>NC_137674.1:95167331-95679831 GCF_963989245.1 Nansenia antarctica | reverse complement strand
ACTCCCTCTGAAAGTCTGCCAAGGACCGCCCCCCTTCGAAACCTTTATTCTGAACAGGAGACCTGGCTCTATAGTGTATAATGTGCTTATTATGGTGTGTGTGTGTGTGTGTGTGTGTGCGTGTGTGTGTGTAGAGATGTGTCCCTGTTCAAAAAACGACATGGAACTACAGAGTAGACTGTGGTGATCAGGGGTCAGATTCCCAAAAGCTTTGACGCTTTTGAGAGAGTCATGTGAATTGTATGTTTGCAGGTGAACCTTCTGTGCATGAAAGAAGGACATTTGTTAAGTAATGGCCTATGCTGGTCTAGGAGTAGGCCTGGGTTTTCAAAAGACATAACATACTACTTAAGCTATGCTTTTTCTTTTCAGGAAATTCACCCTGGTCTTTCATCAGGGTGAGAAATCTCAATGGTTGGAGAGGTATAACTATACAAGACAGATACAAGATAGACAGAAACACTCACTGTAGTTCTCTCTGTGAGCCCTGAGTTGTCCCTTGTTCTGGTACTTCACCAGCCCCAGCCAGCCCATTCAAAACTACCTATTCCTACCCATGTCAATCATAATCCTATGACATCTTCAGGTTCTGTCACTTGGGGTTATTCTTTCCCATGTATCCCTGTGGTACAGCCTTCTTCATGCCCTGGCATAATGTCACAGGGTGTCATCAAGCCCTGATGTGATGTGGCATTCAGGAAAGGTCACGTTACCCATCTCAGCGACGTCGGCCTCAGACTTCCTGGCACTCGTCATATGGCGACAGGCAACAGCGATTACTACCCCCCCGCTGGGTGGCTATGGTCTTTTTGCAAGGATTCACAAGTGGATTTCTGATCTATCTGTTGGTGTCAATATTGGGGTAGTAGGATTGAATTGAAGACTTATATATCATCATCATCATGATCCTACATACAGTTTTTAAAGGGGGAATTTTACCCAAATGGGGTAAAAGGTACAGTACACTACGCTGTGTGGATGAGCTTCACACTTCCATGCTCAGATGAGGAGGAAGGGAAGGAAGCTCATTGCAGGGTTTCTACAGAGCGTTCAGCTCACTGGTGCCGCCTGTTAAAGCAACCGATTAGACAGAGGTTGTGTTTTATTTGATCTGTAGTCCATTTGATTTCTTATTTTGAAAAATAAGTCATACATATGAAGATGCACAGTTTTCCACGAAAACGTTGAACGATATACAGATGAGGAAATAGAATTCACAAAAAAGTGTTACCATAGGAACATTACAAAGCGAATAGGAAAATATTAAACAGGCAGGCAGGCAGGCAGGCAGACAGACAAACAGGCACACAGACAGACACACAGGCAGACAGATAGAAAGGGAATCCATCAGCTGCTTGTATGGGGAGATGTCTGGCTCGCTAACTTCAGACAGAGGGGATACATCACAGCTAGTTGTATTGAGGAGATGGTAAACTAGGCCTACAGGCTGTTTTTACGACCCCCCTGTTATGTGTCTGAGACCCCCCAGGCTGGGGCGCTGAGGCTGACTGATGCTGACAGGATTCATCTGTGTAGGGAGAGGGGGGAAGGGGGGGTGGGGAGAAATGGCGGAGGGGGAATGTGTAGGCCTACAAGGCTGTGACAACAGTACACACACACACACACACACACACACACACACACACACACACATTGGTTGTTTGGGGGCAGGAGGGGGGGCAGAGGTGCAAGGGAGGGGACTGGTAGGAGGAACGACGATAAACCACCTGAAAATCAAATCCCATTGCTCTTATCGCGGCGCCATTTGGAGACGTTATCTGCGCCGGTAATGCGGTTATGAATTCAATTTCAGCTCAGAGATTTCATTGTTTACTGACGCCCTGTGTGTTCCGGGCCAGAGAGCGCAGAAAGCCCGGGAACGCTCGATGCGTGGCGGGAAAACTCATTTAGGGATCCACGAGGGATGTTAAAATGGAGAGATTGGGGGGCGGGTGGGGGATACATGGAACGAGCTGTCACTTTCCCAAGGACATCGAACAACGTTTTCTATTTGTGCCCCATGTTTTATTTAGAAGCCATTTTGCCCCTATTTGGTTCCTCATTAGGCTCTCATAGCTCAACTGATGTCAGCGGAGGGCAAATAACCGCCACACAGTATGGCACCTGTCATGTCTCTGGTCATTATATGAGTCGCTGAGGGGATGTGTTCAGGTAATAGTGTCCTGAGGGCAACGCAAGGCAGGCCACTAACAGGGTCCTAGGTCAGTAGCTGTCAAGAATAATCTAATGTGCTTTTGACTTTAACATGATTACTGGCTTTTTAATGTGACTGAGTACGAGCGTTTCATTGTGATTGGTGTTCATTAGTAGCCTATTGATTAGAAACCTCCTTTTCATTGGCTTTTGGGGTGGGACGATCGCTGTCGTTCAATTGGTTAAGGGAGGGAAATGAGGTGGCGTACCTCTCTAGGTTTGATTGATGGGTTTCAGGAGTAAATCACCTCATCTAGGGAGGTAAAATCTTGATATACTACACCTCCACTCCCAGCTGGCCGCTTATGGCAGTAATCCATCAGAGAGGCCCAATGGGCCGGGTGCTCCTGGGTAATGTTCCTATTGACAGACTATGATATGAGCACACTGACAGGGTGCTGTAGGTGTGTGTGCGTGTATGTGTGTGTGTGCGTGCGTATGTGTGTGTGTGTACATCCTTATTATTCCTCTCTCTAACGATGATGAGCCATGTATGCTGCTGTGGCTGTCAAGGTGTGAGTTTGAGGAGCCCAAAAAGCCTTATGACAGATTCTTCTTCCCTCTCCCTCCTACACTCCCTCCCTTCCCGTGTTTGTGTGTGTGTGTGTGTGTGTGTAGGTAAGGGGAAGGCCCTGTTTGACTCTCAGGCCCCAGTGTGTCCAGTGTGCCAGGCCGTGCTGCGACCAGGGGAGCTGCTGGAACACATGGAGCAAGAGATGGGCAGGCTGGCCCAGCTGCACATCAGGTATACATTATACTACTGTATATGGTTTTATTGGGCTACAGCAGACTGGTACTTAGAGGTCTCTGTGCCCCCCCCACCCCTCCCTCCCCCTCCCTCTCAGTATTCCCTGTCTCCTCTGTCACCTGAGTGTAATGTTTACAAGCTGCCTCATTGTTCTGAACATATTTCATAAGGCCCCTCTAGCCCCCAGGCGACAAATCACACGGCAAGGCCAATAATGCCTTTCTAATGCCGGCTCAGCGCTCAGTCCTCACCATCAGCATACACTGAGATTACCTGCTTAGCCCACAAGAAGGATTCCTCCAATAAAGACATTACACTCCAAATCTGCTTAACGACCACGCTGAGGACAGTAATGGTTTCAAATTGAACTTGGCCCTTGGGTAATTGTGTGTGTGTGTGTGTGTGTGTGTGTGAAGCTGTGTGTGTGTGTGCTTGTGTGTGTCTGTGTCAGAGTCTGCGCGTTTGAGTCTGTGTGTTTGTTAGCATAGCTTCTGTACTAATGTATTCAACACTCGCTCTTCCTCTACCGACAGTATGAATCCGGTGCAGAGGGACCATCTATTAGGAACTCCCATGGTAAATAAAACACCATTAGCATGCTTAGAACTGTCTTATAACCCTCTTATAACCCTTTTTGAACAGCACAGTCCCAGTCGTTCACTTTCTCGCTACCTTTCTCCCCTCTCCACAGTCTGCCGCTCTATCGCTGCATATTAAGCGTGAGGGGGGGTCCCCCACCTCCCCCCGCCCTCCTGAAGAGCCCCACTCAGACAGATACCAGGTGGGTAGGCAGGTTGACATACTCTCTGTGGACTATCTGTTGGAGAACGCAGTTTCTCTTCAATCTACCATCTGACAGTCTGAACATCAGTGTTAGCCTTGCCAATCAATGTCCTGTCCACCGCGACAGCTGTACAGTGAGTGAGGCGAAGGGACTGACACTCAACAGCAGAGTCACGGGAGCCATGGGAATCATCTTTCAGTTGCAGCATATCATGGCATATTTGAGTTTTGATCAAACTTCTGACCAATGGAAAGTGCTGACATCATGCTGCCATCTATTGGGTTGTCATAGCAGAGGATCTGTTGCGTTTTGATGCATTTTTCACCACAGAATAGTGAGAATGCTAGCTAGTGTGTTAGCTTTCGAATTATATGTGAGAAACAAAAGCAGGAAATGGGTTTTTCAATGGTCATTCTCGTGAGCATTTTCTTGTCTTTTTCTTATTCAACAGACATTTCTGCGTGTCAGGTCCAACAGACATACAAGACTGAATGGTATGTTGTTGTACATTTGATGTGAAACGTTGCAGGTAACTGTGTGTTGTTGTGGTTGTTGTGGGGTTCCTGTGCAGGGATCTTCCCTGGGTGTGTGGTAGGGTCATGCTGCTCTGGCAACGGGGCGACTTTGACTTCAAAACGTCATCCCTCTTCCTTTTCCTTTAGTCCTAGTCCTATTTCAGTCTATCATGGGCCAACGTTTCCATTTTGGGATCTGTTTTTCGCATGATGAGGAAGAGTTCCTCCTCTTACTCTCTCCCTCGTACAATTCCAACCCCTGAAACTGTAAGCACTGTTAGCCTGCTGTGCCACTATCCCTGTGACCTAGCGCCCACACAAGCAGAGGATTTTATTAACCTTTGATCTTTGACCTCTTGATATGTTAACAGTCGATGACCTCTGCTGGTGCAGGTGCTACGCCAAACCCGCCCCATTACGCCCCCACAACGGAGCCCCCATAAACCCAGCCCCAGACTGCACACAAGCTGGTAAGACACACCTCAACCACCATGTGGAGGGCTTTATACTATATCTCAAAATACCTTATATTCAGCACTGTACCTATGCCCATATGAGGTTCATACTGTACCTCAAAACACCTATAGTGTATTGCCCACTGTATACCCTATAGGAAGCTGACTATAGTCAGTGAACAGGCTATGGATTAATTAGATTAATAGCTGTGTGAATCTATTTGTTTTTAGTGCAACTTCAATGCAATGTCTTACTGTAATGCATAGTGACTGTCTGTGCTGTGCAATCTTACTGTACCGCACCTATTGACGTGCATGATAAAGTAAAGCTGCAGGCGCGTCATTTGCTCAGCAGTCAGTAGAGAGAAGCCTGCTGCCCCTCAACACCCCACTGCTGGGTCTCTGTTGTGGAAAGATCTCAGCTGGATGTCTACACACACAGAGCACTGTTGTGGAGGTCCACTAGCTTTTATTAAGGATTATACAGGGCCGTATAATGAGTTTCTAAAGACACGTTAGGGTGGTGGAGTATGAGGAGGGGGAGGAGGGGGCTTCTCTTGTGGTTAGTTAATCAGCCTTTCTTTCTCCATTTGATGAGCCCCTCATCTATTACTATCTCCTTAACCCTCATTATCTGTGATGACTGTGGTTGGGTCACGGTCAGTGATCTCTTGCCCCCCTGTGGCCCTCGTCATTCCGCTGAAATTAAAGTCCCCTAAAAGTTAATGTCCCCTTATGCAATCTGCACTTATGAAAGAGGGAGTGTGAGGTTGGTGTTCTGCTGTATTAAGTTTTATATTGTGATTTTGTATGGGTGTGTGTGTTTGTGTGTCCTGCTGTGGTAAGTTTTATATTGTGGTTTTGAGTGTGTACGTGTCTGTCTGTCTGTATGTGTGTGTGCATCTGTGTGTGTCTGTGTGTGTGTACCTGAGAACATCTACAGTATATAAAAATGTAGTCACAGGGTACCCCTCCTTGCTCAGGGCGTTACAGTATATATACACTTAATGTCGCCTTATGCAGTCTGCATTTATGAAAGAGGGAGTGTGAGGTTGCCGTTCTGCTGTTAAGTTTTATGTTGTGATTTTGTGTGTGTGTGTGTGTGTGTGTGTGTGTGTGTGTGTGTGTGCGCACGTGCTCGTGCGTGTGCATGTGGATGTGTGTGTATTTGTGTATGTGTGTGTGTCAGTGTGTGTGTTTAACCTGAGAACATCTATGTCACAGAAGTACTTTACCTCCTTGCTCAGGGCCTCACAGTATGTACTGCATGTGTGTTTGCTGTGCTGTACTGTGACACAGGGGATACAAAACAAGTGGACTCTAAATGAGTACATCCAATGGCTGGTCTCTGGCTCCTAACCCTCTGTGTGGGTTCTTTTTCAGTCAGGATTGGGAAGCTGAAGAGGCGGAAACATGAGGAGGGACAGGTATGTTTTCTATAGCCTGGACCCTGGACGTTATTCTGTAAGATAACCCATCATGTAAATGCTACTGTCTACCATGTATACCTGGTTTGGCAGCCGTCATGTAAACCTATTTGACAAACACATGATGGATAGAGCAGGTGGATTGGCCTGGAAACAGGGCCACAGAAACACTCAGAGGTTCAGAGCACACAGGGCCTCCAGCCCACCTTTATCGACAGCCCTGCTGTTGTGTACTCCTCATTAGGCTCAGTCTGCCCATGTGTCCCCAAATGGAAAGGCTATGCTCTTTACCACAGGTTCACAGCCTCACAGATAGCTACGGGCTAGGGAAGGCATACGTACAATTGTATAAATGTGTGTGTGTGTGGTACGTGTGTGTGTGTGTGTGTGTGTGTGGTGTGTGGGTGTGTGTGTGTGTGTGTGTGTGTGTGTGTGTGTGTGTTTTCAGGACATTTCTGCAGACCTGGGGGGAGGAGAGGAGAATGAGTGGAACGAGCGTAGGAGGATACAGATGACATCCATACTGGGGGGATTTAAAGGTAAATACATACTGTGTGTGTGTGTGTGTGTGTGTGTGTGTGTGTGTGCGTGCATGTGTGTGTGTGGGTGCGTGCGTGAGTGTGTGTAATGTATGTATGTATGTAAAGTATGTGTGTAATAACAACAGGCACAATATGTCATCACCTTTTAGGAGCATCAGACTGTGATCTTGTGCACTCGGGGGGTGACTGAGCAGCAGTTAGAAAGGCACTGAACTTTTCAGACCAGATTACACTGTAGTATTATTGCCTTAAAGGTTGGCTTTTAAAGAGCCTGTTCCTCTTATCCAATAGAGCTCTCACAAGAGTGGCACCAAATGAGTCAGGGGAGGAGAGAGAAAGGTAAACATTTGAAGTTTCACCCCTTCACTGGCCCTCCTTGAACCTCTCAATTAAACCCCTTCACCCTCAATAGTCCTTGTTACATTCACACCACCCAAAAGGTGAAAATGTGGTAAGAAGATGTCAGTGTGAAAGTGTCTAGCGTTTCTCCTCAGGGTCGGTGTTTGTGAGCAGCATGTCGAAGGAGGGTCGTGACAGCGATGCTGACCTGGACGTAGACGGGGATGACACTCTGGAGTACGGCAGACCTCAGTATCCTTCTCTTGATCGCCCCAGGGCCAGAGCCTCTCTCTCTCTGGCTACCACCTCAACTTCTCTTGATGGACCCAGGGCCAGAGCATCTCTCTGGCTACCACCTCAACTTCCTCCAACAATGGCAGCCGCAGCACCATGAAATTGTACATCACATTGATTCATCAGAGCCTGTTCTGAAATATGCTGGATCTTGTGAGCAATAATGTTATTCTGTACCTGTGTACCCGCAATCATTGTGACAGCAGCTGGTGAAACTGGGAACAAGTCGGCAGCCGATCAAATGTTCAGACTTTTATTCCGATTTTTAAAAATAAATGTCCACGTTGTAGAAAATCAACGATACGCTTGCTAGTCAACTAACACAGCTTGTTTTGTGAGCCTGCTAGCAATGTAAAGTAGTGTTATAGTTAACTAGGTAGTAGTAGGGATTACTCAGCGAATCCATTGCATTGCCATGTTTTGACTTGACTAGCGAGTGTGTCGTTGATTTTCAACAACGTTTTCAGAATAAAGGTCTGAACAATATGATTGGTTGCCGATTGGTTCCCCGGTTTCACCAGCTGCCGTCACAATTAGTCAACCACTCCGTCATCGCCAGTGTTTCTTTATGGCCAGATAAAGTACATTATTTGTATTTGTTAACTTTGCTTTCCATTCGAGTGAGTGTTCTAGCCGTTCTATTCCTATGGTTGTTCTGGTAGTCCCTGTGGTTCCTTAGCGTGATGTTGTAGGTACACAGAGACAGACGTCATCCCCTGTTCAGGAGAGGAGCCTCAACCTGGGGAGGTTAGGAAGTATGTACCACATTTCATATACACTACTCTCTGAAGGACAACAATCAACATTCTATTGTGTTCTATTCTGTTCTATTATTTTATATTATTCTCTATTCTATTCTATTTCATTGACTGGGCCTGTTTCTTTTGAGTCTGTTCAGTTGTGTTTTTCATGCTCTATCTGTTGTTTTACATGCTCTATCTGTTGTTTTACAGTGGCAGCACGCTGTCTGAAAGAGTTAATCTGGATTTTTCTAAGTGGACAAATGAAGGTGAGCACAACTATAGTATCAGCATGTCAAGGTTTTAATCCATTTTAATCGATTTAAAAATGATTACTGGTTGTTGTTTATACCTGATATTACTGTGCTTTACAATCCTTGATATTCCTGGGTTCTGTAAATGATAGCGCACTTGTGTTGCAGGGAATCCATCCACCAGCAACGGAGAGAGCAACAAACTGGATCACAGCATAGTCACCCTACACAGGACCTGTAAAAATGGTGAAGTTGAGACGTAAGTTCAGTTAGCTACAAAGTGCAACGTTTGAGTGATAGTATTTGATGGATCAAAAAGGGCATTTGGGTAACACTGTAGACTTTCGTATCTCGTATGTGCTATTATTTTTGGAATACTAGCTATATGGTTTGTTGTATTTAACATTAGTATATGATACCTGGTGGGACTGTAACGGAAACGATGATAAATCATTGAACTCATATCATCAATCAAGATGATAGGGTCAAAGACATTCATTATACACACATTTCATCACTGTGAATTCTTTCCCAACGTAGCTACAGTAAGTGTGTGTGTGTGTGTGTGTGTGTGTGTGTGTGTCTATCCCCATGAGGACTCTTCCAACCCCCTTCCCTCTCTCTCAGCTCTTCTTGCTTTGCCCATGATAAATGAGACAGTGAATGCTGGCAATGCGATTGCTGCTAAATTTCATGCTCAGTGTCCATGTTGGCCAGCAAATAATTTAATCTGTCTTCGATATATAAATGACTCTCGAGCATCCTCCTTACTCGTCTCCCCCATCTGTCCTCCTGTGTGTGTGTGTGTGTGTGTGTGTGTGTGTGTGTGTGTGTGTGTGTGTGTGTGTGTGTGTGTGTGTGTGTGTAGGGTCTCAGAGGATTCTTCACTGGTGACTCTAGATGCATTAAAATGTCGGATCCGGGAGTTGGAGAAGCAGCTGTCCAGAGGGGACAGATACAAATGCCTCATCTGCATGGTGAGGGGGGAAAGAGGCTGGAACATTAGAAATATAGCACTGGCCGATAAAAAACATTTAATTCAACCATTGAGCATCAATGGCACAAGCGCCATTATATACCATTGTTAGACTTAAGTTCAAAAGCAAACAAAATAACACATGTTCACACATTTGTTGAATATTAACTTTTGTTGAATGTTTGTGAATTTGGTTTGGCAGGTCAGTTGTCTTGATACAGCAGATCGAACAAATACAGATAAATAGCGCCATCTAGTGCCAGCTCTTACTCCTGCAGAGCAAACATTTTCCCATTAGGTTGTTGCCCTGTAGCGTCATACTAGGTGGACTTGTGCAGTAGTTCTGATCATGGTTGACTGGCTTCTCTCTCTCTCTCTCTCTCTCTCTCTCTCTCTCTCTCTCTCTCTCTCTCTCTCTCTCTCTCTCTCTCTCTCTCTCTCTCTCGTGCTTTCTCTCTCTCTCTCTTTTTCTGTAGGACACTTACACTACACCCCTCACCTCCATCCAGTGCTGGCATGTCCACTGTGAGGAGTGCTGGCTACGCACTTTGGTAAGACACCAGAAATACTCAATGCTATGTGCTAATGCGAATGTCATCTGCTTTAAACAAAGACACTCTGAACTGCATATTGTGTAACTCCACTTACATTAGTAGTACACAGCATAAATCCAGTACAGTTCACTATTGAGCCAGTAGCAGTGACACACAGGTTGTGTTTTGTCCTGCAGGGGGCTAAGAAGCTGTGTCCTCAGTGCAACACCATCACCTCACCTGGAGACCTGAGGCGGGTGTACCTGTGAGGCAGATCCTAGAGACACACTAACTTCTAAAAGGGCGGGGCCTCTGGAGTTTGAACTTATGAGGGGAGACTTAAAAGCAGCTGGTCTGTCAGATGATATCACTCTCCTCTTCGCACCTTACCCCCTTATCTGTCAATTTACTCCAGTCCCCCCCCCCCTAGTGGGGCATATGAGAAGAAAGATGGCAGAGTGGAGTTACCTGTTAACCTAACAACCGTTAACCTTTTAAATCCCTTTGTCCCTCCTGTTGTTCTGGGTTCAGTATTCTTCTGCTTATCCATATGTTTATGAGCTAAGCCCAACTCTAAAAATATAACTTTGCACCCTCTACTCTTTTAATCACTGTTGTTGTTACTGTGCAGCAGGTAAACAACATGTGATGTCCACCTAGCGCTCAGGCACTGAAAACGCTTTGGATTATTATTATGACTTTTATAATACTTAAGTCTGATTTGTATCAAGAGAAACACATAGCCGAAGCACATTGTACATAGTTTTGTGTATGTTTGCAATTGTGTGTATATATTCTGTATGTTGACTAGGTGACCACTCCCACATGTACTGTATATACAGTATACAACGTCATTTAGTCAGTTTTGTTTAGTTAGGATGGGAGCGAGGTGTTAACATAACAATGGTCATAGCAGGTTCATTCTTTTGTCTTCGTCTTTGATGATGTGTTTCTTTGTAAAGGATGATTAATAATCAATGTTACAATAAAACGGTTTCATAAAGATGTTCATGAATACAGTACATGAAACATATCTACATTCCACTGGATTTCATCTCTCAATTAACAGCGAGTTTAAAGTTGGAAATATATTTGATCAGAATGCAAGAAAGTTGCGCCTGAATGAAACACCTTTGTGCTATGAAAACAACCACTTTGCAACAACAAATGAATTGCCTTCCAAAGTAGCATAGTATCAGATCCTGAACCATAAAATTCACTAGGGATCAGTGCTGACCTCTTCACCTCCTCTGTATGTATGTGTAAGTGTGTGTGTGTGTGTGTGTGTGTGTGTGTGTGTGTGTGTGTGTGTGTGTGTTGAAGGATTTGAACAATATGTTGTATCACAAATATTATATCCACTGTGTTTAGATTAGATTTATTACAGAAGGTGAAAAGTAGGTCAGAGTCTCACAACCAGACTGCTCAAGAGACAATGTATCAATGTTTTCAGATACCAGCTGCAGGATGGTCTGATGGGGAATGTCAACAACTGTGAGATGGGTGCTTATGTAACCCCTCACAATCCGGACAGACCAGGCAGGCACACAGGTTCACTTTCAAGCTGTTTTATTTATCTGAATGTGCAAACAAAATGATGGTTATTTAAGTGCTACGGTAGGCTCCAGCACAAAACAGCTCTCACCCCATCTCAACCGCTCACACAGACGAAAAGCGCCTTTTCTGCCTTCGTCATAACATTAAATAATTATCAGTTATCATACCATTCATATCATATCATTACAACACACAAGACTAAACCATACCCATGGATACAACATACATACAACATACCTGAATGTGCAAACAAAATGATGGTTATTTAAGTGCTACGGTAGGCTCCAGCACAAAACAGCTCTCACCAGGGGCGGATTTAGGATTGTAGGAGATCCGGGGCTTAGCCCAGAGGCAGAATATAATGTGCGCGCGGAGCGCGCCGTAAAAAATTGCCTTCAACCTTCAACTTACCACCACCTTAAAGCGGACAAAAGGCACTGGAGAACACATATACATTCACACCCTTTAATGAAGCAAACTAATTGTGGTGGTTCTGGGCACAGAGGGAGGTCAGCACACGTAGCTCCCCCTGCAGGCCAGAACGCGCCATTGGATAGCAGCTGACCTGTATTACAAAATAGACAGTAAAGTTTAGACTAACCTCTCGAGGCTAACCTCGTGTCACGAGGCTCTCTCCGGGGAGACTGTAGGCCTACTTGTCTCTCGTGAGCTTGGTTGTAACGTGAATCGTGATACATAGGATATGTTAGATGCTTTACAGTAATTCTCCAAACGACCAGAAAAAGTAGCTAGATTTGTCGCTGGTCGCTTTTGAATAATTAGGTCGACTAATTACGTCTCTTTGCGCCGACTTCCGCTTTGAGGCCACCCGAAACAAGGAAGGGGAGTTCATCATGTGAAGGGACATGCAAAGTATTGATGAAGGGAAACATTTTAGTTACTTTAGTTATTTCAATTCCGTTAATTACATTTTTTGTTTCATTCACGTTTCAATAAATCATCGCGATCTAGTTATTTCAGTCCATTAATTTATGAGTTCAAATTAGCCAGGTACATCCATCCAGCAAGCACAACAATATACCGCAATGTATTTTGAATACTAAATATCTTCCAATGATCTAGAAAATATTATGAGATCTGGATTTGAGTGTAGCTACAGCACTGCGGAACGCCTCGAGGTTGGGTAGGGACGAACCTCAAATCCAACCCCCCCCCCCCACACACATACACACACTAATTAAGTCGCCACGGGGGTCTGGAAAGTCGCCAGATATAGCGACAAAGTCGCCAAGGTGGCAACACTGGCGGTAACAAGTGCAACGACTTTAACAAGTGCAACGACTTGAGCTAAATTCCGGGTGTCATATGCCATCAAAGGGGGGGAAATGCGACATGGAAATATGTCAAAATGTGGGACTGTCATGCACAAGTCAGCCTTGAAATGATGTTGTAACGTTAGCTAGCTTGGTAGCATACTAGCGATTTTTTTGTTATGCTTGTGTGACGGCCTTCTGGCCTTGTCTGGCCTGTTAGGATATATATTTTTCAAAGGTTTTATTGTTCATTTCTCCTAGTACCAGTTAGTTAGATATCTTACCAGTTTTCCTGTTTTAATAGGCACGTTATCAGTATGGTACCCTACACAAGACCAATTAGAAGGCATTAGGGAGTTACTTTCTGTCTGGGACTGTTCTGTTTGGCCTTCAAACCAGTTGCAGCAGAATAGTCCTTTCTTAGCTCTCACGTCAAACACAAGACAACATTCAATTCATAGTTATAGCTCATTATAATCAAGGCCATTAGGTATTACATCATAGTGGCCAAAAGGGGGAAGGACTCTGTGCTTCCTAAACGTATATAATATCATGTAAAATCTGAAGTGAACAACCTTGCTTCCTGAGACCGCCTCAGGAGTTAGGTCCAGCTGATCTCTGTACGCTATGTGTAATTTTCAATAAATATACCAAGTGTGCATTAGAGAACTTCTCTCCTCTTTCTTGGTGCAGTCGACAAAAGAACAGGATCTGTTTAATTCTAACAGGCCTACTAAGGCCCTGTCCACACCTATACGTTTTTTTGATAAACGTGGATTTTTATATTCGTTTTGGGGGGGTTCGTCCAGATGCAAACAAGTTTTTGCCCCCTGAAAACGAAGATGTTTAAAAACGCCTGCCAGGGTGAAGATTTTTTAAATTCACCGTATATTTTTGACGTGTGGACGAGATAGACGGAGCTTTTTGTATTCGTCACGTCATCATGCGCGTAGATTTCTATGATCATGCGCACTGCAGCTGTTTGTTGTTCCCTCCAACGTCATATCCTGGCACCAGTAACTACTTTGTTTACAACAGGCAACGGTGGTCAAGCGAGGAAAATGGATGTGAACAAAGTGCTTCTAGTTCTTTCACTGTTAACTTGACTTTTAACCTGTTTACAGATAAATGCACAGTTAATGATCGAGAACATTGAGAGACAGAGGCGTCTGATTGGCCAGCGGGGCTATGGGGATAAAATTATATTGCCGACTACTGGTGTGGAATGCTCAATGACAGCGTTTATATTGCGTTTAAACATGCTGGTGTGGACGGTCATATTTTTATATACGAAAAACATTTATCAAAAAAACGTATTGGTGTGGACGTAGCCTAACATTTGTTTCCACCAGGTAGGCTAGGTGGGCGGAGCTGGAGCCCAATCAGGCAGATTAGGGGCAGCTGGCGCTGCCTCCTGGTGATTGCTTAAAAGAGGCTCCAGTCTCCAGGTCAGAGTTGCCAACTCCTCTGTGAGGGAAGTAGCTGTTGGCTCTCCCAAAAGTAGCTAGAAGATGTATTCATCAAGTTGGCAACACTGCTCCAGCGCACTCTCCACCAGCAACCTTTCATTAGTGTGCTTGCACACTGATGTAGGCTACTGTACTTGATCAACTGTAAATCAATGTGTGCGGGGTGTCCTCTGATATACATCGCATTGGAAACGTGTTTGATGGATGCAAACAAGAGTAGGACCATGAAGATGAACTGAAACATAAAAAAAAAAAGCTGGCCCACCCTAAAGTAAATTTCTGCCTACGCTACTGCTCCATGTCAGACTGCTACCAACTCTTTTTCCCTCATGAGCTTGTGGGTTTCTATCCTAATTAGAATATATCCCTTACCCCTTCCTCAATTTGTCTTGTGATCAGCGTTGCCAACTCCTCTGTAATGGAAGTAGCTGTTGGCTCTCCCAAAAGTAGCTAGATGATGTAATCAACTACTTGTCTCTCGTGAGCTTGGTTGTAACGTGAATCGTGATACATAGGATATGTTAGATGCTTTACAGTAATTCTCCAAACGACCAGAAAAAGTAGCTAGATTTGTCGCTGGTCGCTTTTGAATAATTAGGTCGACTAATTACGTCTCTTCGCGCCGACTTCCGCTTTGAGGCCACCCGAAACAAGGAAGGGGAGTTCATCATGTGAAGGGACATGCGAAGTATTGATGAAGAGAAACATTTTAGTTACTTTAGTTATTTCAATTCCGTTAATTACATTTTTTGTTTCATTCACGTTTCAATAAATCATCGCAATCTAGTTATTTCAGTCCATTCATTTATGAGTTCAAATTAGCCAGGTACATCCATCCAGCAAGCACAACAAGATACCGCAATGTATTTTGAATACTAAATATCTTCCAATGATCTAGAAAATATTATGAGATCTGGATTCGAGTGTAGCTACAGCACTGCGGAACGCCTCGAGGTTGGGTAGGGACGAACCTCAAATCCAACCCCCCCCCCCCACACACATACACACACTAATTAAGTCGCCACGGGGGTCTGGAAAGTCGCCAGATATAGCGACAAAGTCGCCAAGGTGGCAACACTGGCGGTAACAAGTGCAACGACTTTAACAAGTGCAACGACTTGAGCTAAATTCCGGGTGTCATATGCCATCAAAGGGGGGGAAATGCGACATGGAAATATGTCAAAATGTGGGACTGTCATGCACAAGTCAGCCTCGAAATTATGTTGTAACGTTAGCTAGCTTGGTAGCATACTAGCGATTTTTTTGTTATGCTTGTGTGACGGCCTTCTGGCCTTGTCTGGCCTGTTAGGATATATATTTTTCAAAGGTTTTATTGTTCATTTCTCCTAGTACCAGTTAGTTAGATATCTTACCAGTTTTCCTGTTTTAATAGGCACGTTATCAGTATGGTACCCTACACAAGACCAATTAGAAGGCATTAGGGAGTTACTTTCTGTCTGGGACTGTTCTGTTTGGCCTTCAAACCAGTTGCAGCAGAATAGTCCTTTCTTAGCTCTCACGTCAAACACAAGACAACATTCAATTCATAGTTATAGCTCATTATAATCAAGGCCAGGGGCGCCGCTAGAGATTCTGGGCCCCATGACAGAATATCATTTTGGGCCCCCCCACCTAAACCACCCATCAACATAGACAACCCCCCCACCTAAACCACCCATCAACCTAGACAACCCCCACCTAAACCACCCATCAACATCACAACCCCCCCACCTAAACCACCCATCAACCTAGACAACCCCCACCTAAACCACCCATCAACCTAGACAACCCAGTTGAAGTTGATGAACTATTGATGCACTGCAAGAAATCCAATGATGGACATCTTTTGTAAATGTAATTTAAAATTACAGTTAATACAGGAATCAACAATTCAGCAAAGAAATCTCAACATTCTTTAACTTATTAAATTAAGACTTGAACAACACAAGGACAAAAGTATAATTAAATGAAGATTTGAACCCAATTATAAAAGTATAAATCACACAAAAAGTAAAAAATATAATTTTAATGGGGTGGTATTGTGTCTAAATAAATGTAGATCTTGGAAAGATCAGTTGGCCATAATACTGTCAGGATTAGATCAATGAAGAATTACAGCAGAGATATTTACTGACTCAGCATTGCTTGTTTCACACAAAGACAAACGTGTCTTATACAAGAGGGAGCAACACAGACATGGTGCCAGCGAAATTGAATGTGAAATGGGAGAAATGTCATTTTTACACTGCGGCAGTGCTGTGGAATAGTATACCTGGAGAGCTAAAAACTATATCTAGAGTAATGCACAACGATTCAAGATAGGAGTAAAGAGATCAAATCAAAGCTAAATGCTGGGCCTTCTTAGTAGCAAAATCTTTAATAAGATCCTTGAAATCTAGTGATGAAGCCAACTTGCTGTGCTGCTGTCATTGTCCTTTGTTACTTCTTGCTCTTCTTCTTCTGCCTCTTGGCCTCTGCTCTCCTCTCTGGCTGCCTGGCTTGAAGTGGGCCCTGGCATGGAGTATCCATAGGTACATAATTCATAATATGTCCTATAATAGTATTAACATAGTAATACATACATTACACCAGATTAGCTAACTTAAATGTTATCTAGCTAGCTAACAATATTATTAAGATGCCAGTGGTCAATGTTATTGCAATTACTGGAAGAACTATTAACTAAATATGAATATTAGCTAAAGTTGTATTCAATGCTTGCATGGTAATGCAGCATACATTAAAATATTCAAAATCTTAATGTTAACCCCAAAATCCTACTGCTCACCTCCTTCTCCTTCAACTGGGAGGTGGGTTGAGGGAAGGAGTCCTGATCCTGGAGCTGCATCTGTGCATGATGTCATTAGCATGTAACATTATAGTTAGCTAGCTAGCTATGCATATAGCTGCTGGATACAAATTCACCGAGCTCTAATAATCTATATTTGGACCAAAATTGCCCTCATCTCATACATTTAACTGAAATTATACTGACAGTGCACTGTAAGTTAACTTTACTTGAAGTTAATGTTAATTAGCTATAGCGAGCTAACTAGATCATCCACGCAGTGATTAGATCACTAAACCACTGTTGTCTAGATAGCCTACATGTTATGGGCCCCAAAAGAAGGTCTGTGAATGAATACCTTTCTTTTTTACTTTGTGACTAGCTGTCGCTCTTTTTTGTCACTCTCCTCGTTCTATACTTTTACTTTTCTCTTTTGAGACCCTGACTTTGGCTTTGGCTTTCACGACATCGTGTCTCTCCTTGTCAGACTATTTGCGGTAACGTTCCTCTAGTCTAGCAGCTCGCGCGCGGTGGACTGAACCATACAATGAATAAATAGAGGGGTAAATAATAAGGCTTAATTTTGTAGAGAATCAAAACTCCAGTTTGTTTCTTTTGTGACTTTTTTTAATACATATAATTATAATTTGAAGTCGGCTACATTAACGTCCTTATGATAATAATAATAATAATAATAATAATATTTATAAATATAATGTATTTTTAAAAAAAGATTCTCATGGGCCCCTGTCAGTGCTGGGCGCTTAGAATCGTCCTAACTTACCACCCCTAGCGGCGCCCTTGTATGTGCAGTATAACTTATGTTCAGTCACATCCCTGCGTTGTCATATCATGAGCCCTTAACAAGCCAGGTAAGATAAAACGATAAATATCTCTCACAGAGATCATTCTTACAACACAGAGTAATGTTATATATTAGCTCCTTAACTTCACTCATACAGTAAATGAATGAACTTAACTCATACAGTAATTGAGTCTGTACAGCGCCACCTGCTAGCTACCTATACTTGTATCTAAAATTGAAATATAGACCAGAACATTTTATTTTAACTCAACGAGACTAACCGGCATACATAATGGTCGAATAGAGTGAAACAAAGAACAATTGAAATTAATTATATTTCAACTAAAAATCTGGTTGAGTAGGATAGCGAGCTAATTAGTTTAGCCAAAACTGCACGTGCGCTTTTTTTTCTTCCACCATACTTCAACCACAGATGTCGTTCGGGATGCGGCCATTTTAATGTGAGGGAGACATTTGCAGATAATCATACACACGGTTCTAGTGTTGTTGTGTCAGAAAATGTTTTTATGAAAAAATCCACGAAAGCATCTCATAAGATGCCAGTCCAGTGCAGTGGTACTACAATGCTAGGTCTTAACACGGACTACCATCACAATGGCCTACCGTTCAGATGTATCCTTTAGCCTTTACTTTAGTTTACGAATGGCATCTCTTTCTAACAACTGATGCATGTGTTAAATGAATTCCCATGCACTCTGTGTTCACTGCAGGTACTAATCATGGTGGACGAAGATGTTGTACGTAGCCGGCTGCCTAGAAAGGCGGCCTCTCTTATGCACAGGGGCAGCAGCAGCGGCGCTTTTGGACGACATTTCTGTGTAAGTGGTGACACTGATTCCAGTAACCCAGACGTTTTTGGGGCTCTGCTACCAGAGGACTATAGGCCCATGAGGTCTTCCCTCGCCAAACCCCTGCATAGCCTTATACTGCCTGACCCAATGCTGGAGGAGGAGGAGGAGGACGACTCTGATGATGACGACAGTGATGGCCTCTCCCTCCTTGGCACATCCCCACCCAAGTTGGACAACAGCTTCCTAAAATTGGGGCTCCAGGACCAGTCAAACAACCTGCAGAGCAGCCTGAAGAGTGGAGGTTAGGGGCCAGGTGCTCTCACTTGATGATCAAACTGATATTGAATTCATATTAAACAACTTGTTGTATTTAGAAGGGAACAGGTTATTTTGTGATGGAAGTCAGTGGAAACATTCACAGCTAGGCTTGAGGATTATAACATGGGGCATAAACCTGTTTGCCTTTTCTAACAGTTTGATTGAATAGTCTTCCATACTGTAGCTTACATACTGCATGATCTGCCAAGAGTCAGGGTTAGTACATCTCTTCTTCTGACTCTGAAAGCATCTGCTTTTCTAGTGGGTTACACTGACTGGCACATGCATCGGATGGCAGCAGTGTCCAGTAACGTGTTTGACGACCTCCTGGGGGAGTGTTCCCAGTTCCACAGCTGCAAGAGCAGCCTGGCTGCCTTCGTCCTGGAGAGAGGTGAGGTCTTCTCTCTGCTCACTGGGGAATCTCAGGGATGCAAACTAGTCACCTTTTCGATTTTTAATCCAAAATCACGTCTTTTTTTATTTTTATGCATCCGAACCCCCCAAGAAGGTCTGTTTCCACAACTCTCATTGACCTTCTCACCTTTTCAACTCCGTCCCTGGAATCTATTCAATAATAATACACTACAAAAATATGTTAACGACTGTAAATGACACCTATTTTTGATGAGCATGTCTAATGTACGCACACACAGTTTATGTGTCGTCCATGTGTGTTATATATATATATATATATATATATATATATATATATGTGTCTATAGATTGTGAATAGTTTATGGATGTGATTCTCCCACATTATTCCCTCTCCAGAGCTGTGTGACACTTGGGGCCAGTCCTATGTGCGCTACAACGTTGTGGCGTTGGGCACGGGCGAGTCAAGCTGCAGTGACTGGCTCTGCTTCAGTGGCACCATGGTGCATGACTGCCATGCCATGGTCATCGCCAGACGGGCTCTCCAAAGGTACATCAGCCTGACAGGAGTTTTGTTGGATCGTCTGGACTTACTTACTCACTTCACTCACTTGTTTGGTTTGTTTAGCTATTAATACTGGAGACTAGCAAATGATGTGTCCGATCCTGTATTTCTATTCAGGTTCTTGTACAAGCAGCTTCTGCTGTTCTTCAGCCATGACCCAAAGTGCAAGGAGCGCTCCATCTACGAGAGAAACTCAGACAGCCACCTGCTCCAGCTCAAGCCCAAAACCTACCTTCACCTCTACACCAACCAGACCCCAAGAGGGGCAGCACAGTGCGGTTCCATGTGAGTGTGTGCATTTTCATACTGGCTGCTGTTGTTGAGTGTCCAATGCGGAAATCTTAATTGCTTGCATCCACTCAGAAGTGTAAGAATTGGATGGGAATTACATTTTGGGGCAGTTTACATTTCACTAATTTAGTGATCTAATTGAGTGACCCAGTGAGAGTGATTGTGTGCATCCTCTGTCCCCATAGGAACTCCCTGAATCTCTACAGTTCCCTGATGCTGCAGTGCCATGCTAAGGGCTCTCTGATCCCTGTGGCTCTCCTCCATCCGGGTGTGTGGGGCGCCCGGGTCTGCTGCATGTCCGACAGTGACAAACTTTGCCGCTGGGCCGTCACCGGGGTCCAGGGGGCGCTGCTGAGCCACTTCATTGAGCCACTCTACATCATCAATGTGGTCCTAGGTAAGTAACCAAGGATGCATTACAATCACAGTAGCATAGGCCGCCCTCCCTTGTAGGACTGACGGACAGTGCTCCAGTGACACTGGGAGGTATTAAGCCTCTAGTCCCCCCCGTCCCCCGGCCAGGAATGGCTGTTCTATGTTCTACGGTAAGTAGCCGTTGACGGCTTTGGTTTTCAAACCATAATACAAACACAACAACCAGAATCTTAATGCTGACTTTTGGTACATTTTGAAATAGTCACCGAATCTTTCTCAATCTAGTCTGTTTTCCCTGAATAATGTGCTGTGTAATACTGGTGTGTGATACTTTTCTCAGGCTTGTTCTAATATTTTATCTTTATCTTGACAATTCTCAGCAATCTACAGCAGTGTTCTAGAATTGTATTGGGGCCTTAACTGGTTAAGAAGGAATTTTGAGAACTTGGTTCTGGTTTACTGGTCCGTTCAGGTGACTCCAGCTATAACTCGGACAACGTGTCGGACGCAATCAACAATCACCTGGGGGATGACTGGGAGGAGCAGCTGGTCCCACCCTTTAGGAAACAGAGGATATTCTTCCTCGGTTGTGACGGGGTGGCGCCTCAACACAGCTCTCGCCACTGCAAAGACCTCAGCATCAACTGGTGCCTCGGGGACCTGAGCATCAAGGTGCTGGACAGCACAACAGGCTTTGTTGTCGATGGGTAAGTCAATGGTGCTACTGGTAGACGATGCTCGTAACATGGGAACAATTTAAGTATTTTTTATGAAACATAGATGATCTCGATGACTACTTTCATACTTACCGTACTTGGTATACTACCATTACAATGAAGTCTGATGGGTACTGAAGACCCATCTCTTCAGACTACATCTTGCCTGTCCATCTTGACTGTAAAGACCTCTTCACTCCCCACTACCCTGTACAGTTCCTCTACTGTATATATAAAAAAGATCCTTCCTTCTTCTAGCATTGTGACTGCCAATAGCACCTGCTCCTAGCATAGATTTGTTCTTATGATGACTGATGTGATTCACTTACTTGTTAGACACGTTTGTAAGTTGCTTTGGATAAAAGCGCCTGGTAAATGTCAAACATTTAAAAACAAATTATGTAAATGTATAATTTCATTGAGGAGGGAGCTTTCTATGTAGGCGTAATGCTCTCTCTGGCCCCTTAGCTCCCCAACTGTGAGTGGGCCTGGCTTCTCCAGCAGACTGTGCAAGAGAGCCCTCTACTGTTACTTCTGCAAAATTGCAAAGCTGAGTGGGCAAAGTTCTCTACTGAACCTCCAAACCTATCACAGTGCCAAGGTGAGTTGTTGAGCCATGAATCAGTAGATATCCTGGCACCCGTGGACCTGTATTTGTCTGCACTGCATATAGGCTGGGCCGGACTTATGCATGGGCTACCCTGGGCTTGAGCCCAGGGGCCCCGGGCTACATAGGGCCCCAAAATAAATCCAAATGTATGAATACATATTTGCTCTTTGATTTTGATTTAATAAATTACGTTCAAATTGGAAAAAATAGTTTTGTCGCAGCGCAGGGCACGGAAATACAGCCCCCCCCTCCCCTGCGGGCATGGAAATACAGCCCCTATCACTAGGCCTACTGGACGCTCTGATGAATGAGGTGTTTTAATTTGTTTAATTCTATATTTAGGCCAATGGAGAGGTTTACATCGACGCGTCACGCGCAGGGCAGGGGCATCATCTTTGGTGGCGCGATTGTCAATGTCGTGATCATGGCGGACAGGAGGAATTACGAGAGTGGAGCGCAACAAAGAAAAATGAAAAAGTGGAACGCGAAAGGGAGACACTGAGAAAAACTCTGAAACTTACTGGGTTTTTCCAACCAGTCGTAGATGCTTCAGCGTCTAACCACACCATCTCAAGCACAAGTGGTGAACCCAGTCGGAGAGGACAACCGGCGGGAGGAGGAGGAGGAGGAGGAGGAGGAAGAGGAGGAGGAGGAGGAGGAGGAGGAGGAGGAAGAGGAGGAGGAGGAGCAGGCCGCCTCATCTCTCCCCCAGTCTGAAGCAGAGCGTCTCATCTCTCCCCCAGTCTGAAGCAGAGCGTCTCATCTCTCCCCCAGTCTGAAGCAGAGAGTCTCCTCTCTCCCCCAGTCTGAAGCAGAGCATATGTTCTGTATATATTATGTTCTCATCCGTTTTATTATTTTTACCTGTGTTTGTTTTTCTCTCTCACCATCCAAGGAACCTTCCTCCCCTGCCATCCCAGTGTCACTCCCCACTCCTCCACCATTCCATCCCATCATCTCCGGACAGCCTTCCCAACCTCCCTCCGTTCTCACTCAACATGCCACCCTCTGGATTCTCCCCCTTTCATCACGGACGGACTTCACCCCCTTGCTAGTCCTCCCGGACCCCTCTCCCTGGATTACCCCCTTGTAGTTCTGGACTGGTCAGTACACGCACATTGAACAACAGCCTCCGCATTTACATATCTACACCACATTAGTTTTTGCACGCTAGACACTCGCGCCCAGACACATACTGTAGCTGTCCAATACACACCTCACTTACATTTCGTCTCAGGCACCCACACACTCCCCCCACGTAGGCCCTGTTAGTGTAGGTTTGTTATTTTGTCTGTCTTTATTAAATACATTTTTCATTATTGTCACCCATGTCTCTGTGTCCGTCTGTTCTGGGGTTCTGCCACATTTGACCGCTTGGTTCAGGCCTAACACTTGCTTTTTCTTCATGTGCTTTATGCCAATAACATACTCCATTGGGATACGTGTGTTTCTGGTCATAGGTTCTGGTTGGTGTAGTTGTAGCTTATAATTTTTTGTGTAGGTAGGGGCCCGAACAATGTCTCAACAAAAAACAACTCTGGTTGCACCTTGGTGGAATCACAATTAAGAACCGATTACATGGATAGTTGCCAACGGTGTTGTGTGAACTTTTTTTTATTTTTTACTGTGTAAATCTTTGGTTTACTTTTTTTACACACATTTTTACCTCAGGGAAGGTATTGGAACAGGCTCTGGAAAAATTAAACTCACTCTTGTTTGACAATTCACATTGCAATCAATTGAGAGCGAACATTACATAACAATAATACTTTTCAAACACTGACTATAACAGGTTTATGCATACTTGTACACAATAGAGAACATAAATCTATGGGATAATTGAGATTTAGTTGGCCCAAGCAAACCTCACAACTATGACCGACTGTATGACCACTATCCCGTAGGAGTGAATTCTTGTGGTTGCCAACATAGGGGAGCTGGACCCCACATATCCACAGTTGTGAGGTCTGCTGGGAATAAGCAAACCAATAACAAAAATAAATATTAAACAATACATTTAATAACAAACATATATTCTATTGTCACAAAAGGTCTTGCACGCTAATAGGCTACCACTCAAGAAAACACAATTATAGAACATAAGACAGCACTGTAGTAATTTGACAAATTGTAGTGTTAATTCTAGAGGTGACCATTATAAGCGCTTATAATTTCAGTCTGACTGGCTGAATTCTTAATTGGGATAAAACCATGAAATTAAATTAAACAAAAGAGTAGTTAGTGTGACAAGCCTGTTAAGCAACTTGGCTGATGCTGCTTTGTAGCAAAATTCACTTCCTTAGTAGATACAAGTATCATTGACTTTCATACTTGAGGTTTCAAAGTTACCAGTATGTGGTAGGTGCTTAGACTACCTAATCTCCAATTACATCAACCTCGTTTTCATCTTCATCTTCTTCTTGCTCCTCCTCTTCTTCCCCAGTCAGTTCAGTAGCCCCAAGTCCCGCCCCCAACAATCTTGGAGAGTACACTAGAATGTCCACATCCTCATCCTCACCCTCCTCCTCCTCCTCCCAGCTTCCAGTGGACCTGGTAGTGACCTTGCGGGATCCCAGAGCAGGGGGATGAGTTACCTGACAGGTCTGTAAATTCAAATGGCGGACCTCCATTTAGTTTTTTTGTGGGAGGTGCATGTGGTCATGGGTGAGGCCCTGCAGCATCAATTCTCTTGCATTGCTGTGCACCTGCAAACCTGTTCAGAAAAGCAGAGAAATACAGTATATAAATTACAGGAGGTTGCGATGTGTTCTGTACAGTACTAATGTTATACTATTAGTTTACAAACATCCCTTGTAATGTTCACTTCTATTACTGTCTGACCATATGTTGAAGATATGTGTGAAAATAGGTCAATATAAAATGATAAAATCTTCCAGCTACACAGTAAAAAACTATTTTCTGTTCTGCAGTGCAGGACTGGCAGAACATCACCAGCTAATGTACCCAGTGTCTGGTGGGATCAATGGGTCACGAACAGATTTCAAACACTTTTTGTATGCAAAGGACTGTCGACCAAATACTAAAACATGAGTGCTTAATTTGGAAATCTGTCCCATTACTTTTAATTTCGACATAGAGGGACCATGTATACAAGAGATGTAATTTCTGAATGGTGAAACATGTACACAAAATGCTTCACTGTCCCTTATTTATGCAGAGTACTGTATACACTACATTATTTGTTGTATTTTAACGTTAATAACAAATAATAAATGACACTTTAAATAAATGTGCAATAACACTATGTGCAATATGACAACCCTAGTCGTCTATCTGTACAGTATAGTATAGTGGATAGTGTACATAGCCTTTATTTATGTAAACCAGCTCCTTCCCTTCTTGTGTTTTTTTAAAGTGTTTTTTTTAAAGTTTTTTCTCTTTCCTAACACCAGGGGAGCCACCCCTCCTAAATGTCGTTGTTTGGTACCTGTACTGTAGCAATGACAATAAAGACCATTCATTCATTCATTCATTCATTCACATTAGACTTATATAGTGCTTTTCTAGACACTCAAAGACGCTTTACAAACGGAAAAGATTGAGTAGTAAAATAAAAAGAAACAAAGAAAATAAAGGGGAAAGTATAGGGGTCTAATTAATTAAAAAGGGGAAAGTATAGGGGTCTAATTAATTTTTAGATTACTAAATCTAAAGTGTCTTTGTAGGAAAATCTACTCTGTATACTGCAATTACACCTAGATTTCGGGCGCAGATGCGGCGAACAAGCAATGCCAGGGTCCTCTCTCGACCGGCATTTTTTGAAAAGTGATCTATCATATCTATAAATCATATCTATCTATCATATCATATCTATCATATATATACATTATCATATTATAACAACATTAACAACACACACTGAATTAATTGCAAATATATTTAGGCCTACCTGAATCAGGACACTCCTCCCATCTTTTATCTATCCCCAGACTGACTTCCTCTTCTACACCCACATCAACCTCCTCTTCTTCTCCTGCGCTCACATGCTTTTTGGCTGCATAAACCAGCGTCTGATGGACCCCACTGTCCACGCCCATCTCTTCACTGGAAATGTCCATCTCGACCGCCACTCTTTCCGTCACCTCTTGTTCAATTGCGTAGCTTTCTAGAGACTGGATAGTGCCATTGTCCATCACCTTCATAGATTATTTACCACTGTTGTCTTTTTCAGTTGGTTCCACCAATTTCGCTTCACGTTGTTTCTCTCTTTCTGTTTCACTTGTCTGTTTGTTCTCTGTGCTTTTCTGCTTCAGGATTTCTTGGACCTTCTTCAGAGTAACCACGGGCGTCCGCTTTGAGGGCGTCAACTTGTTTGCTGGGTTTCTCACTTTGTCTTTGTTCGCTGGAGTTCCCTCAGTTCTCTCTAGACTTGAGGTCTGTTTTAAACCAAAGGGCTGGGGTTCTGGACTGCGTCCAATCAAATTGCTACAACATCCTGAGTGAACTGGCTCCTCTCTGAAAACGGGGGAAGTTTTCTGAAGACTTGACTCAGGTTTGTCCTCCACAACACTCTTCTTCATTCCCTCCTCTTCAACAAGTCTCTCCCTGAGCCTTAACTTCTTCCTGTACTCTCTCTTTGGCGTTTCCCTCTCTTCTCCTGACTCCTCTCTTCTCCTCTTATTAGTAACAGTTTCCCCGTCGTGGCCTTTGCTTGAGGGAACTGAATAGACAGGGAAAACGTTGTCTTCTGGACGTATCTTCCGAGGTCTTCCTCGTTTCCGTTTTGGGGGTTCCATGGTGACCAGCCCAGCTACCGTAGCCAGAGTATTGAGGCTGGATGATTTAGCTTTTTGGCAGGTGTTGGTGTCTTCATGATAATGCTTTTTTTCACGCTGTCTTGGCATATTCCCTTGACTCTCTGCTCTTTGGGAGGGTTTCACTCCTTTATCCCTCACGAGGGGAGCCACCTTATCCCTCTGTCTGAACACCTCAGACACCTTACTCTGCAGATCAGGCTTCAGGGTCTCTCTATCCCCTGACAGTTCCTGCTTTATCATCAAATCCTTCTTGCAGATGGGAAGGGGAAGAGGGTTGATGTTTTGGGGCCTCAGGGAGGGGGCTGCTGGATAGGCTGTGTTCTGTGGGGGTGAAGTTGTGAGAGCCAATGAGGGTGGGGCAGGGACACAGCTGAGGAACGGAGTATCAGTGTGTTCATCAGATCTCACAGTCTGTGTCCCCGTGTCCACGTGTGTCTGCATGTCCATACAAGTCTCTCTGTCCCTCCTTCCCTCCATCACGGTCTGCACCCCGGTGTCTGGACTCCTCCTCTCCATCTCTCCATCCTCTGACTCATCCGTCTGCACTCCTGCCTCTCTACAACTCCTCCATCCTTCCTCATCCTTCTCCCCCTCCCTCCCCCGATCCTTCCATCCTTCCACCAACCTTATGCCCAGTCCGTAGGCTGCAGCCCTCACCTCCTCCTGCTCCTCCGTTCCCTCTCCCTCCAGTGTTCCAGAGTAGAGGAGTCCTACCAGCTTAAGCAGTGTCTGGGGCCCAACATTGATTGATTGATTGATTGAGTGGGTGGATCTGGTTAGGAAGGTGTGAGGGGGAGGATAAAGCTCTTGACAGGTAGGGGCTGAAGGCAGCCAGGATGCAGCTGTGGGCTGGAAGTGGCATGCCTGTAGGCAGGGCCGGACTTATGCATGGGCTACCCTGGGCTTGAGCCAGCTTATCATTTTTAGTGTAGGTAGGGGCCCGAACAATGACTCAAGCCCAGGGGCCCCCACCCCCCTAAGTCCAGCCCTGCATATAGGCGACATCGTAGCCATATCATGTGCTACCGAATATCATCTGGCCAAGATTGTGTTGACAGCATGAATGTGAATTTTGTGTGATGTGTTCCTTCTTGTTTCAGTTGGAAGCCAGTCTCTATCAGAATGCCAAGATGGTTGTCAACCACCAGTTCCTCTCCAATGGCGCAGGACCCTGGGACTCCAAACACCTGGTCGACAGCTTCAGCCACTGAGTCCCATGGGTGTGGGCGTAGTTTTGTTTCAAAGAGGAGTTTGAATTTGTGATTTGTGCCTAATTTCAGAATTACTGCATGCTTAATGTTCTTTACTGTAGTATGAAGTTCTGTTTGGTTTCACATTCATGTTCATGTTCAATAATGTGCAAAATAAAAACAGAAAAGTCTGAAGATTTAGTTTGAAGTATTGCATTAGAAGGGAAAACAAACAAGTATATCTTGCCCAAGCTTAGGACCTAAATCCCCAAAGGTAATCAATGTCATTTATTTACATGTACCACACCATCTCCGAAATCTCCTTACATTAGTACACCAGGACAGTTAATACAAGAGTTAACTTAAAATGTCTTTTTGAATAAAAAACTCTCAGAAACAGGTTTATCATATTTTCACATGATACAACAAGCCACTTAAAAGAACAAAACTGAACTGGCAAAGTGCCTTAAAATGTAAGCTGCTCTGTCACCAACTATACCCCATTAACCATCTGAGATCAGACGAAACAAATGGATGCATACGTTTTGCACGCATAAGTCTTTCTAGAAATGGTAAAATCCAATTATTAGTTTTCCTATGTGACAGTTATTATTTGGACTGGTTAGGGTGACAGGAAGATGACCCCTACATACAGTAATTCAGAACACAAACCCCTGGAAATACCTAAAGTACTGACCAAGCGTCAATCTTGTGCCCAGTGTAAAAGGATTATAGAAGTCCAGCACCAGGGGGTGGGGGGGGGGCAGATAAGTCTTTGGAGGTGACAAGTCAAGATCGTGCTTGGTATCTGATGTAAACTGATCAGATTTTGCCTGATTATGACAAACACAATTAGTGAGGCGATGTAACTATAAGTTACAATCTTCAAACACGTTGTAGAGGCAACCGTCATTCAATCACGTTATACTAAGGTACATTTTCGATCAAAGCATTGACAACCTTAATTCACATCACTAAATGCATTTGTCCTAAAGGAGACCTCTGATACTAGGCACCATCTTGACTTCGGCTGCCTGTTACACCGTCACTTCAGCCCCCCTCTGTTGCTATAGCGCCGGTCGTCCATTGAGCTTGTCGTGCATGAGGTTCAGGGCTCCGCTGGCAAAGTCTCTGAGCACGTTCACAGTCTCTCTCTGGAGCTGCAGGGACTCACACACAAACTCCTGCTGCGTCTCGGCCAGCTGCTGCACCGACTCAGACAGGAGCTCCAGGGAGCGCGACACCGTCTCCATCGGTTGGTGGCGTGCTGCTCCTGCACAGTCATCAGAAATGACTCCATTCCGAAGATTATGAAGCTACAATTAGAACAAGTCAAAGAGTTCACCTGAGTGTTAATTGTTGACCTCCCCAGTCTCTCGCGCCCCACCAGTATTGGCGCGCCCCACACTTTGAGAACCACTGCGTCTAGTCTAGCAGCTCGCGCGCGGTGGACTGAACCATGCAATGAATAAATAGAGGGGTAAATAATAAGGCAAAATTTTGTTAAACATAGAGAAACAAAACTCCAGTTTGTTTCTTTTGTGACTTTTTTTAATACATAGAATTATAATTTGAAGTCGGCTACATTAACGTCCTTATGATAATAATAATAATAATAATATTATTTATAAATATAATGTATTTTAAAAAAAGATTCTCATGGGCCCCTGTCAGTGCTGGGCCCTTAGAATCGTCCTAACTTACCACCCCCTAGCGGCGCCCCTGATCAAGGCCATTAGGTATTACATCATAGTGGCCAAAAGGGGGAAGGACTCTGTGCTTCCTAAACGTATATAATATCATGTAAAATCTGAAGTGAACAACCTTGCTTCCTGAGACCGCCTCAGGAGTTAGGTCCAGCTGATCTCTGTACTCTATGTGTAATTTTCAATAAATATACCAAGTGTGCATTAGAGAACTTCTCTCCTCTTTCTTGGTGCAGTCGACAAAAGAACAGGATCTGTTTAATTCTAACAGGCCTACTAAGGCCCTGTCCACACCTATACGTTTTTTTGATAAACGTGGATTTTTATATTCGTTTTGGGGGGGTTCGTCCAGATGCAAACAAGTTTTGCCCCCTGAAAACGAAGATGTTTAAAAACGCCTGCCAGGGTGAAGATTTTTTAAATTCACCGTATATTTTTGACGTGTGGACGAGATAGACGGAGCTTTTTGTATTCGTCACGTCATCATGCGCGTAGATTTCTATGATCATGCGCACTGCAGCTGTTTGTTGTTCCCTCCAACGTCATATCCTGGCACCAGTAACTACTTTGTTTACAACAGGCAACGGTGGTCAAGCGAGGAAAATGGATGTGAACAAAGTGCTTCTAGTTCTTTCACTGTTAACTTGACTTTTAACCTGTTTACAGATAAATGCACAGTTAATGATCGAGAACATTGAGAGACAGAGGCGTCTGATTGGCCAGCGGGGCTATCGGGATAAAATTATATCGCCGACTACTGGTGTGGAATGCTCAATGACAGCGTTTATATTGCGTTTAAACATGCTGGTGTGGACGGTCATATTTTTATATACGAAAAACATTTATCAAAAAAACGTATTGGTGTGGACGTAGCTTTGTTTCCACCAGGTAGGCTACCTGGTGGGCGGAGCTGGAGCCCAATCAGGCAGATTAGGGGCAGCTGGCGCTGCCTCCTGGTGATTGCTTAAAAGAGGCTCCAGTCTCCAGGTCAGAGTTGCCAACTCCTCTGTGAGGGAAGTAGCTGTTGGCTCTCCCAAAAGTAGCTAGAAGATGTATTCATCAAGTTGGCAACACTGCTCCAGCGCACTCTCCACCAGCACCCTTTCATTAGTGTGCTTGCACACTGATGTAGGCTACTGTACTTGATCAACTGTAAATCAATGTGTGCGGGGTGTCCTCTGATATACATCGCATTGGAAACGTGTTTGATGGATGCAAACAAGAGTAGGACCATGAAGATGAACTGAAACATAAAAAAAAAAAGCTGGCCCACCCTAAAGTAAATTTCTGCCTACTCTACTGCTCCATGTCAGACTGCTACCAACTCTTTTTCCCTCATGAGCTTGTGGGTTTCTATCCTAATTAGAATATATCCCTTACCCCTTCCTCAATTTGTCTTGTGATCAGCGTTGCCAACTCCTCTGTAATGGAAGTAGCTGTTGGCTCTCCCAAAAGTAGCTAGATGATGTAATCAACTACTTGTCTCTCGTGGGCTTGGTTGTAACGTGAATCGTGATACATAGGATATGTTAGATGCTTTACAGTAATTCTCCAAACGACCAGAAAAAGTAGCTAGATTTGTCGCTGGTCGCTTTTGAATAATTAAGTCGACTAATTACGTCTCTTCGCGCCGACTTCCGCTTTGAGGCCACCCGAAACAAGGAAGGGGAGTTCATCATGTGAAGGGACATGCGAAGTATTGATGAAGAGAAACATTTTAGTTACTTTAGTTATTTCAATTCCGTTAATTACATTTTTTGTTTCATTCACGTTTCAATAAATCATCGCAATCTAGTTATTTCAGTCCATTCATTTATGAGTTCAAATTAGCCAGGTACATCCATCCAGCAAGCACAACAAGATACCGCAATGTATTTTGAATACTAAATATCTTCCAATGATCTAGAAAATATTATGAGATCTGGATTCGAGTGTAGCTACAGCACTGCGGAACGCCTCGAGGTTGGGTAGGGACGAACCTCAAATCCAAACCCCCCCCCCCCCCCCCCCCACACACATACACACACTAATTAAGTCGCCACGGGGGTCTGGAAAGTCGCCAGATATAGCGACAAAGTCGCTAAGGTGGCAACACTGGCGGTAACAAGTGCAACGACTTTAACAAGTGCAACGACTTGAGCTAAATTCCGTGTGTCATATGCCATCAAAGGGGGGGAAATGCGACATGGAAATATGTCAAAATGTGGGACTGTCTTGCACAAGTCAGCCTCGAAATTATGTTGTAACGTTAGCTAGCTTGGTAGCATACTAGCGATTTTTTTGTTATGCTTGTGTGATGGCCTTCTGGCCTTGTCTGGCCTGTTAGGATATATATTTTTCAAAGGTTTTATTGTTCATTTCTCCTAGTACCAGTTAGTTAGATATCTTACCAGTTTTCCTGTTTTAATAGGCACGTTATCAGTATGGTACCCTACACAAGACCAAATAGAAGGCATTAGGGAGTTACTTTCTGTCTGGGACTGTTCTGTTTGGCCTTCAAACCAGTTGCAGCAGAATACTCCTTTCTTAGCTCTCACGTCAAACACAAGACAACATTCAATTCATAGTTATAGCTCATTATAATCAAGGCCAGGGGCGCCGCTAGAGATTCTGTGCCCCATGACAGAATATCATTTTGGGCCCCCCCACCTAAACCACCCATCAACATAGACAACCCCCCCACCTAAACCACCCATCAACCTAGACAACCCCCACCTAAACCACCCATCAACATCACAACCCCCCCACCTAAACCACCCATCAACCTAGACAACCCCCACCTAAACCACCCATCAACCTAGACAACCCAGTTGAAGTTGATGAACTATTGATGCACTGCAAGAAATCCAATGATGGACATCTTTTGTAAATGTAATTTAAAATTACAGTTAATACAGGAATCAACAATTCAGCAAAGAAATCTCAACATTCTTTAACTTATTAAATTAAGACTTGAACAACACAAGGACAAAAGTATAATTAAATGAAGATTTGAACCCAATTATAAAAGTATAAATCACACAAAAAGTAAAAAATATAATTTTAATGGGGTGGTATTGTGTCTAAATAAATGTAGATCTTGTAAAGATCAGTTGGCCATAATACTGTCAGGATTAGATCAATGAAGAATTACAGCAGAGATATTTACTGACTCAGCATTGCTTGTTTCACACAAAGACAAACGTGTCTTATACAAGAGGGAGCAACACAGACATGGTGCCAGCGAAATTGAATGTGAAATGGGAGAAATTTCATTTTTACACTGCGGCAGTGCTGTGGAATAGTATACCTGGAGAGCTAAAAACTATATCTAGAGTAATGCACAACGATTCAAGATAGGAGTAAAGAGATCAAATCAAAGCTAAATGCTGGGCCTTCTTAGTAGCAAAATCTTTAATAAGATCCTTGAAATCTAGTGATGAAGCCAACTTGCTGTGCTGCTGTCATTGTCCTTTGTTACTTCTTGCTCTTCTTCTTCTGCCTCTTGGCCTCTGCTCTCCTCTCTGGCTGCCTGGCTTGAAGTAGGCCCTGGCATGGAGTATCCATAGGTACATAATTCATAATATGTCCTATAATAGTATTAACATAGTAATACATACATTACACCAGATTAGCTAACTTAAATGTTATCTAGCTAGCTAACAATATTATTAAGATGCCAGTGGTCAATGTTATTGCAATTACTGGAAGAACTTTTAACTAAATATGAATATTAGCTAAAGTTGTATTCAATGCTTGCATGGTAATGCAGCATACATTAAAATATTCAAAATCTTAATGTTAACCCCGAAATCCTACTGCTCACCTCCTTCTCCTTCAACTGGGAGGTGGGTTGAGGGAAGGAGTCCTGATCCTGGAGCTGCATCTGTGCATGATGTCATTAGCATGTAACATTATAGTTAGCTAGCTAGCTATGCATATAGCTGCTGGATACAAATTCACTGAGCTCTAATAATCTATATTTGGACCAAAATTGCCCTCATCTCATACATTTAACTGAAATTATACTGACAGTGCACTGTAAGTTAACTTTACTTGAAGTTAATGTTAATTAGCTATAGCGAGCTAACTAGATCATCCACGCAGTGATTAGATCACTAAACCACTGTTGTCTAGATAGCCTACATGTTATGGGCCCCAAAAGAAGGTCTGTGAATGAATACCTTTCTTTTTTACTTTGTGACTAGCTGTCGCCCTTTTTTGTCACTCTCCTCGTTCTATACTTTTACTTTTCTCTTTTGAGACCCTGACTTTGGCTTTGGCTTTCACGACATCGTGTCTCTCCTTGTCAGACTATTTGCGGTAACGTTCCTCTAGTCTAGCAGCTCGCGCGCGGTGGACTGAACCATACAATGAATAAATAGAGGGGTATAATAAGGCTTAATTTTGTTAAACATAGAGAATCAAAACTCCAGTTTGTTTCTTTTGTGACTTTTTTTAATACATATAATTATAATTTGAAGTCGGCTACATTAACATCCTTATGATAATAATAATAATAATAATAATAATAATAATATTTATAAATATAATGTATTTTAAAAAAAAGATTCTCATGGGCCCCTGTCAGTGCTGGGCGCTTAGAATCGTCCTAACTTACCACCCCTAGCGGCGCCCTTGTATGTGCAGTATAACTTATGTTCAGTCACATCCCTGCGTTGTCATATCATGAGCCCTTAACAAGCCAGGTAAGATAAAACGATAAATATCTCTCACAGAGATCATTCTTACAACACAGAGTAATGTTATATATTAGCTCCTTAACTTCACTCATACAGTAAATGAATGAACTCATACAGTAATTGAGTCTGCACAGCGCCACTAGCTACCTATAACTTTTAATAAAAGTTGTATCTAAAATTGAAATATAGACCAGAACATTTTATTTTAACTCAACGAGACTAACCGGCATACATAATGGTCGAATAGAGTGAAACAAAGAACAATTGAAATTAATTATATTTCAACTAAAAATCTGGTTGAGTAGGATAGCGAGCTAATTAGTTTAGCCAAAACTGCACGTGCGCTTTTTTTTCTTCCACCATACTTCAACCACAGATGTCGTTCGGGATGCGGCCATTTTAATGTGAGGGAGACATTTGCAGATAATCATACACACGGTTCTAGTGTTGTTGTATCAGAAAATGTTTTTATGAAAAAATCCACGAAAGCATCTCATAAGATGCCAGTCCATTGCAGTGGTACTACAATGCTAGGTCTTAACACGGACTACCATCACAATGGCCTACCGTTCAGATGTATCCTTTAGCCTTTACTTTAGTTTACGAATGGCATCTCTTTCTAACAACTGATGCATGTGTTAAATGAATTCCCATGCACTCTGTGTTCACTGCAGGTACTAATCATGGTGGACGAAGATGTTGTACGTAGCCGGCTGCCTAGAAAGGCGGCCTCTCTTATGCACAGGGGCAGCAGCAGCGGCGCTTTTGGACGACATTTCTGTGTAAGTGGTGACACTGATTCCAGTGACCCAGACGTTTTTGGGGCTCTGCTACCAGAGGACTATAGGCCCATGAGGTCTTCCCTCGCCAAACCCCTGCATAGCCTTATACTGCCTGACCCAATGCTGGAGGAGGAGGAGGACGACTCTGATGATGACGACAATGATGGCCTCTCCCTCCTTGGCACATCCCCACCCAAGTTGGACAACAGCTTCCTAAAATTGGGGCTCCAGGACCAGTCAAACAACCTGCAGAGCAGCCCCAAGAGTGGAGGTTAGGGGCCAGGTGCTCTCACTTGATGATCAAACTGATATTGAATTCATATTAAACAACTTGTTGTATTTAGAAGGGAACAGGTTATTTTGTGATGGAAGTCAGTGGAAACATTCACAGCTAGGCTTGAGGATTATAACATGGGGCATAAACCTGTTTGCCTTTTCTAACAGTTTGATTGAATAGTCTTCCATACTGTAGCCTACATACTGCATGATCTGCCAAGAGTCAGGGTTAGTACATCTCTTCTTCTGACTCTGAAAGCATCTGCTTTTCTAGTGGGTTACACTGACTGGCACATGCATCGGATGGCAGCAGTGTCCAGTAACGTGTTTGACGACCTCCTGGGGGAGTGTTCCCAGTTCCACAGCTGCAAGAGCAGCCTGGCTGCCTTCGTCCTGGAGAGAGGTGAGGTCTTCTCTCTGCTCACTGGGGAATCTCAGGGATGCAAACTAGTCACCTTTTCGATTTTTAATCCAAAATCACGTCTTTTTTTATTTTTATGCATCCGAACCCCCCAAGAAGGTCTGTTTCCACAACTCTCGTTGACCTTCTCACCTTTTCAACTCCGTCCCTGGAATCTATTCAATAATAATACACTACAAAAATATGTTAACGACTGTAAATGACACCTATTTTTGATGAGCATGTCTAATGTACGCACACACAGTTTATGTGTCATCCATGTGTGTTATATATACAGTATATATATGTGTCTATAGATTGTGAATAGTTTATGGATGTGATTCTCCCACATTATTCCCTCTCCAGAGCTGTGTGACACTTGGGGCCAGTCCTATGTGCGCTACAACGTTGTGGCGTTGGGCACGGGCGAGTCAAGCTGCAGTGACTGGCTCTGCTTCAGTGGCACCATGGTGCATGACTGCCATGCCATGGTCATCGCCAGACGGGCTCTCCAAAGGTACATCAGCCTGACAGGAGTTTTGTTGGATCGTCTGGACTTACTTACTCACTTCACTCACTTGTTTGGTTTGTTTAGCTATTAATACTGGAGACTAGCAAATGATGTGTCCGATCCTGTATTTCTATTCAGGTTCTTGTACAAGCAGCTTCTGCTGTTCTTCAGCCATGACCCAAAGTGCAAGGAGCGCTCCATCTACGAGAGAAACTCAGACAGCCACCTGCTCCAGCTCAAGCCCAAAACCTACCTTCACCTCTACACCAACCAGACCCCAAGAGGGGCAGCACAGTGCGGTTCCATGTGAGTGTGTGCATTTTCATACTGGCTGCTGTTGTTGAGTGTCCAATGCGGAAATCTTAATTGCTTGCATCCACTCAGAAGTGTAAGAATTGGATGGGAATTACATTTTGGGGCAGTTTACATTTCACTAATTTAGTGATCTAATTGAGTGACCCAGTGAGAGTGATTGTGTGCATCCTCTGTCCCCATAGGAACTCCCTGAATCTCTACAGTTCCCTGATGCTGCAGTGCCATGCTAAGGGCTCTCTGATCCCTGTGGCTCTCCTCCATCCGGGTGTGTGGGGCGCCCGGGTCTGCTGCATGTCCGACAGTGACAAACTTTGCCGCTGGGCCGTCACCGGGGTCCAGGGGGCGCTGCTGAGCCACTTCATTGAGCCACTCTACATCATCAATGTGGTCCTAGGTAAGTAACCAAGGATGCATTACAATCACAGTAGCATAGGCCGCCCTCCCTTGTAGGACTGACGGACAGTGCTCCAGTGACACTGGGAGGTATTAAGCCTCTAGTCCCCCCCGTCCCCCGGCCAGGAATGGCTGTTCTATGTTCTACGGTAAGTAGCCGTTGACGGCTTTGGTTTTCAAACCATAATACAAACACAACAACCAGAATCTTAATGCTGACTTTTGGTACATTTTGAAATAGTCACCGAATCTTTCTCAATCTAGTCTGTTTTCCCTGAATAATGTGCTGTGTAATACACAAAGTGTGATACTTTTCTCAGGCTTGTTCTAATATTTTATCTTTATCTTGACAATTCTCAGCAATCTACAGCAGTGTTCTAGAATTGTATTGGGGCCTTACTGGTTAAGAAGGAATTTTGAGAACTTGGTTCTGGTTTACTGGTCCGTTCAGGTGACTCCAGCTATAACTCGGACAACGTGTCGGACGCAATCAACAATCGCCTGGGGGATGACTGGGAGGAGCAGCTGGTCCCACCCTTTAGGAAACAGAGGATATTCTTCCTCGGTTGTGACGGGGTGGCGCCTCAACACAGCTCTCGCCACTGCAAAGACCTCAGCATCAACTGGTGCCTCGGGGACCTGAGCATCGAGGTGCTGGACAGCACAACAGGCTTTGTTGTCGATGGGTAAGTCAATGGTGCTACTGGTAGACGATGCTCGTAACATGGGAACAATTTAAGTATTTTTTATGAAACATAGATGATCTCGATGACTACTTTCATACTTACCGTACTTGGTATACTACCATTACAATGAAGTCTGATGGGTACTGAAGACCCATCTCTTCAGACTACATCTTGCCTGTCCATCTTGACTGTAAAGACCTCTTCACTCCCCACTACCCTGTACAGTTCCTCTACTGTATATATAAAAAAGATCCTTCCTTCTTCTAGCATTGTGACTGCCAATAGCACCTGCTCCTAGCATAGATTTTTTCTTATGATGACTGATGTGATTCACTTACTTGTTAGACACGTTTGTAAGTTGCTTTGGATAAAAGCGTCTGGTAAATGTCAAACATTTAAAAACAAATTATGTAAATGTATAATTTCATTGTGGAGGGAGCTTTCTATGTAGGTGTAATGCTCTCTCTGGCCCCTTAGCTCCCCAACTGTGAGTGGGCCTGGCTTCTCCAGCAGACTGTGCAAGAGAGCCCTCTACTGTTACTTCTGCAAAATTGCAAAGCTGAGTGGGCAAAGTTCTCTACTGAACCTCCAAACCTATCACAGTGCCAAGGTGAGTTGTTGAGCCATGAATCAGTAGATATCCTGGCACCCGTGGACCTGTATTTGTCTGCACTGCATATAGGCTGGGCCGGACTTATGCATGGGCTACCCTGGGCTTGAGCCCAGGGGCCCCGGGCTACATAGGGCCCCAAAATAAATCCAAATGTATGAATACATATTTGCTCTTTGATTTTGATTTAATAAATTACGTTCAAATTGGAAAAAATAGTTTTGTCGCAGCGCAGGGCACGGAAATACAGCCCCCCCCTCCCCTGCGGGCATGGAAATACAGCCCCTATCACTAGGCCTACTGGACGCTCTGATGAATGAGGTGTTTTAATTTGTTTAATTCTATATTTAAGCCAATGGAGAGGTTTACATCGACGCGTCACGCGCAGGGCAGGGGCATCATCTTTGGTGGCGCGATTGGCAATGTCGTGATCATGGCGGACAGGAGGAATTACGAGAGTGGAGCGCAACAAAGAAAAATGAAAAAGTGGAACGCGAAAGGGAGACACTGAGAAAAACTCTGAAACTTACTGGGTTTTTCCAACCAGTCGTAGATGCTTCAGCGTCTAACCACACCATCTCAAGCACAGGTGGTGAACCCAGTCGGAGAGGACAACCGGCGGGAGGAGGAGGAGGAGGAGGAAGAGGAGGAGGAGGAGGAGGAGGAGGAAGAGGAGGAGGAGGAGCAGGCCGCCTCATCTCTCCCCCAGTCTGAAGCAGAGCGTCTCATCTCTCCCCCAGTCTGAAGCAGAGCGTCTCATCTCTCCCCCAGTTTGAAGCAGAGAGTCTCATCTCTCCCCCAGTCTGAAGCAGAGCATATGTTCTGTATATATTATGTTCTCATCCGTTTTATTATTTTTACCTGTGTTTGTTTTTCTCTCTCACCATCCAAGGAACCTTCCTCCCCTGCCATCCCAGTGTCACTCCCCACTCCTCCACCATTCCATCCCATCATCTCCGGACAGCCTTCCCAACCTCCCTCCGTTCTCACTCAACATGCCACCCTCTGGATTCTCCCCCTTTCATCACGGACGGACTTCACCCCCTTGCTAGTCCTCCCGGACCCCTCTCCCTGGATTACCCCCTCGTAGTTCTGGACTGGTCAGTACACGCACATTGAACAACAGCCTCCGCATTTACATATCTACACCACATTAGTTTTTGCACGCTAGACACTCGCGCCCAGACACATACTGTAGCTGTCCAATACACACCTCACTTACATTTCGTCTCAGGCACCCACACACTCCCCCCACGTAGGCCCTGTTAGTGTAGGTTTGTTATTTTGTCTGTCTTTATTAAATACATTTTTCATTATTGTCACCCATGTCTCTGTGTCCGTCTGTTCTGGGGTTCTGCCACATTTGACCGCTTGGTTCAGGCCTAACACTTGCTTTTTCTTCATGTGCTTTATGCCAATAACATACTCCATTGGGATACGTGTGTTTCTGGTCATAGGTTCTGGTTGGTGTAGTTGTAGCTTATAATTTTTAGTGTAGGTAGGGGCCCGAACAATGACTCAACAAAAAACAACTCTGGTTGCACCTTGGTGGAATCACAATTAAGAACCGATTACATGGATAGTTGCCAACGGTGTTGTGTGAACTTTTTTTTATTTTTTACTGTGTAAATCTTTGGTTTACTTTTTTTACACACATTTTTACCTCAGAGGGAAGGTATTGGAACAGGCTCTGGAAAAATTAAACTCACTCTTGTTTGACAATTCACATTGCAATCAATTGAGAGCGAACATTACATAACAATAATACTTTTCAAACACTGACTATAACAGGTTTATGCATACTTGTACACAATAGAGAACATAAATGTATGGGATAATTGAGATTTAGTTGGCCCAAGCAAACCTCACAAGTATGACCGACTGTATGACCACTATCCCGTAGGAGTGAATTCTTGTGGTTGCCAACATAGGGGAGCTGGACCCCACATATCCACAGTTGTGAGGTCTGCTGGGAATAAGCAAACCAATAACAAAAATAAATATTAAACAATCCATTTAATAACAAACATATATTCTATTGTCACAAAAGGTCTTGCACGCTAATAGGCTACCACTCAAGAAAACACAATTATAGAACATAAGACAGCACTGTAGTAATTTGACAAATTGTAGTGTTAATTCTAGAGGTGACCATTATAAGCGCTTATAATTTCAGTCTGACTGGCTGAATTCTTAATTGGGATAAAACCATGAAATTAAATTAAACAAAAGAGTAGTTAGTGTGACAAGCCTGTTAAGCAACTTGGCTGATGCTGCTTTGTAGCAAAATTCACTTCCTTAGTAGATACAAGTATCATTGACTTTCATACTTGAGGTTTCAAAGTTACCAGTATGTGGTAGGTGCTTAGACTACCTAATCTCCAATTACATCAACCTCGTTTTCATCTTCATCTTCTTCTTGTTCCTCCTCTTCTTCCCCAGTCAGTTCAGTAGCCCCAAGTCCCGCCCCCAACAATCTTGGAGAGTACACTAGAATGTCCACATCCTCATCCTCATCCTCCTCCTCCTCCTCCCAGCTTCCAGTGGACCTGGTAGTGACCTTGCGGGATCCCAGAGCAGGGGGATGAGTTACCTGACAGGTCTGTAAATTCAAATGGCGGACCTCCATTTAGTTTTTTTGTGGGAGGTGCATGTGGTCATGGGTGAGGCCCTGCAGCATCAATTCTCTTGCATTGCTGTGCACCTGCAAACCTGTTCAGAAAAGCAGAGAAATACAGTATAGAAATTACAGGAGGTTGCGATGTGTTCTGTACAGTACTAATGTTATACTATTAGTTTACAAACATCCCTTGTAATGTTAACTTCTATTACTGTCTGACCATATGTTGAAGATATGTGTGAAAATAGGTCAATATAAAATGATAAAATCTTCCAGCTACACAGTAAAAAACTATTTTCTGTTCTGCAGTACAGGACTGGCAGAACTTCACCAGCTAATGTACCCAGTGTCTGGTGGGATCAATGGGTCACGAACAGATTTCAAACACTTTTTGTATGCAAAGGACTGTCGACCAAATACTAAAACATGAGTGCTTAATTTGGAAATCTGTCCCATTACTTTTAATTTCGACATAGAGGGACCATGTATACAAGAGATGTAATTTCTGAATGGTGAAACATGTACACAAAATGCTTCACTGTCCCTTATTTATGCAGAGTACTGTATACACTACATTATTTGTTGTATTTTAACGTTAATAACAAATAATAAATGACACTTTAAATAAATGTGCAATAGCACTATGTGCAATATGACAACCCTAGTCGTCTATCTGTACAGTATAGTATAGTGGATAGTGTACATAGCCTTTATTTATGTAAACCAGCTCCTTCCCTTCTTGTGTTTTTTTAAAGTTTTTTTTTTTAAAGTTTTTTCTCTTTCCTAACACCAGGGGAGCCACCCCTCCTAAATGTCGTTGTTTGGTACCTGTACTGTAGCAATGACAATAAAGACCATTCATTCATTCATTCATTCATTCATTCATTCATTCATTCATTCATTCATTCATTCACATTAGACTTATATAGTGCTTTTCTAGACACTCAAAGACGCTTTACAAACGGAAAAGATTGAGTAGTAAAATAAAAAGAAACAAAGAAAATAAAGGGGAAAGTATAGGGGTCTAATTAATTAAAAAGGGGAAAGTATAGGGGTCTAATTAATTTTTAGATTACTAATTCTAAAGTGTATTTGTAGGAAAATCTACTCTGTATACTGCAATTACACCTAGATTTCGGGCGCAGATGCGGCGAACAAGCAATGCCAGGGTCCTCTCTCGACCGGCATTTTTTGAAAAGTGATCTATCATATCTATACATCATATCTATCTATCATATCATATCTATCATATCTATACATTATCATATTATAACAACATTAACAACACACACTGAATTAATTGCAAATATATTTAGGCCTACCTGAATCAGGACACTCCTCCCATCTTTTATCTATCCCCAGACTGACTTCCTCTTCTACACCCACATCAACCTCCTCTTCTTCTCCTGCGCTCACATGCTTTTTGGCTGCATAAACCAGCGTCTGATGGACCCCACTGTCCACGCCCATCTCTTCACTGGAAATGTCCATCTCGACCGCCACTCTTTCCGTCACCTCTTGTTCAATTGCGTAGCTTTCTAGAGACTGGATAGTGCCATTGTCCATCACCTTCATAGATTCTTTACCACTGTTGTCTTTTTCAGTTGGTTCCACCAATTTCGCTTCACGTTGTTTCTCTCTTTCTGTTTCACTTGTCTGTTTGTTCTCTGTGCTTTTCTGCTTCAGGATTTCTTGGACCTTCTTCAGAGTAACCACGGGCGTCCGCTTTGAGGGCGTCAACTTGTTTGCTGTGTTTCTCACTTTGTCTTTGTTCGCAGGAGTTCCCTCAGTTCTCTCTAGACTTGAGGTCTGTTTTAAACCAAAGGGCTGGGGTTCTGGACTGCGTCCAATCAAATTGCTACAACATCCTGAGTGAACTGGCTCCTCTCTGAAAACGGGGGAAGTTTTCTGAAGACTTGACTCAGGTTTGTCCTCCACAACACTCTTCTTCATTCCCTCCTCTTCAACAAGTCTCTCCCTGAGCCTTAACTTCTTCCTGTACTCTCTCTTTGGCGTTTCCCTCTCTTCTCCTGACTCCTCTCTTCTCCTCTTATTAGTGACAGTTTCCCCGTCGTGGCCTTTGCTTGAGGGAACTGAATAGACAGGGAAAACGTTGTCTTCTGGACGTATCTTCCGAGGTCTTCCTCGTTTCCGTTTTGGGGGTTCCATGGTGACCAGCCCAGCTACCGTAGCCAGAGTATTGAGGCTGGATGATTTAGCTTTTTGGCAGGTGTTGGTGTCTTCAATGCTTTTTTTCACGCTGTCTTGGCATATTCCCTTGACTCTCTGCTCTTTGGGAGGGTTTCACTCCTTTATCCCTCACGAGGGGAGCCACCTTATCCCTCTGTCTGAACACCTCAGACACCTTACTCTGCAGATCAGGCTTCAGGGTCTCTCTATCCCCTGACAGTTCCTGCTTTATCATCAAATCCTTCTTGCAGATGGGAAGGGGAAGAGGGTTGATGTTTTGGGGCCTCAGGGAGGGGGCTGCTGGATAGGCTGTGTTCTGTGGGGGTGAAGTTGTGAGAGCCAATGAGGGTGGGGCAGGGACACAGCTGAGGAACGGAGTATCAGTGTGTTCATCAGATCTCACAGTCTGTGTCCCCGTGTCCACGTGTGTCTGCATGTCCATACAAGTCTCTCTGTCCCTCCTTCCCTCCATCACGGTCTGCACCCCGGTGTCTGGACTCCTCCTCTCCATCTCTCCATCCTCTGACTCATCCGTCTGCACTCCTGCCTCTCTACAACTCCTCCATCCTTCCTCATCCTTCTCCCCCTCCCTCCCCCGATCCTTCCATCCTTCCACCAACCTTATGCCCAGTCCGTAGGCTGCAGCCCTCACCTCCTCCTGCTCCTCCGTTCCCTCTCCCTCCAGTGTTCCAGAGTAGAGGAGTCCTACCAGCTTAAGCAGTGTCTGGGGCCCAACATTGATTGATTGATTGATTGAGTGGGTGGATCTGGTTAGGAAGGTGTGAGGGGGAGGATAAAGCTCTTGACAGGTAGGGGCTGAAGGCAGCCAGGATGCAGCTGTGGGCTGGAAGTGGCATGCCTGTAGGCAGGGCCGGACTTATGCATGGGCTACCCTGGGCTTGAGCCCAGGGGCCCCGGGCTACAAGGGGCCCCAAAATAAATCCAAATGTATGAATAAATATTTGCTCTTTGATTTTGAATTCATAAATTACGTTCAAATTGGAAAAAAATGTTTTGTCGCAGCGCAGGGCACGGAAATACAGCTCCCCCCCCCTCCCCCGCGGGCATGGAAATACAGCCCCTATCACTATTCCTACTGGACGCTCTGATGAATGACGTGTTTTAATTTGTTTAATTATACTGTATATTTAGGCCAATGGAGAGGTTTACATCGACGCGTCACGCGCAGGGCAGGGGCATCATCTTTGGTGGAGCGATTGTCAATGTCATGATCATGGCGGACAGGAGGAATTACGAGAGTGGAGCGCAAAAAAGAAAAATGAAAAAGTGGAACGCGAAAGGGAGACACTGAGAAAAACTCCAAAACGTACTGGGTTTTTCAAACCAGTCGTAGATGCTTCATGAGTTCAGACACTCGCGCCCAGACACATACTGTAGCTGTCCAATACACACCTCACTTACATTTCGTCTCAGGCACCCACACACTCCCCCCACGTAGGCCCTGTTAGTATAGGTTTGTTATTTTGTCTGTCTTTATTAAATAAAAATGTTATCATTGTCACCCTTGTCTCTGTGTCCGTCTGTTCTGGGGTTCTGCCACATTTGACCACTTGGTTCCGGCCTGACACTTGCTTTTTCTTCATGTGCTTTATGCCAATAACATACTCCATTGAGATACGTGTGTTTCTGGTCATAGGTTCTGGTTGGTGTAGTTGTAGCTTATCATTTTTAGTGTAGGTAGGGGCCCGAACAATGACTCAAGCCCAGGGGCCCCCACCCCCCTAAGTCCAGCCCTGCATATAGGCGACATCGTAGCCATATCATGTGCTACCGAATATCATCTGGCCAAGATTGTGTTGACAGCATGAATGTGAATTTTGTGTGATGTGTTCCTTCTTGTTTCAGTTGGAAGCCAGTCTCTATCAGAATTCCAAGATGGTTGTCAACCACCAGTTCCTCTCCAATGGCGCAGGACCCTGGGACTCCAAACACCTGGTCGACAGCTTCAGCCACTGAGTCCCATGGGTGTGGGCGTAGTTTTGTTTCAAAGAGGAGTTTGAATTTGTGATTTGTGCCTAATTTCAGAATTACTGCATGCTTAATGTTCTTTACTGTAGTTTGAAGTTCTGTTTGGTTTCACATTCATGTTCATGTTCAATAATGTGCAAAATAAAAACAGAAAAGTCTGAAGATTTAGTTTGAAGTATTGCATTAGAAGGGAAAACAAACAAGTATATCTTGCCCAAGCTTAGGACCTAAATCCCCAAAGGTAATCAATGTCATTTATTTACATGTACCACACCATCTCCGAAATCTCCTTACATTAGTACACCAGGACAGTTAATACAAGAGTTAACTTAAAATGTATTTTTGAATAAAAAACTCTCAGAAACAGGTTTATCATATTTTCACATGATACAACAAGCCACTTAAAAGAACAAAACTGAACTGGCAAAGTGCCTTAAAATGTAAGCTGCTCTGTCACCAACTATACCCCATTAACCATCTGAGATCAGACGAAACAAATGGATGCATACGTTTTGCACGCATAAGTCTTTCTAGAAATGGTAAAATCCAATTATTAGTTTTCCTATGTGACAGTTATTATTTGGACTGGTTAGGGTGACAGGAAGATGACCCCTACATACAGTAATTCAGAACACAAACCCCTGGAAATACCTAAAGTACTGACCAAGCGTCAATCTTGTGCCCAGTGTAAAAGGATTATAGAAGTCCAGCACCAGGGGGTGGGGGGGGGGGGGCAGATAAGTCTTTGGAGGTGACAAGTCAAGATCGTGCTTGGTATCTGATGTAAACTGATCAGATTTTGCCTGATTATGACAAACACAATTAGTGAGGCGATGTAACTATAAGTTACAATCTTCAAACACGTTGTAGAGGCAACCGTCATTCAATCACGTTATACTAAGGTACATTTTCGATCAAAGCATTGACAACCTTAATTCACATCACTAAATGCATTTGTCCTAAAGGAGACCTCTGATACTAGGCACCATCTTGACTTCGGCTGCCTGTTACACCGTCACTTCAGCCCCCCTCTGTTGCTATAGCGCCGGTCGTCCATTGAGCTTGTCGTGCATGAGGTTCAGGGCTCCGCTGGCAAAGTCTCTGAGCACGTTCACAGTCTCTCTCTGGAGCTGCAGGGACTCACACACAAACTCCTGCTGCGTCTCGGCCAGCTGCTGCACCGACTCAGACAGGAGCTCCAGGGAGCGCGACACCGTCTCCATCGGTTGGTGGCGTGCTGCTCCTGCACAGTCATCAGAAATGACTCCATTCCGATGATTATGAAGCTACAATTAGAACAAGTCAAAGAGTTCACCTGAGTGTTAATTGTTGACCTCCCCAGTCTCTCGCGCCCCACCAGTATTGGCGCGCCCCACACTTTGAGAACCACTGCGTCTAGTCTAGCAGCTCGCGCGCGGTGGACTGAACCATGCAATGAATAAATAGAGGGGTAAATAATAAGGCTCAATTTTGTTAAACATAGAGAAACAAAACTCCAGTTTGTTTCTTTTGTGACTTTTAATACATAGAATTATAATTTGAAGTCGGCTACATTAACGTCCTTATGATAATAATAATAATAATAATATTATTTATAAATATAATGTATTTTAAAAAAAGATTCTCATGGGCCCCTGTCAGTGCTGGGCCCTTAGAATCGTCCTAACTTACCACCCCCTAGCGGCGCCCCTGATCAAGGCCATTAGGTATTACATCATAGTGGCCAAAAGGGGGAAGGACTCTGTGCTTCCTAAACGTATATAATATCATGTAAAATCTGAAGTGAACAACCTTGCTTCCTGAGACCGCCTCAGGAGTTAGGTCCAGCTGATCTCTGTACTCTATGTGTAATTTTCAATAAATATACCAAGTGTGCATTAGAGAACTTCTCTCCTCTTTCTTGGTGCAGTCGACAAAAGAACCGGATCTGTTTAATTCTAACAGGCCTACTAAGGCCCTGTCCACACCTATACGTTTTTTTTGATAAACGTGGATTTTTATATTCGTTTTGGGGGGGTTCGTCCAGATGCAAACAAGTTTTTGCCCCCTGAAAACGAAGATGTTTAAAAACGCCTGCCAGGGTGAAGATTTTTTAAATTCACCGTATATTTTTGACGTGTGGACGAGATAGACGGAGCTTTTTGTATTCGTCACGTAATTATGCGCGTAGATTTCTATGATCATGCGCACTGCAGCTGTTTGCTGTTCCCTCCAACGTCATATCCTGGCACCAGTAACTACTTTGTTTACAACAGGCAACGGTGGTCAAGCGAGGAAAATGGATGTGAACAAAGTGCTTCTAGTTCTTTCACTGTTAACTTGACTTTTAACCTGTTTACAGATAAATGCACAGTTAATGATCGAGAACATTGAGAGACAGAGGCGTCTGATTGGCCAGCGGGGCTATGGGGATAAAATTATATCGCCGACTACTGGTGTGGAATGCTCAATGACAGCGTTTATATTGCGTTTAAACATGCTGGTGTGGACGGTCATATTTTTATATAGGAAAAACATTTATCAAAAAAACGTATTGGTGTGGACGTAGCCTAACATTTGTTTCCACCAGGTAGGCTACCTGGTGGGCGGAGCTGGAGCCCAATCAGGCAGATTAGGGGCAGCTGGCGCTGCCTCCTGGTGATTGCTTAAAAGAGGCTCCAGTCTCCAGGTCAGAGTTGCCAACTCCTCTGTGAGGGAAGTAGCTGTTGGCTCTCCCAAAAGTAGCTAGAAGATGTATTCATCAAGTTGGCAACACTGCTCCAGCGCACTCTCCACCAGCACCCTTTCATTAGTGTGCTTGCACACTGATGTAGGCTACTGTACTTGATCAACTGTAAATCAATGTGTGCGGGGTGTCCTCTGATATACATGCAAACAAGAGTAGGACCATGAAGATGAACTGAAACATAAAAATAAAAAAAGCTGGCCCACCCTAAAGTAAATTTCTGCCTACGCTACTGCTCCATGTCAGACTGCTACCAACTCTTTTTCCCTCATGAGCGTGTGGGTTTCTATCCTAATTAGAATATATCCCTTACCCCTTCCTCAATTTGTCTTGTGATCAGCGTTGCCAACTCCTCTGTAATGGAAGTAGCTGTTGGCTCTCCCAAAAGTAGCTAGATGATGTAATCAACTAATTTGCACAATATGCAATTCTGAAAGGCTAGATTAATAAAAAAATAGGCTGACCAGGTTTACAAACGAACTATTTACGTATTCACAAGCCATTATGGTTAATGAGCTGAGCTATGATAGCTAGCTAAGCTGACTGAGAGGGTGCGAGAGACTGACTGAGACAGTGAACCATTTGAGGGATTTTAGAGTGTGAAACTAAAAGACTGAGTGAATATTAATTAAACAAAAACATATCTACAAATATTATACTGAACTGTACAAAAATCATTGTGATGGGATATGTTAGATACTTCATACTACAGTAATTCTCCAAATGACTAGAACAAGTAGCTAGATTTGTCGCTGGTCGCTTTTGACTAGTTAAGGGTGTATGGAAAGTCGCCAGATCTAGCGACAAAGTCGACAAGTTGGCAACACTGCTTGTGATTGGAAGTATTATGTGTTATTTCCTTGGTTTCTTTCAGGCATGATAATCGCTCACTTTTGAATCCAAAATAGGTGACCTACATTCATATATTTTTTTTTTTTGCAATCTTGTAATTCTGCATGTGACCACCACTAGAGTAAATCTAAAAGAAATCAGATATGAGCACATGGAAGCTAATTTTTCCACAAAAAAAACTTTCCGCCGGGACCGCCTAGCAGGTTCCGGGTTTCGTATCCTTCTCACCTTTTTCACCCCGACCCATTTTCATATAGCCCGCTTAATATATTGTACTACTTCAATTCTTTCATCTATGTATTAATGCACCAACGAGTACTTCTGTCTCAGAGACTTGAAGGCAGGATCTGATTCTCAGGCTTTTGTCACTTTCAGATATTTCCTCAATCTGGGATGACAGTTGTTCCCAATATGGGTCAGATGAGATCAGTTTGTCCCAATATGGGTCAGATGAGACCTGGCCCCCTGGCAGAGGCTGGAAAGGGTCTTCAGGTGGTGGCAGGTGGTCTGGTCGGTGGTCTGGTCGCCTCCTGTCTATATTATTCGCCTCTTGCAGTTCATGTCTTGGCTGGTGCTTCCGCAAGTCCTTTAGCAGTGGGTCAGAGATCTGGTCAGATTGCTATTGTGACATCATCAGCAGCATGTCTCTGTAGGCTATGGAATCTGTAGCAGTCCTGTACTACATTACCCTACATGCTTTGCAATATCATATCTGGGTTGTTTGAGTGAAGTTTTATGAAGCAGTGTTCACTATGTGGCCACGTTGCAAATAATTAGTTTTCTGTTGCATTTCCTGTGTTCATGTGAAACCACAGGCTCAGTAACACAGACTTCCTGCAGGACTCTCCCCACCTTGCTATCTGCCACCTCCTGCAAACCCAGGAGTTGGAATGTGACTTTTTATATCCTTTCTAAGTCTGTGCTTACACACACATCCACACACACACACACACACACACATTTTTTGTTTTGTTTTTGTTTTTTGGTGGGGCATTTGGCGCCCCCCGGGCAGATTTTGAAGTCGCCAAGGTGGCAACACTGGCGGTAACAAGTGCAACGACTTTAACAAGTGCAACGACTTGAGCTAAATTCCGGGTGTCATATGCCATCAAAGGGGGGGAAATGCGACATGGAAATATGTCAAAATGTGGGACTGTCATGCACAAGTCAGCCTCGAAATGATGTTGTAACGTTAGCTAGCTTGGTAGCATACTAGCGATTTTTTTGTTATGCTTGTGTGACGGCCTTCTGGCCTTGTCTGGCCTGTTAGGATATATATTTTTCAAAGGTTTTATTGTTCATTTCTCCTAGTACCAGTTGGTTAGATATCTTACCAGTTTTCCTGTTTTAATAGGCACGTTATCAGTATGGTACCCTACACAAGACCAATTAGAAGGCATTAGGGAGTTACTTTCTGTCTGGGACTGTTCTGTTTGGCCTTCAAACCAGTTGCAGCAGAATACTCCTTTCTTAGCTCTCACGTCAAACACAAGACAACATTCAATTCATAGTTATAGCTCATTATAATCAAGGCCATTAGGTATTACATCATAGTGGCCAAAAGGGGGAAGGACTCTGTGCTTCCTAAACGTATATAATATCATGTAAAATCTGAAGTGAACAACCTTGCTTCCTGAGACCGCCTCAGGAGTTAGGTCCAGCTGATCTCTGTACTCGATGTGTAATTTTCAATAAATATACCAAGTGTGCATTAGAGAACTTCTCTCCTCTTTCTTGGTGCAGTCGACAAAAGAACAGGATCTGTTTAATTCTAACAGGCCTACTAAGGCCCTGTCCACACCTATACGTTTTTTTGATAAACGTGGATTTTTATATTCGTTTTGGGGGGGTTCGTCCAGATGCAAACGAGTTTTTGCCCCCTGAAAACGAAGATGTTTAAAAACGCCTGCCAGGGTGAAGATTTTTTTAAATTCACCGTATATTTTTGACGTGTGGACGAGATAGACGGCGCTTTTTGTATTCGTCACGTCATCATGCGCGTAGATTTCTATGATCATGCGCACTGCAGCTGTTTGCTGTTCCCTCCAACGTCATATCCTGGCACCAGTAACTACTTTGTTTACAACAGGCAACGGTGGTCAAGCGAGGAAAATGGATGTGAACAAAGTGCTTCTAGTTCTTTCACTGTTAACTTGACTTTTAACCTGTTTACAGATAAATGCACAGTTAATGATCGAGAACATTGAGAGACAGAGGCGTCTGATTGGCCAGCGGGGCTATGGGGATAAAATTATATCGCCGACTACTGGTGTGGAATGCTCAATGACAGCGTTTATATTGCGTTTAAACATGCTGGTGTGGACGGTCATATTTTTATATAGGAAAAACATTTATCAAAAAAACGTATTGGTGTGGACGTAGCCTAACATTTGTTTCCACCAGGTAGGCTACCTGGTGGGCGGAGCTGGAGCCCAATCAGGCAGATTAGGGGCAGCTGGCGCTGCCTCCTGGTGATTGCTTAAAAGAGGCTCCAGTCTCCAGGTCAGAGTTGCCAACTCCTCTGTGAGGGAAGTAGCTGTTGGCTCTCCCAAAAGTAGCTAGAAGATGTATTCATCAAGTTGGCAACACTGCTCCAGCGCACTCTCCACCAGCACCCTTTCATTAGTGTGCTTGCACACTGATGTAGGCTACTGTACTTGATCAACTGTAAATCAATGTGTGCGGGGTGTCCTCTGATATACATCGCATTGGAAACGTGTTTGATGGATGCAAACAAGAGTAGGACCATGAAGATGAACTGAAACATAAAAATAAAAAAAGCTGGCCCACCCTAAAGTAAATTTCTGCCTACGCTACTGCTCCATGTCAGACTGCTACCAACTCTTTTTCCCTCATGAGCGTGTGGGTTTCTATCCTAATTAGAATATATCCCTTACCCCTTCCTCAATTTGTCTTGTGATCAGCGTTGCCAACTCCTCTGTAATGGAAGTAGCTGTTGGCTCTCCCAAAAGTAGCTAGATGATGTAATCAACTAATTTGCACAATATGCAATTCTGAAAGGCTAGATTAATAAAAAAATAGGCTGACCAGGTTTACAAACGAACTATTTACGTATTCACAAGCCATTATGGTTAATGAGCTGAGCTATGATAGCTAGCTAAGCTGACTGAGAGGGTGCGAGAGACTGACTGAGACAGTGAATCATTTGAGGGATTTTAGAGTGTGAAACTAAAAGACTGAGTGAATATTAATTAAACAAAAACATATCTACAAATATTATACTGAACTGTACAAAAATCATTGTGATGGGATATGTTAGATACTTCATACTACAGTAATTCTCCAAATGACTAGAACAAGTAGCTAGATTTGTCGCTGGTCGCTTTTGACTAGTTAAGGGTGTATGGAAAGTCGCCAGATCTAGCGACAAAGTCGACAAGTTGGCAACACTGCTTGTGATTGGAAGTATTATGTGTTATTTCCTTGGTTTCTTTCAGGCATGATAATCGCTCACTTTTGAATCCAAAATAGGTGACCTACATTCATATTTTTTTTTTTTTTGCAATCTTGTAATTCTGCATGTGACCACTACTAGAGTAAATCTGAAAGAAATCAGATATGAGCACATGGAAGCTAATTTTTCCACAAAAAAAACTTTCCGCCGGGACCGCCTAGCAGGTTCCGGGTTTCGTATCCTTCTCACCTTTTTCACCCCGACCCGTTTTCATATAGCCCGCTTAATATATTGTACTACTTCAATTCTTTCATCTATGTATTAATGCACCAATGAGTACTTCTGTCTCAGAGACTTGAAGGCAGGATCTGATTCTCAGGCTTTTGTCACTTTCAGATATTTCCTCAATCTGGGATGACAGTTGTTCCCAATATGGGTCAGATGAGATCAGTTTGTCCCAATATGGGTCAGATGAGACCTGGTCCCCTGGCAGAGGCTGGAAAGGGTCTTCAGGTGGTGGCAGGTGGTCTGGTCGGTGGTCTGGTCGCCTCCTGTCTATATTATTCGCCTCTTGCAGTTCATGTCTTGGCTGGTGCTTCCGCAAGTCCTTTTGACGCTCTGCCGAGGTCCTGCAGTCCAGTCCATGAACGAGTCATTATCATGCCCATGGTGGGCAGGTTTGACACTCTGCTGGCTGCTGTGGACCAGCTGAGGTCCTGCAGTCCAGTCCATGACGGAGTCAGGATCGTGTCCATGGCTGGAGGCAGGCAGGAAGGCTGGAGGGTGAAATACAAATACAATGTATTTAAATAAACTCTATTAATCAGTCAATGTTGATGATCTTCATGTGGCAAGTTATACAGTAGAGTAAAACAATGTGGCAGACACACTGGACTTAATGTGGAAGTGCTTACATCCAGTGTACAGTGCAGAGTCACTAGACACAACATATCATATGCATTCATGAGTCTAAATAATACAAATTCCATTATATTTATATAGTTTTAGCACCTTAAGACATGTACTCACCAGCAGCAGAGACTGTGGGGACAGCTGGCTGGAACTGGAAGACTAGAAAGTGAAATACAAATAAAATGAATTTATATAAACTGAATCAATCAGTAAATGCTGATGAGCTTTATGTGGCAAGGCTACAGTATATATATATATATATATATATATATATATATATATATATAGTGGACCTTTAAGAAACTCACCAGCAGCACGGAGTATAGGTCTGTTCAGATGGCCATGGGCCTGGTTCTGTTGGAGGTGGAGATTCTGTCCCTGGGTCTGGGTCTGGGTCTGGGTCTGGGTCTGGTTCTGAGCTCCTATGAAATGATGAGTTAAGAAGCAGCGGAGGTCTTCCTTGGAGAAAGATCTCGCCAGAACGTCGTATATGTTTGGATCCAGAGGAAAAGGAGCACAAGGTTTGAAATGGCTCAGGTACTGTAGAATGTCCATCTCACTGGATTTCGTTGTCTGGTACTTGTAAATGGTAAATGGTAAATGCAACGTTGTTTTGTCTTGTTGACATCAAGTTCTGTCATCGTCCTGGGTAACCAGAACCAGAGCAGTGGGTCAGAGATCTGGTCAGATTGCTATTGTGACATCATCAGCAGCATGTCTCTGTAGGCTATGGAATCTGTAGCAGTCCTGTACTACATTACCCTACATGCTTTGCAATATCATATCTGGGTTGTTTGAGTGAAGTTTTATGAAGCAGTGTTCACTATGTGGCCACGTTGCAAATAATTAGTTTTCTGTTGCATTTCCTGTGTTCATGTGAAACCACAGGCTCAGTAACACAGACTTCCTGCAGGACTCTCCCCACCTTGCTATCTGCCACCTCCTGCAAACCCAGGAGTTGGAATGTGACTTTTTATATCCTTTCTAAGTCTGTGCTTACACACACATCCACACACACACACACACACACACATTTTTTGTTTTGTTTTTGTTTTTTGGTGGGGCATTTGGCGCCCCCCGGGCAGATTTTGAAGTCGCCAAGGTGGCAACACTGGCGGTAACAAGTGCAACGACTTTAACAAGTGCAACGACTTGAGCTAAATTCCGGGTGTCATATGCCATCAAAGGGGGGGAAATGCGACATGGAAATATGTCAAAATGTGGGACTGTCATGCACAAGTCAGCCTCGAAATGATGTTGTAACGTTAGCTAGCTTGGTAGCATACTAGCGATTTTTTTGTTATGCTTGTGTGACGGCCTTCTGGCCTTGTCTGGCCTGTTAGGATATATATTTTTCAAAGGTTTTATTGTTCATTTCTCCTAGTACCAGTTAGTTAGATATCTTACCAGTTTTCCTGTTTTAATAGGCACGTTATCAGTATGGTACCCTACACAAGACCAATTAGAAGGCATTAGGGAGTTACTTTCTGTCTGGGACTGTTCTGTTTGGCCTTCAAACCAGTTGCAGCAGAATACTCCTTTCTTAGCTCTCACGTCAAACACAAGACAACATTCAATTCATAGTTATAGCTCATTATAATCAAGGCCATTAGGTATTACATCATAGTGGCCAAAAGGGGGAAGGACTCTGTGCTTCCTAAACGTATATAATATCATGTAAAATCTGAAGTGAACAACCTTGCTTCCTGAGACCGCCTCAGGAGTTAGGTCCAGCTGATCTCTGTACGCTATGTGTAATTTTCAATAAATATACCAAGTGTGCATTAGAGAACTTCTCTCCTCTTTCTTGGTGCAGTCGACAAAAGAACAGGATCTGTTTAATTCTAACAGGCCTACTAAGGCCCTGTCCACACCTATACGTTTTTTTGATAAACGTGGATTTTTATATTCGTTTTGGGGGGGTTCGTCCAGATGCAAACGAGTTTTTGCCCCCTGAAAACGAAGATGTTTAAAAACGCCTGCCAGGGTGAAGATTTTTTAAATTCACCGTATATTTTTGACGTGTGGACGAGATAGACGGCGCTTTTTGTATTCGTCACGTCATCATGCGCGTAGATTTCTATGATCATGCGCACTGCAGCTGTTTGCTGTTCCCTCCAACGTCATATCCTGGCACCAGTAACTACTTTGTTTACAACAGGCAACGGTGGTCAAGCGAGGAACATGGATGTGAACAAAGTGCTTCTAGTTCTTTCACTGTTAACTTGACTTTTAACCTGTTTACAGATAAATGCACAGTTAATGATCGAGAACATTGAGAGACAGAGGCGTCTGATTGGCCAGCGGGGCTATGGAGATAAAATTATATCGCCGACTACTGGTGTGGAATGCTCAATGACAGCGTTTATATTGCGTTTAAACATGCTGGTGTGGACGGTCATATTTTTATATAGGAAAAACATTTATCAAAAAAACGTATTGGTGTGGACGTAGCCTAACATTTGTTTCCACCAGGTAGGCTACCTGGTGGGCGGAGCTGGAGCCCAATCAGGCAGATTAGGGGCAGCTGGCGCTGCCTCCTGGTGATTGCTTAAAAGAGGCTCCAGTCTCCAGGTCAGAGTTGCCAACTCCTCTGTGAGGGAAGTAGCTGTTGGCTCTCCCAAAAGTAGCTAGAAGATGTATTCATCAAGTTGGCAACACTGCTCCAGCGCACTCTCCACCAGCACCCTTTCATTAGTGTGCTTGCACACTGATGTAGGCTACTGTACTTGATCAACTGTAAATCAATGTGTGCGGGGTGTCCTCTGATATACATCGCATTGGAAACGTGTTTGATGGATGCAAACAAGAGTAGGACCATGAAGATGAACTGAAACATAAAAATAAAAAAAGCTGGCCCACCCTAAAGTAAATTTCTGCCTACGCTACTGCTCCATGTCAGACTGCTACCAACTCTTTTTCCCTCATGAGCTTGTGGGTTTCTATCCTAATTAGAATATATCCCTTACCCCTTCCTCAATTTGTCTTGTGATCAGCGTTGCCAACTCCTCTGTAATGGAAGTAGCTGTTGGCTCTCCCAAAAGTAGCTAGATGATGTAATCAACTAATTTGCACAATATGCAATTCTGAAAGGCTAGATTAATTAAAAATAGGCTGACCAGGTTTACAAACGAACTATTTACGTATTCACAAGCCATTATGGTTAATGAGCTGAGCTATGATAGCTAGCTAAGCTGACTGAGAGGGTGCGAGAGACTGACTGAGACAGTGAACCATTTGAGGGATTTTAGAGTGTGAAACTAAAAGACTGAGTGAATATTATTTAAACAAAAACATATCTACAAATATTATACTGAACTGTACAAAAATCATTGTGATGGGATATGTTAGATACTTCATACTACAGTAATTCTCCAAATGACTAGAAAAAGTAGCTAGATTTGTCGCTGGTCGCTTTTGACTAGTTAAGGGTGTATGGAAAGTCGCCAGATCTAGCGACAAAGTCGACAAGTTGGCAACACTGCTTGTGATTGGAAGTATTATGTGTTATTTCCTTGGTTTCTTTCAGGCATGATAATCGCTCACTTTTGAATCCAAAATAGGTGACCTACATTCATACTTTTTTTTTTTTTTGCAATCTTGTAATTCTGCATGTGACCACTACTAGAGTAAATCTAAAAGAAATCAGATATGAGCACATGGAAGCTAATTTTTCCACAAAAAAAACTTTCCGCCGGGACCGCCTAGCAGGTTCCGGGTTTCGTATCCTTCTCACCTTTTTCACCCCGACCCGTTTTCATATAGCCCGCTTAATATATTGTACTACTTCAATTCTTTCATCTATGTATTAATGCACCAATGAGTACTTCTGTCTCAGAGACTTGAAGGCAGGATCTGATTCTCAGGCTTTTGTCACTTTCAGATATTTCCTCAATCTGGGATGACAGTTGTTCCCAATATGGGTCAGATGAGATCAGTTTGTCCCAATATGGGTCAGATGAGACCTGGCCCCCTGGCAGAGGCTGGAAAGGGTCTTCAGGTGGCGGCAGGTGGTCTGGTCGGTGGTCTGGTCGCCTCCTGTCTATATTATTCGCCTCTTGCAGTTCATGTCTTGGCTGGTGCTTCCGCAAGTCCTTTTGACGCTCTGCCGAGGTCCTGCAGTCCAGTCCATGAACGAGTCATTATCATGCCCATGGTGGGCAGGTTTGCCATCTGCTGGCTGCTGTGGCCCAGCTGAGGTCCTGCAGTCCAGTCCATGACGGAGTCAGGATCGTGTCCATGGCTGGAGGCAGGCAGGAAGGCTGGAGGGTGAAATACAAATACAATGTATTTAAATAAACTCTATTAATCAGTCAATGTTGATGATCTTCATGTGGCAAGTTATACAGTAGAGTAAAACAATGTGGCAGACACACTGGACTTAATGTGGAAGTGCTTACATCCAGTGTACAGTGCAGAGTCACTAGACACAACATATCATATGCATTCATGAGTCTAAATAATACAAATTCCATTATATTTATATAGTTTTAGCACCTTAAGACATGTACTCACCAGCAGCAGAGACTGTGGGGACAGCTGGCTGGAACTGGAAGACTAGAAAGTGAAATACAAATAAAATGAATTTATATAAACTGAATCAATCAGTAAATGCTGATGAGCTTTATGTGGCAAGGCTACAGTATATATATATATATATATATATATATATATATATATATATATATATATACATATATATATATACATATATATATATATATATATATATATATATATATATATATATATAGTGGACCTTTAAGAAACTCACCAGCAGCACGGAGTATAGGTCTGTTCAGATGGCCATGGGCCTGGTTCTGTTGGAGGTGGAGATTCTGGGTCTGGGTCTGGGTCTGGGTCTGGTTCTGAGCTCCTATGAAATGATGAGTTAAGAAGCAGCGGAGGTCTTCCTTGGAGAAAGATCTCGCCAGAACGTCGTATATGTTTGGATCCAGAGGAAAAGGAGCACAAGGTTTGAAATGGCTCAGGTACTGTAGAATGTCCATCTCACTGGATTTCGTTGTCTGGTACTTGTAAATGGTAAATGGTAAATGCAACGTTGTCTTGTCTTGTTGACATCAAGTTCTGTCATCGTCCTGGGTAACCAGAACCAGAGCAGTGGGTCAGAGATCTGGTCAGATTGCTATTGTGACATCATCAGCAGCATGTCTCTGTAGGCTATGGAATCTGTAGCAGTCCTGTACTACATTACCCTACATGCTTTGCAATATATCTGGGTTGTTTGAGTGAAGTTTTATGAAGCAGTGTTCACTATGTGGCCACGTTGCAAATAATTAGTTTTCTGTTGCATTTCCTGTGTTCATGTGAAACCACAGGCTCAGTAACACAGACTTCCTGCAGGACTCTCCCCACCTTGCTATCTGCCACCTCCTGCAAACCCAGGAGTTGGAATGTGACTTTTTATATCCTTTCTAAGTCTGTGCTTACACACACATCCACACACACACACACACACACACACACACACACACACACACATTTAAAAAAATTAAAAAATAATTGGTGGGGCATTTGGCGCCCCCCGGGCAGATTTTGAAGTCGCCAAGGTGGCAACACTGGCGGTAACAAGTGCAACGACTTTAACAAGTGCAACGACTTGAGCTAAATTCCGGGTGTCATATGCCATCAAAGGGGGGGAAATGCGACATGGAAATATGTCAAAATGTGGGACTGTCATGCACAAGTCAGCCTCGATATGATGTTGTAACGTTAGCTAGCTTGGTAGCATACTAGCGATTTTTTTGTTATGCTTGTGTGACGGCCTTCTGGCCTTGTCTGGCCTGTTAGGATATATATTTTTCAAAGGTTTTATTGTTCATTTCTCCTAGTACCAGTTAGTTAGATATCTTACCAGTTTTCCTGTTTTAATAGGCACGTTATCAGTATGGTACCCTACACAAGACCAATTAGAAGGCATTAGGGAGTTACTTTCTGTCTGGGACTGTTCTGTTTGGCCTTCAAACCAGTTGCAGCAGAATACTCCTTTCTTAGCTCTCACGTCAAACACAAGACAACATTCAATTCATAGTTATAGCTCATTATAATCAAGGCCATTAGGTATTACATCATAGTGGCCAAAAGGGGGAAGGACTCTGTGCTTCCTAAACGTATATAATATCATGTAAAATCTGAAGTGAACAACCTTGCTTCCTGAGACCGCCTCAGGAGTTAGGTCCAGCTGATCTCTGTACGCTATGTGTAATTTTCAATAAATATACCAAGTGTGCATTAGAGAACTTCTCTCCTCTTTCTTGGTGCAGTCGACAAAAGAACAGGATCTGTTTAATTCTAACAGGCCTACTAAGGCCCTGTCCACACCTATACGTTTTTTTGATAAACGTGGATTTTTATATTCGTTTTGGGGGGGTTCGTCCAGATGGAAACGAGTTTTTGCCCCCTGAAAACGAAGATGTTTAAAAACGCCTGCCAGGGTGAAGATTTTTTAAATTCACCGTATATTTTTGACGTGTGGACGAGATAGACGGCGCTTTTTGTATTCGTCACGTCATCATGCGCGTAGATTTCTATGATCATGCGCACTGCAGCTGTTTGCTGTTCCCTCCAACGTCATATCCTGGCACCAGTAACTACTTTGTTTACAACAGGCAACGGTGGTCAAGCGAGGAAAATGGATGTGAACAAAGTGCTTCTAGTTCTTTCACTGTTAACTTGACTTTTAACCTGTTTACAGATAAATGCACAGTTAATGATCGAGAACATTGAGAGACAGAGGCGTCTGATTGGCCAGCGGGGCTATGGGGATAAAATTATATCGCCGACTACTGGTGTGGAATGCTCAATGACAGCGTTTATATTGCGTTTAAACATGCTGGTGTGGACGGTCATATTTTTATATAGGAAAAACATTTATCAAAAAAACGTATTGGTGTGGACGTAGCCTAACATTTGTTTCCACCAGGTAGGCTACCTGGTGGGCGGAGCTGGAGCCCAATCAGGCAGATTAGGGGCAGCTGGCGCTGCCTCCTGGTGATTGCTTAAAAGAGGCTCCAGTCTCCAGGTCAGAGTTGCCAACTCCTCTGTGAGGGAAGTAACTGTTGGCTCTCCCAAAAGTAGCTAGAAGATGTATTCATCAAGTTGGCAACACTGCTCCAGCGCACTCTCCACCAGCACCCTTTCATTAGTGTGCTTGCACACTGATGTAGGCTACTGTACTTGATCAACTGTAAATCAATGTGTGCGGGGTGTCCTCTGATATACATCGCATTGGAAACGTGTTTGATGGATGCAAACAAGAGTAGGACCATGAAGATGAACTGAAACATAAAAATAAAAAAAGCTGGCCCACCCTAAAGTAAATTTCTGCCTACACTACTGCTCCATGTCAGACTGCTACCAACTCTTTTTCCCTCATGAGCTTGTGGGTTTCTATCCTAATTAGAATATATCCCTTACCCCTTCCTCAATTTGTCTTGTGATCAGCGTTGCCAACTCCTCTGTAATGGAAGTAGCTGTTGGCTCTCCCAAAAGTAGCTAGATGATGTAATCAACTAATTTGCACAATATGCAATTCTGAAAGGCTAGATTAATTAAAAATAGGCTGACCAGGTTTACAAACGAACTATTTACGTATTCACAAGCCATTATGGTTAATGAGCTGAGCTATGATAGCTAGCTAAGCTGACTGAGAGGGTGCGAGAGACTGACTGAGACAGTGAACCATTTGAGGGATTTTAGAGTGTGAAACTAAAAGACTGAGTGAATATTATTTAAACAAAAACATATCTACAAATATTATACTGAACTGTACAAAAATCATTGTGATGGGATATGTTAGATACTTCATACTACAGTAATTCTCCAAATGACTAGAAAAAGTAGCTAGATTTGTCGCTGGTCGCTTTTGACTAGTTAAGGGTGTATGGAAAGTCGCCAGATCTAGCGACAAAGTCGACAAGTTGGCAACACTGCTTGTGATTGGAAGTATTATGTGTTATTTCCTTGGTTTCTTTCAGGCATGATAATCGCTCACTTTTGAATCCAAAATAGGTGACCTACATTCATACTTTTTTTTTTTTTTGCAATCTTGTAATTCTGCATGTGACCACTACTAGAGTAAATCTAAAAGAAATCAGATATGAGCACATGGAAGCTAATTTTTCCACAAAAAAAACTTTCCGCCGGGACCGCCTAGCAGGTTCCGGGTTTCGTATCCTTCTCACCTTTTTCACCCCGACCCGTTTTCATATAGCCCGCTTAATATATTGTACTACTTCAATTCTTTCATCTATGTATTAATGCACCAATGAGTACTTCTGTCTCAGAGACTTGAAGGCAGGATCTGATTCTCAGGCTTTTGTCACTTTCAGATATTTCCTCAATCTGGGATGACAGTTGTTCCCAATATGGGTCAGATGAGATCAGTTTGTCCCAATATGGGTCAGATGAGACCTGGCCCCCTGGCAGAGGCTGGAAAGGGTCTTCAGGTGGCGGCAGGTGGTCTGGTCGGTGGTCTGGTCGCCTCCTGTCTATATTATTCGCCTCTTGCAGTTCATGTCTTGGCTGGTGCTTCCGCAAGTCCTTTTGACGCTCTGCCGAGGTCCTGCAGTCCAGTCCATGAACGAGTCATTATCATGCCCATGGTGGGCAGGTTTGCCATCTGCTGGCTGCTGTGGCCCAGCTGAGGTCCTGCAGTCCAGTCCATGACGGAGTCAGGATCGTGTCCATGGCTGGAGGCAGGCAGGAAGGCTGGAGGGTGAAATACAAATACAATGTATTTAAATAAACTCTATTAATCAGTCAATGTTGATGATCTTCATGTGGCAAGTTATACAGTAGAGTAAAACAATGTGGCAGACACACTGGACTTAATGTGGAAGTGCTTACATCCAGTGTACAGTGCAGAGTCACTAGACACAACATATCATATGCATTCATGAGTCTAAATAATACAAATTCCATTATATTTATATAGTTTTAGCACCTTAAGACATGTACTCACCAGCAGCAGAGACTGTGGGGACAGCTGGCTGGAACTGGAAGACTAGAAAGTGAAATACAAATAAAATGAATTTATATAAACTGAATCAATCAGTAAATGCTGATGAGCTTTATGTGGCAAGGCTACAGTATATATATATATATATATATATATATATATATATATATATACATATATATATATACATATATATATATATATATATATATATATATATATATATATATATATATAGTGGACCTTTAAGAAACTCACCAGCAGCACGGAGTATAGGTCTGTTCAGATGGCCATGGGCCTGGTTCTGTTGGAGGTGGAGATTCTGGGTCTGGGTCTGGGTCTGGGTCTGGTTCTGAGCTCCTATGAAATGATGAGTTAAGAAGCAGCGGAGGTCTTCCTTGGAGAAAGATCTCGCCAGAACGTCGTATATGTTTGGATCCAGAGGAAAAGGAGCACAAGGTTTGAAATGGCTCAGGTACTGTAGAATGTCCATCTCACTGGATTTCGTTGTCTGGTACTTGTAAATGGTAAATGGTAAATGCAACGTTGTCTTGTCTTGTTGACATCAAGTTCTGTCATCGTCCTGGGTAACCAGAACCAGAGCAGTGGGTCAGAGATCTGGTCAGATTGCTATTGTGACATCATCAGCAGCATGTCTCTGTAGGCTATGGAATCTGTAGCAGTCCTGTACTACATTACCCTACATGCTTTGCAATATATCTGGGTTGTTTGAGTGAAGTTTTATGAAGCAGTGTTCACTATGTGGCCACGTTGCAAATAATTAGTTTTCTGTTGCATTTCCTGTGTTCATGTGAAACCACAGGCTCAGTAACACAGACTTCCTGCAGGACTCTCCCCACCTTGCTATCTGCCACCTCCTGCAAACCCAGGAGTTGGAATGTGACTTTTTATATCCTTTCTAAGTCTGTGCTTACACACACATCCACACACACACACACACACACACACACACACACACACACACACACATTTAAAAAAATTAAAAAATAATTGGTGGGGCATTTGGCGCCCCCCGGGCAGATTTTGAAGTCGCCAAGGTGGCAACACTGGCGGTAACAAGTGCAACGACTTTAACAAGTGCAACGACTTGAGCTAAATTCCGGGTGTCATATGCCATCAAAGGGGGGGAAATGCGACATGGAAATATGTCAAAATGTGGGACTGTCATGCACAAGTCAGCCTCGATATGATGTTGTAACGTTAGCTAGCTTGGTAGCATACTAGCGATTTTTTTGTTATGCTTGTGTGACGGCCTTCTGGCCTTGTCTGGCCTGTTAGGATATATATTTTTCAAAGGTTTTATTGTTCATTTCTCCTAGTACCAGTTAGTTAGATATCTTACCAGTTTTCCTGTTTTAATAGGCACGTTATCAGTATGGTACCCTACACAAGACCAATTAGAAGGCATTAGGGAGTTACTTTCTGTCTGGGACTGTTCTGTTTGGCCTTCAAACCAGTTGCAGCAGAATACTCCTTTCTTAGCTCTCACGTCAAACACAAGACAACATTCAATTCATAGTTATAGCTCATTATAATCAAGGCCATTAGGTATTACATCATAGTGGCCAAAAGGGGGAAGGACTCTGTGCTTCCTAAACGTATATAATATCATGTAAAATCTGAAGTGAACAACCTTGCTTCCTGAGACCGCCTCAGGAGTTAGGTCCAGCTGATCTCTGTACGCTATGTGTAATTTTCAATAAATATACCAAGTGTGCATTAGAGAACTTCTCTCCTCTTTCTTGGTGCAGTCGACAAAAGAACAGGATCTGTTTAATTCTAACAGGCCTACTAAGGCCCTGTCCACACCTATACGTTTTTTTGATAAACGTGGATTTTTATATTCGTTTTGGGGGGGTTCGTCCAGATGGAAACGAGTTTTTGCCCCCTGAAAACGAAGATGTTTAAAAACGCCTGCCAGGGTGAAGATTTTTTAAATTCACCGTATATTTTTGACGTGTGGACGAGATAGACGGCGCTTTTTGTATTCGTCACGTCATCATGCGCGTAGATTTCTATGATCATGCGCACTGCAGCTGTTTGCTGTTCCCTCCAACGTCATATCCTGGCACCAGTAACTACTTTGTTTACAACAGGCAACGGTGGTCAAGCGAGGAAAATGGATGTGAACAAAGTGCTTCTAGTTCTTTCACTGTTAACTTGACTTTTAACCTGTTTACAGATAAATGCACAGTTAATGATCGAGAACATTGAGAGACAGAGGCGTCTGATTGGCCAGCGGGGCTATGGGGATAAAATTATATCGCCGACTACTGGTGTGGAATGCTCAATGACAGCGTTTATATTGCGTTTAAACATGCTGGTGTGGACGGTCATATTTTTATATAGGAAAAACATTTATCAAAAAAACGTATTGGTGTGGACGTAGCCTAACATTTGTTTCCACCAGGTAGGCTACCTGGTGGGCGGAGCTGGAGCCCAATCAGGCAGATTAGGGGCAGCTGGCGCTGCCTCCTGGTGATTGCTTAAAAGAGGCTCCAGTCTCCAGGTCAGAGTTGCCAACTCCTCTGTGAGGGAAGTAGCTGTTGGCTCTCCCAAAAGTAGCTAGAAGATGTATTCATCAAGTTGGCAACACTGCTCCAGCGCACTCTCCACCAGCACCCTTTCATTAGTGTGCTTGCACACTGATGTAGGCTACTGTACTTGATCAACTGTAAATCAATGTGTGCGGGGTGTCCTCTGATATACATCGCATTGGAAACGTGTTTGATGGATGCAAACAAGAGTAGGACCATGAAGATGAACTGAAACATAAAAATAAAAAAAGCTGGCCCACCCTAAAGTAAATTTCTGCCTACGCTACTGCTCCATGTCAGACTGCTACCAACTCTTTTTCCCTCATGAGCTTGTGGGTTTCTATCCTAATTAGAATATATCCCTTACCCCTTCCTCAATTTGTCTTGTGATCAGCGTTGCCAACTCCTCTGTAATGGAAGTAGCTGTTGGCTCTCCCAAAAGTAGCTAGATGATGTAATCAACTAATTTGCACAATATGCAATTCTGAAAGGCTAGATTAATTAAAAATAGGCTGACCAGGTTTACAAACGAACTATTTACGTATTCACAAGCCATTATGGTTAATGAGCTGAGCTATGATAGCTAGCTAAGCTGACTGAGAGGGTGCGAGAGACTGACTGAGACAGTGAACCATTTGAGGGATTTTAGAGTGTGAAACTAAAAGACTGAGTGAATATTATTTAAACAAAAACATATCTACAAATATTATACTGAACTGTACAAAAATCATTGTGATGGGATATGTTAGATACTTCATACTACAGTAATTCTCCAAATGACTAGAAAAAGTAGCTAGATTTGTCGCTGGTCGCTTTTGACTAGTTAAGGGTGTATGGAAAGTCGCCAGATCTAGCGACAAAGTCGACAAGTTGGCAACACTGCTTGTGATTGGAAGTATTATGTGTTATTTCCTTGGTTTCTTTCAGGCATGATAATCGCTCACTTTTGAATCCAAAATAGGTGACCTACATTCATACTTTTTTTTTTTTTTGCAATCTTGTAATTCTGCATGTGACCACTACTAGAGTAAATCTAAAAGAAATCAGATATGAGCACATGGAAGCTAATTTTTCCACAAAAAAAACTTTCCGCCGGGACCGCCTAGCAGGTTCCGGGTTTCGTATCCTTCTCACCTTTTTCACCCCGACCCGTTTTCATATAGCCCGCTTAATATATTGTACTACTTCAATTCTTTCATCTATGTATTAATGCACCAATGAGTACTTCTGTCTCAGAGACTTGAAGGCAGGATCTGATTCTCAGGCTTTTGTCACTTTCAGATATTTCCTCAATCTGGGATGACAGTTGTTCCCAATATGGGTCAGATGAGATCAGTTTGTCCCAATATGGGTCAGATGAGACCTGGCCCCCTGGCAGAGGCTGGAAAGGGTCTTCAGGTGGCGGCAGGTGGTCTGGTCGGTGGTCTGGTCGCCTCCTGTCTATATTATTCGCCTCTTGCAGTTCATGTCTTGGCTGGTGCTTCCGCAAGTCCTTTTGACGCTCTGCCGAGGTCCTGCAGTCCAGTCCATGAACGAGTCATTATCATGCCCATGGTGGGCAGGTTTGCCATCTGCTGGCTGCTGTGGCCCAGCTGAGGTCCTGCAGTCCAGTCCATGACGGAGTCAGGATCGTGTCCATGGCTGGAGGCAGGCAGGAAGGCTGGAGGGTGAAATACAAATACAATGTATTTAAATAAACTCTATTAATCAGTCAATGTTGATGATCTTCATGTGGCAAGTTATACAGTAGAGTAAAACAATGTGGCAGACACACTGGACTTAATGTGGAAGTGCTTACATCCAGTGTACAGTGCAGAGTCACTAGACACAACATATCATATGCATTCATGAGTCTAAATAATACAAATTCCATTATATTTATATAGTTTTAGCACCTTAAGACATGTACTCACCAGCAGCAGAGACTGTGGGGACAGCTGGCTGGAACTGGAAGACTAGAAAGTGAAATACAAATAAAATGAATTTATATAAACTGAATCAATCAGTAAATGCTGATGAGCTTTATGTGGCAAGGCTACAGTATATATATATATATATATATATATATATATATATATATAGTGGACCTTTAAGAAACTCACCAGCAGCACGGAGTATAGGTCTGTTCAGATGGCCATGGGCCTGGTTCTGTTGGAGGTGGAGATTCTGGGTCTGGGTCTGGGTCTGGGTCTGGTTCTGAGCTCCTATGAAATGATGAGTTAAGAAGCAGCGGAGGTCTTCCTTGGAGAAAGATCTCGCCAGAACGTCGTATATGTTTGGATCCAGAGGAAAAGGAGCACAAGGTTTGAAATGGCTCAGGTACTGTAGAATGTCCATCTCACTGGATTTCGTTGTCTGGTACTTGTAAATGGTAAATGGTAAATGCAACGTTGTCTTGTCTTGTTGACATCAAGTTCTGTCATCGTCCTGGGTAACCAGAACCAGAGCAGTGGGTCAGAGATCTGGTCAGATTGCTATTGTGACATCATCAGCAGCATGTCTCTGTAGGCTATGGAATCTGTAGCAGTCCTGTACTACATTACCCTACATGCTTTGCAATATATCTGGGTTGTTTGAGTGAAGTTTTATGAAGCAGTGTTCACTATGTGGCCACGTTGCAAATAATTAGTTTTCTGTTGCATTTCCTGTGTTCATGTGAAACCACAGGCTCAGTAACACAGACTTCCTGCAGGACTCTCCCCACCTTGCTATCTGCCACCTCCTGCAAACCCAGGAGTTGGAATGTGACTTTTTATATCCTTTCTAAGTCTGTGCTTACACACACATCCACACACACACACACACACACACACACACACACACACACACACACACACACACATTTAAAAAAATTAAAAAATAATTGGTGGGGCATTTGGCGCCCCCCGGGCAGATTTTGAAGTCGCCAAGGTGGCAACACTGGCGGTAACAAGTGCAACGACTTTAACAAGTGCAACGACTTGAGCTAAATTCCGGGTGTCATATGCCATCAAAGGGGGGGAAATGCGACATGGAAATATGTCAAAATGTGGGACTGTCATGCACAAGTCAGCCTCGATATGATGTTGTAACGTTAGCTAGCTTGGTAGCATACTAGCGATTTTTTTGTTATGCTTGTGTGACGGCCTTCTGGCCTTGTCTGGCCTGTTAGGATATATATTTTTCAAAGGTTTTATTGTTCATTTCTCCTAGTACCAGTTAGTTAGATATCTTACCAGTTTTCCTGTTTTAATAGGCACGTTATCAGTATGGTACCCTACACAAGACCAATTAGAAGGCATTAGGGAGTTACTTTCTGTCTGGGACTGTTCTGTTTGGCCTTCAAACCAGTTGCAGCAGAATACTCCTTTCTTAGCTCTCACGTCAAACACAAGACAACATTCAATTCATAGTTATAGCTCATTATAATCAAGGCCATTAGGTATTACATCATAGTGGCCAAAAGGGGGAAGGACTCTGTGCTTCCTAAACGTATATAATATCATGTAAAATCTGAAGTGAACAACCTTGCTTCCTGAGACCGCCTCAGGAGTTAGGTCCAGCTGATCTCTGTACGCTATGTGTAATTTTCAATAAATATACCAAGTGTGCATTAGAGAACTTCTCTCCTCTTTCTTGGTGCAGTCGACAAAAGAACAGGATCTGTTTAATTCTAACAGGCCTACTAAGGCCCTGTCCACACCTATACGTTTTTTTGATAAACGTGGATTTTTATATTCGTTTTGGGGGGGTTCGTCCAGATGGAAACGAGTTTTTGCCCCCTGAAAACGAAGATGTTTAAAAACGCCTGCCAGGGTGAAGATTTTTTAAATTCACCGTATATTTTTGACGTGTGGACGAGATAGACGGCGCTTTTTGTATTCGTCACGTCATCATGCGCGTAGATTTCTATGATCATGCGCACTGCAGCTGTTTGCTGTTCCCTCCAACGTCATATCCTGGCACCAGTAACTACTTTGTTTACAACAGGCAACGGTGGTCAAGCGAGGAAAATGGATGTGAACAAAGTGCTTCTAGTTCTTTCACTGTTAACTTGACTTTTAACCTGTTTACAGATAAATGCACAGTTAATGATCGAGAACATTGAGAGACAGAGGCGTCTGATTGGCCAGCGGGGCTATGGGGATAAAATTATATCGCCGACTACTGGTGTGGAATGCTCAATGACAGCGTTTATATTGCGTTTAAACATGCTGGTGTGGACGGTCATATTTTTATATAGGAAAAACATTTATCAAAAAAACGTATTGGTGTGGACGTAGCCTAACATTTGTTTCCACCAGGTAGGCTACCTGGTGGGCGGAGCTGGAGCCCAATCAGGCAGATTAGGGGCAGCTGGCGCTGCCTCCTGGTGATTGCTTAAAAGAGGCTCCAGTCTCCAGGTCAGAGTTGCCAACTCCTCTGTGAGGGAAGTAGCTGTTGGCTCTCCCAAAAGTAGCTAGAAGATGTATTCATCAAGTTGGCAACACTGCTCCAGCGCACTCTCCACCAGCACCCTTTCATTAGTGTGCTTGCACACTGATGTAGGCTACTGTACTTGATCAACTGTAAATCAATGTGTGCGGGGTGTCCTCTGATATACATCGCATTGGAAACGTGTTTGATGGATGCAAACAAGAGTAGGACCATGAAGATGAACTGAAACATAAAAATAAAAAAAGCTGGCCCACCCTAAAGTAAATTTCTGCCTACGCTACTGCTCCATGTCAGACTGCTACCAACTCTTTTTCCCTCATGAGCGTGTGGGTTTCTATCCTAATTAGAATATATCCCTTACCCCTTCCTCAATTTGTCTTGTGATCAGCGTTGCCAACTCCTCTGTAATGGAAGTAGCTGTTGGCTCTCCCAAAAGTAGCTAGATGATGTAATCAACTAATTTGCACAATATGCAATTCTGAAAGGCTAGATTAATAAAAAAATAGGCTGACCAGGTTTACAAACGAACTATTTACGTATTCACAAGCCATTATGGTTAATGAGCTGAGCTATGATAGCTAGCTAAGCTGACTGAGAGGGTGCGAGAGACTGACTGAGACAGTGAACCATTTGAGGGATTTTAGAGTGTGAAACTAAAAGACTGAGTGAATATTAATTAAACAAAAACATATCTACAAATATTATACTGAACTGTACAAAAATCATTGTGATGGGATATGTTAGATACTTCATACTACAGTAATTCTCCAAATGACTAGAACAAGTAGCTAGATTTGTCGCTGGTCGCTTTTGACTAGTTAAGGGTGTATGGAAAGTCGCCAGATCTAGCGACAAAGTCGACAAGTTGGCAACACTGCTTGTGATTGGATGTATTATGTGTTATTTTATTTCCTTGGTTTCTTTCAGGCATGATAATCGCTCACTTTTGAATCCAAAATAGGTGACCTACATTCATATATTTTTTTTTTTTGCAATCTTGTAATTCTGCATGTGACCACCACTAGAGTAAATCTAAAAGAAATCAGATATGAGCACATGGAAGCTAATTTTTCCACAAAAAAAACTTTCCGCCGGGACCGCCTAGCAGGTTCCGGGTTTCGTATCCTTCTCACCTTTTTCACCCCGACCCATTTTCATATAGCCCGCTTAATATATTGTACTACTTCAATTCTTTCATCTATGTATTAATGCACCAATGAGTACTTCTGTCTCAGAGACTTGAAGGCAGGATCTGATTCTCAGGCTTTTGTCACTTTCAGATATTTCCTCAATCTGGGATGACAGTTGTTCCCAATATGGGTCAGATGAGATCAGTTTGTCCCAATATGGGTCAGATGAGATCAGTTTGTCCCAATATGGGTCAGATGAGATCAGTTTGTCCCAATATGGGTCAGATGAGATCAGTTTGTCCCAATATGGGTCAGATGAGATCAGTTTGTCCCAATATGGGTCAGATGAGATCAGTTTGTCCCAATATGGGTCAGATGAGACCTGGCCCCCTGGCAGAGGCTGGAAAGGGTCTTCAGGTGGTGGCAGGTGGTCTGGTCGGTGGTCTGGTCGCCTCCTGTCTATATTATTCGTCTCTTGCAGTTCATGTCTTGGCTGGTGCTTCCGCAAGTCCTTTTGACGCTCTGCCGAGGTCCTGCAGTCCAGTCCATGAACGAGTCATTATCATGCCCATGGTGGGCAGGTTTGACACTCTGCTGGCTGCTGTGGCCCAGCTGAGGTCCTGCAGTCCAGTCCATGACGGAGTCAGGATCGTGTCCATGGCTGGAGGCAGGCAGGAAGGCTTGAGGGTGAAATACAAATACAATGTATTTAAATAAACTCTATTAATCAGTCAATGTTGATGATCTTCATGTGGCAAGTTATACAGTAGAGTAAAACAATGTGGCAAACACACTGGACTTAATGTGGAAGTGCTTACATCCAGTGTACAGTGCAGAGTCACTAGACACAACATATCATATGCATTCATGAGTCTAAATAATACAAATTCCATTATATTTATATAGTTTTAGCACCTTAAGACATGTACTCACCAGCAGCAGAGACTGTGGGGACAGCTGGCTGGAACTGGAGGACTAGAAAGTGAAATACAAATAAAATGAATTTATATAAACTGAATCAATCAGTAAATGCTGATGAGCTTTATGTGGCAAGGCTACAGTATATATATATATATATATATATATATATATATATATATATATATATATATATATATATATATATATAGTGGACCTTTAAGAAACTCACCAGCAGCACGGAGTATAGGTCTGTTCAGATGACCATGGGCCTGGTTCTGTTGGAGGTGGAGATTCTGTCCCTGGGTCTGGGTCTGGGTCTGGGTCTGGTTCTGAGCTCCTATGGAATGATGAGTTAAGAAGCAGCGGAGGTCTTCCTTGGAGAAAGATCTCGCCAGAACGTTGTATATGTTTGGATCCAGAGGAAAAGGAGCACAAGGTTTGAAATGGCTCAGGTACTGTAGAATGTCCATCTCAATGGATTTCGTTGTCTGGTACTTGTAAATGGTAAATGGTAAATGCATCGTTGTCTTGTCTTGTTGACATCAAGTTCTGTCATCGTCCTGGGTAACCAGAACCAGAGCAGTGGGTCAGAGATCTGGTCAGATTGCTATTGTGACATCATCAGCAGCATGTCTTTGTAGGCTATGGAATCTGTAGCAGTCCTGTACTACATTACCCTACATGCTTTGCAATATCATATCTGGGTTGTTTGAGTGAAGTTTTATGAAGCAGTGTTCACTATGTGGCCACGTTGCTGATAGACCCATCCATAGACCCATCCATAGACCCATTCAGATTCTTCTCAGCCAAGTGACATTTAACATGTTATAATCAAGATTCAAGTCAAAAGTATTTCAATCAGGAGAGACTTAATGAATTTGTAAAAAGGTTTATTGAGATAGGCCTCAATCTGGGATGACAGTTGTTCCCAATATGGGTCAGATGAGATCAGTTTGTCCCAATATGGGTCAGATGAGATCAGTTTGTCCCAATATGGGTCAGATGAGATCAGTTTGTCCCAATATGGGTCAGATGAGATCAGTTTGTCCCAATATGGGTCAGATGAGATCAGTTTGTCCCAATATGGGTCAGATGAGACCTGGCCCCCTGGCAGAGGCTGGAAAGGGTCTTCAGGTGGTGGCAGGTGGTCTGGTCGGTGGTCTGGTCGCCTCCTGTCTATATTATTCGCCTCTTGCAGTTCATGTCTTGGCTGGTGCTTCCGCAAGTCCTTTTGACGCTCTGCCGAGGTCCTGCAGTCCAGTCCATGAACGAGTCATTATCATGCCCATGGTGGGCAGGTTTGACACTCTGCTGGCTGCTGTGGCCCAGCTGAGGTCCTGCAGTCCAGTCCATGACGGAGTCAGGATCGTGTCCATGGCTGGAGGCAGGCAGGAAGGCTTGAGGGTGAAATACAAATACAATGTATTTAAATAAACTCTATTAATCAGTCAATGTTGATGATCTTCATGTGGCAAGTTATACAGTAGAGTAAAACAATGTGGCAAACACACTGGACTTAATGTGGAAGTGCTTACATCCAGTGTACAGTGCAGAGTCACTAGACACAACATATCATATGCATTCATGAGTCTAAATAATACAAATTCCATTATATTTATATCGTTTTAGCACCTTAAGACATGTACTCACCAGCAGCAGAGACTGTGGGGACAGCTGGCTGGAACTGGAAGACTAGAAAGTGAAATACAAATAAAATGAATTTATATAAACTGAATCAATCAGTAAATGCTGATGAGCTTAATGTGGCAAGGCTACAGTATATATATATATATATATATATATATATATATAGTGGACCTTTAAGAAACTCACCAGCAGCACGGAGTATAGGTCTGTTCAGATGGCCATGGGCCTGGTTCTGTTGGAGGTGGAGATTCTGTCCCTGGGTCTGGGTCTGGGTCTGGGTCTGGGTCTGGTTCTGAGCTCCTATGAAATGATGAGTTAAGAAGCAGCGGAGGTCTTCCTTGGAGAAAGATCTCGCCAGAACGTTGTATATGTTTGGATCCAGAGGAAAAGGAGCACAAGGTTTGAAATGGCTCAGGTACTGTAGAATGTCCATCTCACTGGATTTCGTTGTCTGGTACTTGTAAATGGTAAATGCAACGTTGTCTTGTCTTGTTGACATCAAGTTCTGTCATCGTCCTGGGTAACCAGAACCAGAGCAGTGGGTCAGAGATCTGGTCAGATTGCTATTGTGACATCATCAGCAGCATGTCTCTGTAGGCTATGGAATCTGTAGCAGTCCTGTACTACTACATTACCCTACATGCTTTGCAATATCATATCTGGGTTGTTTGAGTGAAGTTTTATGAAGCAGTGTTCACTATGTGGCCACGTTGCTGATAGACCCATCCATAGACCCACCCATAGACCCATTCAGATTCTTCTCAGCCAAGTGACATTTCAAATCAAATCAAATTGTATTTGTATAGCGCATTTCTTACAAGATGCAACTCAATGCGCTTTACACAATGAAAATGTTCAGTCAATCAGTCAATCAATCAATCAATACTGACAGAGCCGCGAGCAGGCAAAAGTAAAAACCTGTACACTATGTAGCCAGGAAAAATTCCCTTGCAGCCCTCTACACATAGAGCGACTACTAGCCAGCTTGCCTACCAGTACCCAGCGGTGGGCCCCCACACCCCCCCCCGGGGAGCCCCCGCCGCCCCACGCACCCAGCCCGCCCCACCACCAACACACCCGGCCCAGCCAAGCAAGCACAGACCCAAGAGGCCCCGCAAAAGGACGGCCAAGCAGGTGCCCGGCGGCAGAACAGACCAGGCACACGGGGAAGCCGGGGGGCCCCAAGGGAAGGCCAAGGGCCACCGGCACAAAGCAAGCAAGCAAGGGCAAAAACCTGTACACCATGTATCCAGGAAAAATTCCTTGCATATTATCGGCGTACACACTGTCCATAAATTTAGTGTTATATCTGCATCGTTCTGCATCCAGCATGATGTCAACAAACCGGCTAACCCTAACCCCAACCCCAACCCCAGCTTTGCTCTGCTTGAATGAATGAATGGTCTTTTTTACTCTTTTCTTTTCTTTTTATTACTCTTTTCTTTTCAATTTCCTCCATCACCTCCTTTTCTTTCCCGACTCTCTCTCTCTCCTCCTCTGCCCTTTTCATCCCCTCCATCCTTTTCCTTTAGCAATCCTTCTCCACAGAAGCATATGAAGCCTGGGCTGCGCTCTGGACCTGTGGGGCTGCGCTCTGGGCTGCTCTCTGGACCTGTGGGGCTGCTCTCTGGGCCTGGGCCTGGGCCAGTCTCTCGGCTGTTCTCTGGACTGCTCTCTGGGCCTGGGGCAGTCTCTCGGCTTCTCTCTGGGCCTGTAGGGCTGCTCTCTCGGCTCCCTTGGCCCAAGGCAACCGTGGCCACATGGCACTGGGTTGGTCCTCCAGGCTGGCTGCTGTCTGGGCCTTGTTGTTGTCCCTGGGGGCGGCCATGATGGGGGCGGCCCTGATGGGGGCGGCCCTGATGGGGGCGGCATTCATGGCTTTGATTAAGGCGATCTCCTCATCGTTGGACTCAATTTCCAACCACCAAGCTTCTTCAAAATTAAAGCCTCTCTGACCTCCCTGACTCTTCTTCTTTTTATTTGCCATTTCTGAACAAGGAATCTTCTCCACAGAAGCATATGAAGCCTGGGCTGCGCTCTGGACCTGTGGGGCTGCGCTCTGGGCTGCTCTCTGGACCTGTGGGGCTGCTCTCTGGGCCTGGGCCTGGGCCAGTCTCTCGGCTGTTCTCTGGACTGCTCTCTGGGCCTGGGGCAGTCTCTCGGCTTCTCTCTGGGCCTGTAGGGCTGCTCTCTCGGCTCCCTTGGCCCAAGGCAACCGTGGCCACATGGCACTGGGTTGGTCCTCCAGGCTGGCTGCTGTCTGGGCCTTGTTGTTGTCCCTGGGGGCGGCCCTGATGGGGGCGGCCCTGATGGGGACGGCCCTGATGGGGGCGGCCCTGATGGGGGCGGCCCTGATGGGGGCGGCCCTGATGGGGGCGGCATTCATGGCTTTGATTAAGGCGATCTCCTCATCGTTGGACTCAATTTCCAACCACCAAGCTTCTTCAAAATTAAAGCCTCTCTGACCTCCCTGACTCTTCTTCTTTTTATTTGCCATTTCTGAACAAGGAATCTTCTCCACAGAAGCATATGAAGCCTGGGCTGCGCTCTGGACCTGTGGGGCTGCTCTCTGGACCTGTGGGGCTGCTCTCTGGGCTGCTCTCTGGACCTGGGGGGCTGCTCTCTGGACCTGGGGGGCTGCTCTCTGAGCCTGGCTGGCTTCTCTCTGGCGTGCCTCTACCTGAGGGATGCTTACCTTGATCACATTGGCAACCTGGGGGGCTGCTGTCTGGGCCTGGGCTGCTGTCTGGGCCTGGGCCAGTCTCTCGGCTGCTCTCTGGGCCTGTAGGGCTGCTCTCTCGGCTGCTCCCTTGGCCCACGGGGCTGCTGTCGGACTCTGGGCCGCTGTCCGGGCACGGGCTGCTTTCTGGGCTGCTCTGTGGGCTGCTATCTGGGCCTTGGCTACTATCTGGTCCTGGGCCGCTCTGTGGGCCCTCTGGTCCTGTAGGGCTGCTCTCTGGGCCTGGCTGGCTTCTCTCTGGCGTGCCTCTACCTGAGGGATGCTTACCTTGATCACATTGGCATATGAAGCCTTGGGTTGGTTGTCCCCGGGAGCAGCCATGGCCATAGAGGCAGAGGTGGCCTCGGGTTCAGCCTGGACCTCTAGGGGGGAGGCTGCTCCCTGGACCTGGTTGCCCTCGGGGGCGGCCATGATGGGGGCAACCGTGGCCACAGGCAACCGTGGCCACATGGGTTGATCTCTACTCAGGGCTGCTCCCTTGGCCCACGGGGCTGCTGTCGGACTCTGGGCCGCTGTCCGGGCACGGGCTGCTTTCTGGGCTGCTCTGTGGGCTGCTATCTGGGCCTTGGCTACTATCTGGTCCTGGGCCGCTCTGTGGGCCCTCTGGTCCTGTAGGGCTGCTCTCTGGGCCTGGCTGGCTTCTCTCTGGCGTGCCTCTACCTGAGGGATGCTTACCTTGATCACATTGGCATATGAAGCCTTGGGTTGGTTGTCCCCGGGAGCAGCCACGGCCATAGAGGCAGAGGTGGCCTCGGGTTCAGCCTGGACCTCTAGGGGGGAGGCTGCTCCCTGGACCTGGTTGCCCTCGGGGGCGGCCATGATGGGGGCAACCGTGGCCACAGGCAACCGTGGCCACATGGGTTGATCTCTACTCAGGGCTGCTCCCTTGGCCCACGGGGCTGCTGTCGGACTCTGGGCCGCTGTCCGGGCACGGGCTGCTTTCTGGGCTGCTCTGTGGGCTGCTATCTGGGCCTTGGCTACTATCTGGTCCTGGGCCGCTCTGTGGGCCCTCTGGTCCTGTAGGGCTGCTCTCTGGGCCTGGCTGGCTTCTCTCTGGCGTGCCTCTACCTGAGGGATGCTTACCTTGATCACATTGGCATATGAAGCCTTGGGTTGGTTGTCCCCGGGAGCAGCCACGGCCATAGAGGCAGAGGTGGCCTCGGGTTCAGCCTGGACCTCTAGGGGGGAGGCTGCTCCCTGGACCTGGTTGCCCTCGGGGGCGGCCATGATGGGGGCAACCGTGGCCACAGGCAACCGTGGCCACATGGAAGACCCACGTTGATCTCTACTCAGGGCTGCTCCCTTGGCCCACGGGGCTGCTGTCGGACTCTGGGCCGCTGTCCGGGCACGGGCTGCTTTCTGGGCTGCTCTGTGGGCTGCTATCTGGGCCTTGGCTACTATCTGGTCCTGGGCCGCTCTGTGGGCCCTCTGGTCCTGTAGGGCTGCTCTCTGGGCCTGGCTGGCTTCTCTCTGGCGTGCCTATACCTGAGGGATGCTTACCTTGATCACATTGGCATATGAAGCCTTGGGTTGGTTGTCCCCGGGAGCAGCCACGGCCATAGAGGCAGAGGTGGCCTCGGGTTCAGCCTGGACCTCTAGGGGGGAGGCTGCTCCCTGGACCTGGTTGCCCTCGGGGGCGGCCATGATGGGGGCAACCGTGGCCACAGGCAACCGTGGCCACATGGCACTGAGTTGGTCCTCCAGGCTGGCTGCTGTCTGGGCCTTGTTGTTGTCCCTGGGGGCGGCCCTGATGGGGGCGGCCCTGATGGGGGCGGCATTCATGGCTTTGGTTAAGATGATCTCCTCATCGTCCGACTCAGTTTCCAACCTCCAAGCTTCGTCAAAATTAAAGCCTCCCTGACCTCCCTGACTCTTCTTCTTTTTATTTTTCATTTCTGAACAAGGAATCAGTACCCAGCGGTCCCCCAGGGGAGGCCAGGACCACCGGCACAAAGCAAGCAAGCAAGGGCAAAAACCTGTACATCATGTATCCAGGAAAAATTCCTTGCATATTATCGGCGTACACACTGTCCATAAATTTTGTGTTGTATTTGCATCGTTCTGCATCCAGTATGGTCACAGGTCCTGCCAAAAGAGAAACTTAAGCACAGTTATGATGCAACAACACAATAGAGACAATAAAGATGACAGCAATACAACCTGATGGTGGTCCTGGTACACCCTTGTACCGGTTCCAGTACTGCTCTAGGTGCTATTTGGAGCTGACAGTGCCTCATCAGCACCCGGGTCCATTTTCCTGTCAACACAAATCTCAAAACACGAGTATGGTGTAATGGCCTAGTGATCCTAGTTCTATAATGTCCAATGTCTCCCTTAGTATCAAAAGGCGACATTGAATAAGTAGGTTTTGAGGTCACGCTTAAAAATGTCCTGAGTTTTAGACAACCTCAAGCCCTCAGGTAGGGTGTTCCACAATCTAGGAGCATATATGCTAAAAGCTGATCCTCCAAATCTCTTTGTCCTAGCCTATTAAAAGTTCCGTGCCACTAGACCGTAGGGGTCTAGCTGGTGTGTATCTTATGAGCATGTCCACCATGTAATTGGGTGCATCACAGTGAAGTGATTTATAAACTAGTAAAAGGATCTTAAAGTCTATTCTATGACTGACAGGGAGCCAGTGTAGTGATCTCAAGACAGGTGTGATGTGCGCTCTCCGTTTGGTCCTAGTAAGGACACGAGCAGCAGCATTTTGAACCATTTGTAGTCTATTTATCATTTTTTTGGGGAGACCTGTCAGGAGAGCATTACAGTAATCTAGCCTACTAGTAACAAACGCATGCATTAATTTTTCAGTGTCTGCCTGGGAGAGAAATGATTGTACCTTAGTGATGTTTCTTAGATGGTAGAAGGATGTTTTAATAGTGTTATTAATATGAGTTTCAAAATTTAGATCTGGGTCAATTATGACACCAAGATTCCTGGCCTGACACTTAGTGTTAAGAGCTAGTGTTTTCAAGTGTGCAGATAATTTCTCTCTCCCAGTTTTCTCGCCAATGATCAATACCTCTGTTTTTTCTTGATTGAGTTGGAGAAAGTTTTGTGTCATCCAAATATTAATATCGGCAATACAGTCTATCAGGTGGTCGATCATCTTGTAGTCGTTGGGAGTTACTGAGATATAAAGCTGAGTGTCGTCAGCATAGCTGTGGTAGTTAACGCTATGCTTCTTGATAACAGAACTGAGGGGTAGCATGTATAGGCTAAAAAGCAACGGTCCTAAAATGGACCCCTGGGGAACTCCACAGGTTGTGCTATAATTTTTTGACTTATGGTCACCAAGGGCTACAAAGTAATCTCGGTCAGCCAGGTAAGTCCTGAACCAGTTTAAGACCGGACCTGAGAGGCCAACCCAGTTTTCAAGTCTCTCAATAAGTATGGAGTGGTCTACCGTATCAAAGGCGGCACTTAAGTCTAAGAGTACAAGAATCGAGAGTTTTTTCGAGTCTGCATTTATCCTAAGGTCATTAGTTACCTTAAGCAAAGCGGTTTCTGTGCTGTGGTATGATCGGAAACCTGACTGAAGTGGGTCATACCTATTATTTAGGACTAAGAATTCATGAAGCTGTCTATACGCTGCCTTTTCTAAAATTTTGCTTAGAAAAGTGAGATTGGATATTGGTCTACAGTTTTTTGGATCAGAAGGATCTAGGTTACTTTTCTTCAGGGTGGGTCTAACCAGGGCAGTTTTTAGCGCCGCTGGAAATATCCCTTTAAGTAGGGAGTGATTTACAATGCCTAGTATGTCATCAGACACAGATTCAAAAATGTCCTTAAAAAAGGTGGTAGGAATAGGGTCAAGAGGACACGTAGACGGTTTAAGCTGTGACACAATTTTACCTAATGTTTCCGTACTAATCATGGTGAACATGCTCATAGTCATGTTCTGTGGTGGCGGATCTGTGGTGCTACACAAACCTAGTCTTTCCTGAGTAATACACATTCTAATATTTGTTATCTTATCCCTGAAGTGGGCTGCAAATTCCTCGCATTTGGTGACAGAGGCTGCGCCGTCTAGAGTCCTAGGAGCAGGGTTTACAAGGCAATCAATTGTCGAGAACAAGACCCTGGGGTTATTCTTGTTTGTAGATATTATCTTTGAGAAGTGATTTTTTCTAGCATTTCGCATTGCCAAGTTAAAGGCAGATAGATGTTCTTTAAAAATATTCTGATCAATCTGTAGTTTGCTCTTTCTCCATCTGCGCTCAGCTTTTCTACATGTTCTCTTTAAGAGATTTATTTCACTGTTTCGCCATGGTGCTCTCCTCTTGGCTCCAACCTTTTTTAGTTTGGTAGGTGCCAGGGAGTCTAGGGCCATTTTTACTTTATTGTTAAAGGTAATTACTAAGTCGTTTTCACATAACGTGGGAGTTGTGTGATTACTGTTCATTAAAGCTTTGAAATGTTCAGCCACTGCAGGGGTAAGATAACGTTTTTTAACAACACGTTCAGCATTGCTTTCAGCTTTACGTGTTACAATGGTAAAGAAAATACAGAAATGGTCAGAGAGGGCCAGGTCGCTGATACCTGATATTGAGACCTCAAGACCCTTTGTAATCACAAGATCAAGGGTATGGCCATGATTGTGAGTGGGTTCATTGACATGTTGGACAAAATCCATAGATTCCAAGAGGTCAATAAATTCCCTAGCCCTCAAGTCAGCCTCATTATCAACATGAAAGTTAAAATCACCAGTGATAATAATCCTATCATAGTTGGGATGGATAATGGATAGGAACTCAGAGAAGTCAGGTAGGAAGGTAGGGGCTGGTTTCGGCGGCCTGTATACAGTTACCGTAAGAATAGGTGGTTGGCATGCCATAACTGTGGCATGATATTCAAAGGAGGAGAATATATCAAAGGATATGCTCCTGCAGTTTAGGTTATTTGAAGCTATGGTAGCTGTTCCTCCCCCCTTTTTTCCATTTCTGATTGATTGGAAAAAACTGTAGTTGGGGGGAGATGCCTCAATAAGGGCTGCTGCTCCATTTGTATCTAGCCAGGTTTCTGTGAGTAGCATGCAGTCGAGTTTTCTATCACAAATGAGCTCATTTATGATAAATGTTTTTTTGTTAGATAGGGACCTGATATTCAAAATTGCCATGGAGATGTCATTTTGATACTGGGACTGACTCGTGGGCATACTTAATGAAATGGGTAATAGATTTCTCAAATTTGCGCCATGTATTGCCTTATTTGTGGTGGAGGGAGTCCGATGGGAGACAATAGTCTGGATGGCAGGTTTGGTGTTAGAGGAATGGATCGGACTCATCCCACATCAGCGATGACAGGGCGCCGGCCAGGTCCAGGGCTGGACAGCGAGGTCCATGGACATCGACAGCAGGCGGGCACCATACCTGTTTGGGTGAAACCTATCTCTCGCAAACAGCTCATTACGGTTAAAGAACGTGGTGAAATTGTCTATAAATGGGGTTTTCGTACGACAGCAGTATCCCTGTAGCCAAAGGTGAAGACTTCGAATTCTACTGTATTTGGTGTCGCCATACCTGGGACTCGGGAAGGTCCCGAGATGATGCAGGTCTTACCTGTGCCCTTGACGGTGGCGATGAGGGCTCGGAAGTCGACCTTCAGCTCCTCCGACCTCTCCCGTCCGATGTCGTTGGCACCCACGTGGACGATGACGGAGGTGACCTGGGGGGGGGCATCCTTCACCAGCATCGGGACTACCGCGGCGACGTCCCTCACCTTGGCACCTGGGATGCAGTGGGTTATGGCCTTCGGGACTACAACATGGCGGACCATGGACGAGCCTATTACAAGCACAGAGGGGGGGGGGGGGGGGGAGAAGAGCGGGTGCGGGGGGGGGGAGGAGACGCGAACTGTAGTCTCCTCTGCTGGTGGCGTGATGGACCTGTAGGGGGCCCAGGGTGGGAGAGGGGGAGAGAGAGAGGGGGGGCGTGTGGTCTCTGGGTTGTTTGAGTGAAGTTTTATGAAGCAGTGTTCACTATGTGGCCACGTTGCTGATAGACCCATCCATAGACCCATCCATAGACCCATTCAGATTCTTCTCAGCCAAGTGACATTTAACATGTTATAATCAAGATTCAAGTCAAAAGTATTTCAATCAGGAGAGACTTAATGAATTTGTAAAAAGGTTTATTGAGATAGGCCTCAATCTGGGATGACAGTTGTTCCCAATAGATAGATAGTTATAAAACGGATGGGTGAAATCAAGCACCCATCCGTCCCTCCGCTTCGCGTCGGGCCGAACAACGCCCCTTAGCTGTGATATAATAAGCATATACCACGGCCTGTCGTGAGCTATTGCTTAAATAGACTTTATTTGTCATTGCTACAGTACAGGTACCAAACAACGAAATTTAGGAGGGGTGGCTCCCCTGGTGTTTAGGAAAGGAAAAAGAAACACATTTTTAGAAAAAGCATAGATGCATAAAATCACAAGAAGGTAAGGAGCTGGTTTACATCAATAGGGGCTATGTACACAATCCACTGTACTATACTGCACGGATAGTCAACTAGGGTTGTCATATTTCACAACAAAGTATTTTTTCACATTATTTTAAAGTGTCACAGTTTGCAGGCTTGAAAATGTACATGTTTGTGCCTCAGCACTAGCTGCCATACAATCCGTCCGGACTGTCCTGGGCCCAGAACTTAGGCCTTTTCTGTGTTCAGGGCCTTGACGGCCCTGTGGTAGAAGCTGTCCTTCAGTCTGTTTGTCTTAGCGGCCGGGGTCCTGTACCTCCTGTTCGAGGGCAGCTTGACAAAGTGTTCGTGCCCAGGGTGGGTCGGGTCCTTGGAGATCTTGGAGGCCCTCCTGAGACAGCGTGTTTTGTACAGCTCCTCCAGAGAGGGGAGGGGGGCGCCGGTGATCCTCTGTGCTGTTCTCACGACTCTCTGTAGGTCGCTTCTCTCCGCTGCCGTGCAGCTGTGGTACCAGTTGGAGATGCCGAAGGTGAGGATGCTCTCCACTGCGCCGTGGTAGAAGGCCACCAGCATCTCCTTCTTGCTGTGTTGTTTCTTGAGGCATCTCAGGGTGTATAGCCGCTGTTGTGCCCTCTTGATGGTGCCTTTAGTGTTGTCCTTCCAGGCCAGGTCATCCCGCATGTTGTGTCCCAGGAATCGGAGGTTTGAGACTATCTCCACGCTCTCTCCGTCGATGAGCAGGGGCAGGATGGGTCAGATGAGATCAGTTTGTCCCAATATGGGTCAGATGAGACCTGGCCCCCTGGCAGAGGCTGGAAAGGGTCTTCAGGTGGTGGCAGGTGGTCTGGTCGGTGGTCTGGTCGCCTCCTGTCTATATTATTCGCCTCTTGCAGTTCATGTCTTGGCTGGTGCTTCCGCAAGTCCTTTTGACGCTCTGCCGAGGTCCTGCAGTCCAGTCCATGAACGAGTCATTATCATGCCCATGGTGGGCAGGTTTGACACTCTGCTGGCTGCTGTGGCCCAGCTGAGGTCCTGCAGTCCAGTCCATGACGGAGTCAGGATCGTGTCCATGGCTGGAGGCAGGCAGGAAGGCTGGAGGGTGAAATACAAATACAATGTATTTAAATAAACTCTATTAATCAGTCAATGTTGATGATCTTCATGTGGCAAGTTATACAGTAGAGTAAAACAATGTGGCAGACACACTGGACTTAATGTGGAAGTGCTTACATCCAGTGTACAGTGCAGAGTCACTAGACACAACATATCATATGCATTCATGAGTCTAAATAATACAAATTCCATTATATTTATATAGTTTTAGCACCTTAAGACATGTACTCACCAGCAGCAGAGACTGTGGGGACAGCTGGCTGGAACTGGAAGACTAGAAAGTGAAATACAAATAAAATGAATTTATATAAACTGAATCAATCAGTAAATGCTGATGAGCTTTATGTGGCAAGGCTACAGTATATATATATATATATATATATATATATATATATATATATATATATATATATATATATATATATATATATAGTGGACCTTTAAGAAACTCACCAGCAGCACGGAGTATAGGTCTGTTCAGATGGCCATGGGCCTGGTTCTGTTGGAGGTGGAGATTCTGTCCCTGGGTCTGGGTCTGGGTCTGGGTCTGGTTCTGAGCTCCTATGAAATGATGAGTTAAGAAGCAGCGGAGGTCTTCCTTGGAGAAAGATCTCGCCAGAACGTTGTATATGTTTGGATCCAGAGGAAAAGGAGCACAAGGTTTGAAATGGCTCAGGTACTGTAGAATGTCCATCTCACTGGATTTCGTTGTCTGGTACTTGTAAATGGTAAATGGTAAATGCAACGTTGTCTTGTCTTGTTGACATCAAGTTCTGTCATCGTCCTGGGTAACCAGAACCAGAGCAGTGGGTCAGAGATCTGGTCAGATTGCTATTGTGACATCAGCAGCAGCATGTCTCTGTAGGCTATGGAATCTGTAGCAGTCCTGTACTACATTACCCTACATGCTTTGCAATATCATATCTGGGTTGTTTGAGTGAAGTTTTATGAAGCAGTGTTCACTATGTGGCCACATTGCTGATAGACCCATCCATAGACCCATCCATAGACCCATTCAGATTCTTCTCAGCCAAGTGACATTTAACATGTTATAATCAAGATTCAAGTCAAAAGTATTTCAATCAGGAGAGACTTAATGAATTTGTAAAAAGGTTCATTGAGATAGGCCTCAATCTGGGATGACAGTTGTTCCCAATATGGGTCAGATGAGATCAGTTTGTCCCAATATGGGTCAGATGAGATCAGTTTGTCCCAATATGGGTCAGATGAGATCAGTTTGTCCCAATATGGGTCAGAGGAGACCTGGCCCCCTGGCAGAGGCTGGAAAGGGTCTTCAGGTGGTGGCAGGTGGTCTGGTCGGTGCTCTGGTCACCTCCTGTCTATATTATTCGCCTCTTGCAGTTCATGTCTTGGCTGGTGCTTCCGCAAGTCCTTTTGACGCTCTGCCGAGGTCCTGCAGTCCAGTCCATGAACGAGTCATTATCATGCCCATGGTGGGCAGGTTTGACACTCTGCTGGCTGCTGTGGCCCAGCTGAGGTCCTGCAGTCCAGTCCATGACGGAGTCAGGATCGTGTCCATGGCTGGAGGCAGGCAGGAAGGCTGGAGGGTGAAACACAAATACAATGTATTTAAATAAACTCTATTAATCAGTCAATGTTGATGATCTTCATGTGGCAAGTTATACCGTAGAGTAAAACAATGTGGCAGACACACTGGACTTAATGTGGAAGTGCTTACATCCAGTGTACAGTGCAGAGTCACTAGACACAACATATCATATGCATTCATGAGTCTAAATAATATAAATTCCATTATATTTATATAGTTTTAGCACCTTAAGACATGTACTCACCAGCAGCAGAGACTGTGGGGACAGCTGGCTGAAACTGGAAGACTAGAAAGTGAAATACAAATAAAATGAATTTATATAAACTGAATCAATCAGTAAATGCTGATGAGCTTTATGTGGCAAGGCTACAGTATATATATATATATATATATATAACTGCAAGAGGCGAATAATATAGACAGGAGGTGACCAGAGCACCGACCAGACCATATATATATATATATATATATATATATATATATATATATATATATATATATATATATATAGTGGACCTTTAAGAAACTCACCAGCAGCACGGAGTATAGGTCTGTTCAGATGGCCATGGGCCTGGTTCTGTTGGAGGTGGAGATTCTGTCCCTGGGTCTGGGTCTGGGTCTGGGTCTGGGTCTGGTTCTGAGCTCCTATGAAATGATGAGTTAAGAAGCAGCGGAGGTCTTCCTTGGAGAAAGATCTCGCCAGAACGTTGTATATGTTTGGATCCAGAGGAAAAGGAGCACAAGGTTTGAAATGGCTCAGGTACTGTAGAATGTCCATCTCACTGGATTTCGTTGTCTGGTACTTGTAAATGGTAAATGGTAAATGCAACGTTGTCTTGTCTTGTTGACATCAAGTTCTGTCATCGTCCTGGGTAACCAGAACCAGAGCAGTGGGTCAGAGATCTGGTCAGATTGCTATTGTGACATCATCAGCAGCATGTCTCTGTAGGCTATGGAATCTGTAGCAGTCCTGTACTACATTACCCTACATGCTTTGCAATATCATATCTGGGTTGTTTGAGTGAAGTTTTATGAAGCAGTGTTCACTATGTGGCCACGTTGCTGATAGACCCATCCATAGACCCACCCATAGACCCATTCAGATTCTTCTCAGCCAAGTGACATTTAACATGTTATAATCAAGATTCAAGTCAAAAGTATTTCAATCAGGAGAGACTTAATGAATTTGTAAAAAGGTTTATTGAGATAGGCCTCAATCTGGGATGACAGTTGTTCCCAATAGATAGATAGATAGATAGACTTTATTTGTCATTGCTACAGTACAGGTACCAAACAACGAAATTTAGGAGGGGTGGCTCCCCTGGTGTTTAGGAAAGGAAAAAGAAACACATTTTTAGAAAAAGCATAGATGCATAAAATCACAAGAAGGTAAGGAGCTGGTTTACATCAATAGGGGCTATGTACACAATCCACTGTACTATACTGCACGGATAGTCAACTAGGGTTGTCATATTTCACAACAAAGTATTTTTTCACATTATTTTAAAGTGTCACAGTTTGCAGGCTTGAAAATGTACATGTTTGTGCCTCAGCACTAGCTGCCATACAATCCGTCCGGACTGTCCTGGGCCCAGAACTTAGGCCTTTTCTGTGTTCAGGGCCTTGACGGCCCTGTGGTAGAAGCTGTCCTTCAGTCTGTTTGTCTTAGCGGCCGGGGTCCTGTACCTCCTGTTCGAGGGCAGCTTGACAAAGTGTTCGTGCCCAGGGTGGGTCGGGTCCTTGGAGATCTTGGAGGCCCTCCTGAGACAGCGTGTTTTGTACAGCTCCTCCAGAGAGGGGAGGGGGGCGCCGGTGATCCTCTGTGCTGTTCTCACGACTCTCTGTAGGTCGCTTCTCTCCGCTGCCGTGCAGCTGTGGTACCAGTTGGAGATGCCGAAGGTGAGGATGCTCTCCACTGCGCCGTGGTAGAAGGCCACCAACATCTCCTTCTTGCTGTGTTGTTTCTTGAGGCATCTCAGGGTGTATAGCCGCTGTTGTGCCCTCTTGATGGTGCCTTTAGTGTTGTCCTTCCAGGCCAGGTCATCCCGCATGTTGTGTCCCAGGAATCGGAGGTTTGAGACTATCTCCACGCTCTCTCCGTCGATGAGCAGGGGCAGGATGGGTCAGATGAGATCAGTTTGTCCCAATATGGGTCAGATGAGACCTGGCCCCCTGGCAGAGGCTGGAAAGGGTCTTCAGGTGGTGGCAGGTGGTCTGGTCGGTGGTCTGGTCGCCTCCTGTCTATATTATTCGCCTCTTGCAGTTCATGTCTTGGCTGGTGCTTCCGCAAGTCCTTTTGACGCTCTGCCGAGGTCCTGCAGTCCAGTCCATGAACGAGTCATTATCATGCCCATGGTGGGCAGGTTTGACACTCTGCTGGCTGCTGTGGCCCAGCTGAGGTCCTGCAGTCCAGTCCATGACGGAGTCAGGATCGTGTCCATGGCTGGAGGCAGGCAGGAAGGCTGGAGGGTGAAATACAAATACAATGTATTTAAATAAACTCTATTAATCAGTCAATGTTGATGATCTTCATGTGGCAAGTTATACAGTAGAGTAAAACAATGTGGCAGACACACTTGACTTAATGTGGAAGTGCTTACATCCAGTGTACAGTGCAGAGTCACTAGACACAACATATCATATGCATTCATGAGTCTAAATAATACAAATTCCATTATATTTATATAGTTTTAGCACCTTAAGACATGTACTCACCAGCAGCAGAGACTGTGGGGACAGCTGGCTGGAACTGGAAGACTAGAAAGTGAAATACAAATAAAATGAATTTATATAAACTGAATCAATCAGTAAATGCTGATGAGCTTTATGTGGCAAGGCTACAGTATATATATATATATATATATATATATATATATATATATATATATATATATATATATATATATATATATATATATAGTGGACCTTTAAGAAACTCACCAGCAGCACGGAGTATAGGTCTGTTCAGATGGCCATGGGCCTGGTTCTGTTGGAGGTGGAGATTCTGTCCCTGGGTCTGGGTCTGGGTCTGGGTCTGGTTCTGAGCTCCTATGAAATGATGAGTTAAGAAGTAGCGGAGGTCTTCCTTGGAGAAAGATCTCGCCAGAACGTTGTATATGTTTGGATCCAGAGGAAAAGGAGCACAAGGTTTGAAATGGCTCAGGTACTGTAGAATGTCCATCTCACTGGATTTCGTTGTCTGGTACTTGTAAATGGTAAATGGTAAATGCAACGTTGTCTTGTCTTGTTGACATCAAGTTCTGTCATCGTCCTGGGTAACCAGAACCAGAGCAGTGGGTCAGAGATCTGGTCAGATTGCTATTGTGACATCATCAGCAGCATGTCTCTGTAGGCTATGGAATCTGTAGCAGTCCTGTACTACATTACCCTACATGCTTTGCAATATCATATCTGGGTTGTTTGAGTGAAGTTTTATGAAGCAGTGTTCACTATGTGGCCACGTTGCTGATAGACCCATCCATAGACCCATCCATAGACCCATTCAGATTCTTCTCAGCCAAGTGACATTTAACATGTTATAATCAAGATTCAAGTCAAAAGTATTTCAATCAGGAGAGACTTAATGAATTTGTAAAAAGGTTTATTGAGATAGGCCTCAATCTGGGATGACAGTTGTTCCCAATATGGGTCAGATGAGATCAGTTTGTCCCAATATGGGTCAGATGAGATCAGTTTGTCCCAATATGGGTCAGATGAGATCAGTTTGTCCCAATATGGGTCAGATGAGATCAGTTTGTCCCAATATGGGTCAGAGGAGACCTGGCCCCCTGGCAGAGGCTGGAAAGGGTCTTCAGGTGGTGGCAGGTGGTCTGGTCGGTGGTCTGGTCGCCTCCTGTCTATATTATTCGCCTCTTGCAGTTCATGTCTTGGCTGGTGCTTCCGCAAGTCCTTTTGACGCTCTGCCGAGGTCCTGCAGTCCAGTCCATGAACGAGTCATTATCATGCCCATGGTGGGCAGGTTTGACACTCTGCTGGCTGCTGTGGCCCAGCTGAGGTCCTGCAGTCCAGTCCATGACGGAGTCAGGATCGTGTCCATGGCTGGAGGCAGGCAGGAAGGCTGGAGGGTGAAATACAAATACAATGTATTTAAATAAACTCTATTAATCAGTCAATGTTGATGATCTTCATGTGGCAAGTTATACAGTAGAGTAAAACAATGTGGCAGACACACTGGACTTAATGTGGAAGTGCTTACATCCAGTGTACAGTGCAGAGTCACTAGACACAACATATCATATGCATTCATGAGTCTAAATAATACAAATTCCATTATATTTATATAGTTTTAGCACCTTAAGACATGTACTCACCAGCAGCAGAGACTGTGGGGACAGCTGGCTGGAACTGGAAGACTAGAAAGTGAAATACAAATAAAATGAATTTATATAAACTGAATCAATCAGTAAATGCTGATGAGCTTTATGTGGCAAGGCTACAGTATATATATATATATATATATATATATATATATATATATATATATATATAGTGGACCTTTAAGAAACTCACCAGCAGCACGGAGTATAGGTCTGTTCAGATGGCCATGGGCCTGGTTCTGTTGGAGGTGGAGATTCTGTCCCTGGGTCTGGGTCTGGGTCTGGGTCTGGGTCTGGTTCTGAGCTCCTATGAAATGATGAGTTAAGAAGCAGCGGAGGTCTTCCTTGGAGAAAGATCTCGCCAGAACGTCGTATATGTTTGGATCCAGAGGAAAAGGAGCACAAGGTTTGAAATGGCTCAGGTACTGTAGAATGTCCATCTCACTGGATTTCGTTGTCTGGTACTTGTAAATGGTAAATGGTAAATGCAACGTTGTTTTGTCTTGTTGACATCAAGTTCTGTCATCGTCCTGGGTAACCAGAACCAGAGCAGTGGGTCAGAGATCTGGTCAGATTGCTATTGTGACATCATCAGCAGCATGTCTCTGTAGGCTATGGAATCTGTAGCAGTCCTGTACTACATTACCCTACATGCTTTGCAATATCATATCTGGGTTGTTTGAGTGAAGTTTTATGAAGCAGTGTTCACTATGTGGCCACGTTGCAAATAATTAGTTTTCTGTTGCATTTCCTGTGTTCATGTGAAACCACAGGCTCAGTAACACAGACTTCCTGCAGGACTCTCCCCACCTTGCTATCTGCCACCTCCTGCAAACCCAGGAGTTGGAATGTGACTTTTTATATCCTTTCTAAGTCTGTGCTTACACACACATCCACACACACACACACACACACACACACACACACACATTTTTTGTTTTGTTTTTGTTTTTTGGTGGGGCATTTGGCACCCCCCGGGCAGATTTTGAAGTCGCCAAGGTGGCAACACTGGCGGTAACAAGTGCAACGACTTTAACAAGTGCAACGACTTGAGCTAAATTCCGGGTGTCATATGCCATCAAAGGGGGGGAAATGCGACATGGAAATATGTCAAAATGTGGGACTGTCATGCACAAGTCAGCCTCGAAATGATGTTGTAACGTTAGCTAGCTTGGTAGCATACTAGCGATTTTTTTGTTATGCTTGTGTGACGGCCTTCTGGCCTTGTCTGGCCTGTTAGGATATATATTTTTCAAAGGTTTTATTGTTCATTTCTCCTAGTACCAGTTAGTTAGATATCTTACCAGTTTTCCTGTTTTAATAGGCACGTTATCAGTATGGTACCCTACACAAGACCAATTAGAAGGCATTAGGGAGTTACTTTCTGTCTGGGACTGTTCTGTTTGGCCTTCAAACCAGTTGCAGCAGAATACTCCTTTCTTAGCTCTCACGTCAAACACAAGACAACATTCAATTCATAGTTATAGCTCATTATAATCAAGGCCATTAGGTATTACATCATAGTGGCCAAAAGGGGGAAGGACTCTGTGCTTCCTAAACGTATATAATATCATGTAAAATCTGAAGTGAACAACCTTGCTTCCTGAGACCGCCTCAGGAGTTAGGTCCAGCTGATCTCTGTACTCGATGTGTAATTTTCAATAAATATACCAAGTGTGCATTAGAGAACTTCTCTCCTCTTTCTTGGTGCAGTCGACAAAAGAACAGGATCTGTTTAATTCTAACAGGCCTACTAAGGCCCTGTCCACACCTATACGTTTTTTTGATAAACGTGGATTTTTATATTCGTTTTGGGGGGGTTCGTCCAGATGCAAACGAGTTTTTGCCCCCTGAAAACGAAGATGTTTAAAAACGCCTGCCAGGGTGAAGATTTTTTAAATTCACCGTATATTTTTGACGTGTGGACGAGATAGACGGCGCTTTTTGTATTCGTCACGTCATCATGCGCGTAGATTTCTATGATCATGCGCACTGCAGCTGTTTGCTGTTCCCTCCAACGTCATATCCTGGCACCAGTAACTACTTTGTTTACAACAGGCAACGGTGGTCAAGCGAGGAAAATGGATGTGAACAAAGTGCTTCTAGTTCTTTCACTGTTAACTTGACTTTTAACCTGTTTACAGATAAATGCACAGTTAATGATCGAGAACATTGAGAGACAGAGGCGTCTGATTGGCCAGCGGGGCTATGGGGATAAAATTATATCGCCGACTACTGGTGTGGAATGCTCAATGACAGCGTTTATATTGCGTTTAAACATGCTGGTGTGGACGGTCATATTTTTATATAGGAAAAACATTTATCAAAAAAACGTATTGGTGTGGACGTAGCCTAACATTTGTTTCCACCAGGTAGGCTACCTGGTGGGCGGAGCTGGAGCCCAATCAGGCAGATTAGGGGCAGCTGGCGCTGCCTCCTGGTGATTGCTTAAAAGAGGCTCCAGTCTCCAGGTCAGAGTTGCCAACTCCTCTGTGAGGGAAGTAGCTGTTGGCTCTCCCAAAAGTAGCTAGAAGATGTATTCATCAAGTTGGCAACACTGCTCCAGCGCACTCTCCACCAGCACCCTTTCATTAGTGTGCTTGCACACTGATGTAGGCTACTGTACTTGATCAACTGTAAATCAATGTGTGCGGGGTGTCCTCTGATATACATCGCATTGGAAACGTGTTTGATGGATGCAAACAAGAGTAGGACCATGAAGATGAACTGAAACATAAAAATAAAAAAAGCTGGCCCACCCTAAAGTAAATTTCTGCCTACGCTACTGCTCCATGTCAGACTGCTACCAACTCTTTTTCCCTCATGAGCTTGTGGGTTTCTATCCTAATTAGAATATATCCCTTACCCCTTCCTCAATTTGTCTTGTGATCAGCGTTGCCAACTCCTCTGTAATGGAAGTAGCTGTTGGCTCTCCCAAAAGTAGCTAGATGATGTAATCAACTAATTTGCACAATATGCAATTCTGAAAGGCTAGATTAATTAAAAATAGGCTGACCAGGTTTACAAACGAACTATTTACGTATTCACAAGCCATTATGGTTAATGAGCTGAGCTATGATAGCTAGCTAAGCTGACTGAGAGGGTGCGAGAGACTGACTGAGACAGTGAACCATTTGAGGGATTTTAGAGTGTGAAACTAAAAGACTGAGTGAATATTATTTAAACAAAAACATATCTACAAATATTATACTGAACTGTACAAAAATCATTGTGATGGGATATGTTAGATACTTCATACTACAGTAATTCTCCAAATGACTAGAAAAAGTAGCTAGATTTGTCGCTGGTCGCTTTTGACTAGTTAAGGGTGTATGGAAAGTCGCCAGATCTAGCGACAAAGTCGACAAGTTGGCAACACTGCTTGTGATTGGAAGTATTATGTGTTATTTCCTTGGTTTCTTTCAGGCATGATAATCGCTCACTTTTGAATCCAAAATAGGTGACCTACATTCATACTTTTTTTTTTTTTTGCAATCTTGTAATTCTGCATGTGACCACTACTAGAGTAAATCTAAAAGAAATCAGATATGAGCACATGGAAGCTAATTTTTCCACAAAAAAAACTTTCCGCCGGGACCGCCTAGCAGGTTCCGGGTTTCGTATCCTTCTCACCTTTTTCACCCCGACCCGTTTTCATATAGCCCGCTTAATATATTGTACTACTTCAATTCTTTCATCTATGTATTAATGCACCAATGAGTACTTCTGTCTCAGAGACTTGAAGGCAGGATCTGATTCTCAGGCTTTTGTCACTTTCAGATATTTCCTCAATCTGGGATGACAGTTGTTCCCAATATGGGTCAGATGAGATCAGTTTGTCCCAATATGGGTCAGATGAGACCTGGCCCCCTGGCAGAGGCTGGAAAGGGTCTTCAGGTGGTGGCAGGTGGTCTGGTCGGTGGTCTGGTCGCCTCCTGTCTATATTATTCGCCTCTTGCAGTTCATGTCTTGGCTGGTGCTTCCGCAAGTCCTTTTGACGCTCTGCCGAGGTCCTGCAGTCCAGTCCATGAACGAGTCATTATCATGCCCATGGTGGGCAGGTTTGACACTCTGCTGGCTGCTGTGGCCCAGCTGAGGTCCTGCAGTCCAGTCCATGACGGAGTCAGGATCGTGTCCATGGCTGGAGGCAGGCAGGAAGGCTGGAGGGTGAAATACAAATACAATGTATTTAAATAAACTCTATTAATCAGTCAATGTTGATGATCTTCATGTGGCAAGTTATACAGTAGAGTAAAACAATGTGGCAGACACACTGGACTTAATGTGGAAGTGCTTACATCCAGTGTACAGTGCAGAGTCACTAGACACAACATATCATATGCATTCATGAGTCTAAATAATACAAATTCCATTATATTTATATAGTTTTAGCACCTTAAGACATGTACTCACCAGCAGCAGAGACTGTGGGGACAGCTGGCTGGAACTGGAAGACTAGAAAGTGAAATACAAATAAAATGAATTTATATAAACTGAATCAATCAGTAAATGCTGATGAGCTTTATGTGGCAAGGCTACAGTATATATATATATATATATATATATATATATATATATATATATATATATATATATATATATATATATATATATATATATAGTGGACCTTTAAGAAACTCACCAGCAGCACGGAGTATAGGTCTGTTCAGATGGCCATGGGCCTGGTTCTGTTGGAGGTGGAGATTCTGTCCCTGGGTCTGGGTCTGGGTCTGGTTCTGAGCTCCTATGAAATGATGAGTTAAGAAGCAGCGGAGGTCTTCCTTGGAGAAAGATCTCGCCAGAACGTCGTATATGTTTGGATCCAGAGGAAAAGGAGCACAAGGTTTGAAATGGCTCAGGTACTGTAGAATGTCCATCTCACTGGATTTCGTTGTCTGGTACTTGTAAATGGTAAATGGTAAATGCAACGTTGTCTTGTCTTGTTGACATCAAGTTCTGTCATCGTCCTGGGTAACCAGAACCAGAGCAGTGGGTCAGAGATCTGGTCAGATTGCTATTGTGACATCATCAGCAGCATGTCTCTGTAGGCTATGGAATCTGTAGCAGTCCTGTACTACATTACCCTACATGCTTTGCAATATATCTGGGTTGTTTGAGTGAAGTTTTATGAAGCAGTGTTCACTATGTGGCCACGTTGCAAATAATTAGTTTTCTGTTGCATTTCCTGTGTTCATGTGAAACCACAGGCTCAGTAACACAGACTTCCTGCAGGACTCTCCCCACCTTGCTATCTGCCACCTCCTGCAAACCCAGGAGTTGGAATGTGACTTTTTATATCCTTTCTAAGTCTGTGCTTACACACACATCCACACACACACACACACACACACACACACACACACACACATTTAAAAAAATTAAAAAATAATTGGTGGGGCATTTGGCGCCCCCCGGGCAGATTTTGAAGTCGCCAAGGTGGCAACACTGGCGGTAACAAGTGCAACGACTTTAACAAGTGCAACGACTTGAGCTAAATTCCGGGTGTCATATGCCATCAAAGGGGGGGAAATGCGACATGGAAATATGTCAAAATGTGGGACTGTCATGCACAAGTCAGCCTCAAAATGATGTTGTAACGTTAGCTAGCTTGGTAGCATACTAGCGATTTTTTTGTTATGCTTGTGTGACGGCCTTCTGGCCTTGTCTGGCCTGTTAGGATATATATTTTTCAAAGGTTTTATTGTTCATTTCTCCTAGTACCAGTTAGTTAGATATCTTACCAGTTTTCCTGTTTTAATAGGCACGTTATCAGTATGGTACCCTACACAAGACCAATTAGAAGGCATTAGGGAGTTACTTTCTGTCTGGGACTGTTCTGTTTGGCCTTCAAACCAGTTGCAGCAGAATACTCCTTTCTTAGCTCTCACGTCAAACACAAGACAACATTCAATTCATAGTTATAGCTCATTATAATCAAGGCCATTAGGTATTACATCATAGTGGCCAAAAGGGGGAAGGACTCTGTGCTTCCTAAACGTATATAATATCATGTAAAATCTGAAGTGAACAACCTTGCTTCCTGAGACCGCCTCAGGAGTTAGGTCCAGCTGATCTCTGTACTCGATGTGTAATTTTCAATAAATATACCAAGTGTGCATTAGAGAACTTCTCTCCTCTTTCTTGGTGCAGTCGACAAAAGAACAGGATCTGTTTAATTCTAACAGGCCTACTAAGGCCCTGTCCACACCTATACGTTTTTTTGATAAACGTGGATTTTTATATTCGTTTTGGGGGGGTTCGTCCAGATGCAAACGAGTTTTTGCCCCCTGAAAACGAAGATGTTTAAAAAGGCCTGCCAGGGTGAAGATTTTTTAAATTCACCGTATATTTTTGACGTGTGGACGAGATAGACGGCGCTTTTTGTATTCGTCACGTCATCATGCGCGTAGATTTCTATGATCATGCGCACTGCAGCTGTTTGCTGTTCCCTCCAACGTCATATCCTGGCACCAGTAACTACTTTGGCAGGCAAAGGTGGTCAAGCGAGGAAAATGGATGTGAACAAAGTGCTTCTAGTTCTTTCACTGTTAACTTGACTTTTAACCTGTTTACAGATAAATGCACAGTTAATGGTCGAGAACATTGAGAGACAGAGGCGTCTGATTGGCCAGCGGGGCTATGGGGATAATATTATATCGCCGACTACTGGTGTGGAATGCTCAATGACAGCGTTTATATTGCGTTCATGCGTATGCATGTGGACACAGACATTGTTTATAAACATGCTGGTGTGGACAGTAATATTTTTATATACGAAAAACGTTTATCAAAAAAACGTATAGGTGTGGACAGGGCCTTATTTCAATCGCCGATATACTAATCCACTTTAGTGCAATGGCCCCCTGGTGTGGACGGTCATATTTTTATATACGAAAAACGTATTGGTGTGGATGTAGCCTAACATGGCTACCTGGTGGGCGGAGCTGGAGCCCAATCAGGCAGATTAGGGGCAGCTGGCGCTGCCTCCTGGTGATTGCTTAAAAGAGGCTCCAGTCTCCAGGTCAGAGTTGCCAACTCCTCTGTGATGGAAGTAGCTGTTGGCTCTCCCAAAAGTAGCTAGAAGATGTATTCATCAAGTTGGCAACACTGCTCCAGCGCTCTCTCCACCAGCACCCTTTCATTAGTGTGCTTGCACACTGATGTAGGCTACTGTACTTGATCAACTGTAAATCAATGTGTGCGGGGTGGCTAGGGTTGCCACCTTTCAGTCAGAGAAATAAGGGACACCCCTCGCAGTAGGGGCCCCGCTCCTCGGGACCACGACCACCACGGGCCCAAGGGCGGGGTGGGGGCCCCAGTGCTAGTAAATCATAAGTTAAACATTGTTTCAATAAAGCATTTAGATTCATACTTAAAGTTTCAAGTGCTTTATTAACACTGACTGAACGTATCTTAATACAAAATGTATTAAACAAAAAGCATTAGCATACAGTATATGCACCATAACTTAACTCAATAACTTACAATTAAACAAAGCTTTGCCACTTTCAAATATAGTGCAACAATGGTTGTGCAAATAATAATTTATGAAACTATAAACTACAAAACATTCAACAGTCATTATTCAATCATGTGCAGCAGTAGACAGGGTTTAGCAGTTGAGCTCTCTCTCTTCTCCTCATTGTGTTACTTATTTGTCCTGTGAAAACAGTTAACACCTCTCTCTCTCTTCCTCACTGTGTGTATTTCTTTTTCCAAGTGTACTTCTGATCACTCCTTGCAGCACTGAGCAGCTGTTTGTCTTTCAAAACAATGGAGTAAAACTCTGAACAGGACAGCTCAAAGTTGAGAGTGATCAGCAGCTCACTCCTCATGAGCTCCACAGAGCACCTGTTCCTGCAGTCACTCCATTTGCTGGTCATTCTGGAAAAGATCCTTTCCACATATGCAGTGGATGCTGGGACGCTCAGGATGTGGCTGATGACGGACAGCATGTTAGGCAGGTCAGCTGCTTGAAAGATAGCCACCCACCTGGCAGCCACAGCTTTGGACTTCCACTCATCTTCTGCACCCTCCCTGATCCCCTTCAAAGTGGCATTTGCTGTGGTGCATTCATCATATAGTTCATCCATATTGACTTTATGGATGAGGTTGATTTTAACAGAGATCCACCAGTGGCCACGCCATTTTACCAGAGATCCACCAGTGGCCACGCCACGCCACTCTCTTGGTATAGTGGTTAGCGCGGCCGTCGGTTATGTGGGAGGTCGGGGTTCGACTCCCGCATGGGGCGAGTTGCACTACCAGTCTCCGTTCGCTACACTGGTGTCAGAAAGTTGGGATGGAAGGAAGGCCTTTGGAGAGGCGTGTCCACGTGAGGGACTTGACATAGTGAAGCGTGAGGGCACGCTCTCCCGATCCTGTATGAGGCCCGTTAACAGCTCCACCAAGGGAGTTAACTCTCTTGGTCTTATGGTTAGCGCGGCCGTCGGTTATGTGGGAGGTCGGGGTTCGACTCCCGCATGGGGCGAGTTACACTAGAAGATTCCCGTTCGCTACACTGGTGTCAGAAAGTTGGGATGGAAGGAAGGCCATCGGAGAGGCGTGTCCACGTGAGGGACTTGACATAGCGAAGCGTGAGGGCATGCTCTCCCGAACGGTGAGGATAGTGTAACGAGAGTTAACTCTCTTGGTCTAATGCAGTGGTTCCCAAACTTTTTCAATCAGGCCCCCCTTGGGTAATTGGAAATATTTTCGAGCCCCCCCTAACCCGGTTCCCACCTAGATTGATATAATTAATTGTATAAAGTTGTAAAAACATTACATTTTCTCTTCTAATAATAACAAGACACATACAGTATATCCAACTATAGTTTTATATTTTATTATGGTTTGAAAAGGAACATAAGTGCTTGGCAAATGATCCTGTGCCACTGAAATATTCAACATATCAACATTAACTAATTTCTACTGCATCACTATTCTTACTCCTCACATTTCTATCACAATTACGATCAATGACTTGTGTGTGCTTGCTTTGCCTTGCAAATCTTCTCAAAGCGGGGTTGTTGTTTTGAGAATGCCACTCTCAGTTCATTCTCAATGTTCAACTTCGACCTGTATTTGCTTTTGATAGCAGCAACAGCAGAAAAGCCTATCTCACACAGGTACGATGTTGCAAAAGGCAGCAGTATTCCCACAGCTTTCTGTCCAATGAGAGGGTAGTCCTTCTCCACTCCAATCCAAAACCCAGCCAAAGTCGTGGATGTGAACTGCAGCCTCATGGTTGACTCTGAAGTCATGTCGATGTACTGTTCCTCTTCCGCAGTGCTGAACATGGCAGGTGGTGGTGCAACAAATGGATCTCTAATCCAGTCGTATTTGGCACTGTCATCCACAGAGAAGTATTTCTGGAAGCTTTGTTTCAGGGCTGAGATGTGCTCTCTCATACATGGAACCACTGTGCTCTGCAGCTCATTGGTCTCGATGAATGCCTTCAGATTCCCAAATGAGTCGATGTCCCCCTGTTCAAGTCTCCTGCCCCACATGTCCAGTTTCCGTGTGAAAGATTGTATCCTGTCTGCCAGATGTGGAAGGTGTGTGTTGTTGCCCTGCAACTGTAGATTCAATTCATTGAGCTTCTCAAACATGTCGCTTAGGTAGGCCAATTTCATGAGGAAGTCTTCATCATTAAACTTGCTGGCAAGTTCGTTCCCTTCCTCCTCCAAGTAGATTCGGATCTCATCTTTCAGCGATAGCACCCTGGACAGCACCTTTCCGCGAGAGAGCCAACGCGACTCGCTGTGAAATAGCACAGCTGTGTGCTCGGAGCCCATCTCCTCGCACAAAGCGGAAAAAATGCGAGCTTTCAGTGGTCTTGTTTTTATGTAATTGACGGTGGTGATAACATGAGACAAAACGTCATTCAACTCTGGACTCAGCTGCTTTGACGCGAGTGCCTCCCTGTGTATTATGCAGTGAGTCCACACTGCTTTCGGTGCAACGCGCTTGATGAGCGTCTGGAGCCCTCCCCGTTTTCCTGCCATGGCCTGGGCACCGTCGGTGCATATCCCCACACAGTCCTCCCATTTCAGATCGGCTTCACTCAGGTATTTGTCTATGATTTTGAACAGTTCATCAGCTGTTGCTCTGTTTGGGACATAGTTGCAAAATAGCAAATCCTCGCTCAAACCCTCCGCATCAATGTATCTGACATACGCTATTAACAGACAGTCCTTGTTACTATCTGTGGCCTCGTCTACCTGGAGCGCAAAGCGTTGGTCTTTTATTTTCTCAACAAGCTGCTCTTTCATGTCTTCTGAGATGTCATTGATGCGTCTCGCAATAGTGTTGTTTGACAGGGGGATAGCTTTGAGTTTTTGGGCTGTTGCCTCGTCTATCATATGTGAAACCATATCTATTGCAGCAGGGAGTATTAACTCCTCAGCGATGGTGTGTGGATTTTTAGACTGGGCGATACGATATGCCACTTTGTAGGAAGCAAGTTGAGCATTAGACGTAACAGATGCTGTTTTAACGAAACGGCTCTGCTGACCACGGTATTCTTGGAGTTTTCTCTTGAAGAAATCGAGGGGCTTCTTCACATCAGTCGGGTGTGTGGTCTCCAAGTGACGTTTCAACTTGCTAGGCTTCATGCTTTCTGCCGCTAAAGTTTTGAGACAGAGGACACACAGTGGTCGTTCCTCCGCACCGACCACATTAGACGTGAAGCCCAGGGAGAGGTATGTATCGTCATACTTTCTTGACTTTGGCTTTGGGACGTTTGTCATGGGCTCCTTCGCTTTTCGTTTAGCTTCTGGCTCTTTCATAAACTTATCCATTGTTGTTGTTGCTGCTAGATAGCTGGAGGAGGGAGTGCGCGCGTCAATGACGTGAATGGAGCGCGCGTCAATGACGTGAATGGAGCCCCCTCGCTGCCTCTTTGTTACAGTTTATGGCCTGCGCTCCATTCAGGTTCTCATTTTTATCATCCAACGCCCACCAACACCCCTGATGGTAACCTTAAGCAAGCAGTGTTTGTTTACAGCTCTTGTGTGTGCATTTTTTTCCCCTCCCATTATTTCTGCGCCCCCCCTGCAGTACCCCCGCGCCCCACTAGGGGGTCGCGACCCACAGTTTGGGAACCGCTGGTCTAATGGTTAGCGCGGCCGTCGGTTTTGTGGGAGGTCGGGGTTCGACTCCCGCATGGGGCGAGTTACACTAGAAGGTTCCCGTTCGCTACACTGGTGTCTGAAAGTTGGGATGGAAGGAAGGCCATCGGAGAGGCGTGTCCACGTGAGGGACTTGACATAGTGAAGCGTGAGGGCACGCTCTCCCGAACGGTGAGGATAGTGTAACGATCCTGTATGAGGCCCGTTAACAGCTCCACCAAGGGAGTTAACTCTCTTGGTCTAATGGTTAGCGCGGCCGTCGGTTATGTGGGAGGTCGGGGTTTGACTCCCGCATGGGGCGAGTTACACTAGAAGATTTCCGTTCGCTACACTATGTTGATCGTTGCTATGACAACCACCCCGTCTTGCATCACGTGACACACACTAGCGACGATTCTGCCCACATCGACTACTAACAACAACAACAACCGTCACACATGGTAGAATGGATTCAAAATCGATCATTACCTTATCTGCTTCAGGAGATGCCTGTGGTACGAAATACTGTGTCACTGCAGCTTGGTTCATCTGGATCCTGGCATTACGGGAGTGCTGCTCTCCAGAAGCACGCTGTTTCACGTCTGACAGGCCGCCGTGTGCGATAGAAAATATTAAAGGGACGGGTGATTTCCTGAAATCCAAATGTCCCGCTAAATTCGGACCAATCACAAAACTGTTTTGCAAGCGCGTCGCCTCGCGCCGCGAGCCTGTTGAGAGCGATTCAGTCTCGATTGCATTGCGGGCCGCCACGAATCAATGCATATAGAGGAAACACTGATATTGCCCAGCGCTGCAGTAAGATATATTGGAGGAATCACGCAATGCGGGTGGATTGAAAATACGGAACAAACAGCGTTCCGTATTGGTTCAAAACGGAACGCATCTTTTAACTGTCAAATAAGGAACGATTCCGTATTTCAAGGTACGGGTGGCAACCCTAGGGGTGGCCTCTGATATACATCGCATTGGAAACGTGTTTGATGGATGCAAACAAGAGTAGGACCATGAAGATGAACTGAAACATAAAAATAAAAAAAGCTGGCCCACCCTAAAGTAAATTTCTGCCTACGCTACTGCTCCATGTCAGACTGCTACCAACTCTTTTCCCCTCATGAGCTTGTGGGTTTCTATCCTAATTAGAATAGATCCCAGTGGCGCCGGCAGGATTCGATTTCATAGTACGCACAGAAACGTAAAAAACTTTGCAGAAATAGCGCAGACTAGCCTACAATATAGGGATGTAGCAAGCTACATGGTGGCCAACAGAGGTATCGACAGACACTCCCACATTTTCCCACCTGTTTCAAGCAACGATTATTTAGATCACCTCTCAAAAGAAGAAAAAAAAGATATGTGAACAAACTACACATTTTGGACACTTGCGATCCATATAGAGCACCCGCCGCAGTATTTCAATCACTAAAAACAGCGAAGTCGCTGCCAGAGCTGCAGTTCGGTGATGTTTACATATCTTGTGGAGAATCATTCCCCTCACACTGCCGCCAGTACTGTACTCTGATGCGCACCTTCCCACTGACATTCCCAGCGCCGTCGGCAAACAACAACCTAACGGGTTGAGTGATTGGCTGAACGCAACGTGAAAGACTTTATTAGGGGGTGTTCACACTTGACTTATTTTTAAAGAAAAAAGCGTGGCCTTCAGCGCCTTTTTACATACAACCCTATGGGAAAAGGGAAAAAACTGCCGCTTTTTAAAAAGCGAGAGAAAAGCGCAGCTGCCTTTTAACTTTTCAGAAAGGCGCTGTGTGTCGTCAAGCGCCTTTCTGGCACCTGATACTGGTGTTTCATAACGTGGTTCCAGTGTTAGCAGCATTCGGCAGAAATCTTCATTTTCCGCAACACTGTTGCAAATATACCCAGTTCAACACAACACAAAATACATATAATTATTAAGCACGTTTATTACAGAAAAAATAAATCCTTTAAAAAAAAGTGTACGCACAGTGCGTACAGGATTCCGGCTGCCGGCGCCACTGGAGCAATGAATGAGATAATTGCTGCACTATAGCTAGCTAGTAGTAGTAGGATAATTGTTGCACAATGCTCATCCTCGCCATAGAATTGTAGTATTGTTACGTGCGCCGTTACCATGGCGTCTGTGGTTGTTACCATGCACGCGCGAGCTTCCCCGCACCAGAATGCTGATCGTGTGCTCAAGAAAGGCCACACGCTCTTCACTTTCCCTTATCGTTGACGAAAACAGGGTAAGACACGTTTAAAATGACCTGTTTCTCTGTTTCTCCTGGTGTGTTGCGTTGCTAGAGGCCTGTCTCGTTGGCTAAAGCCTCTCTCAGCCTGGGTGGGAGGAGGGAACAGTTGTCGTAAACGTGCGTGTTCGTGTTGCAAGTCTCTTGTCTTTCAGTGGCGATACCTCCCAGAGAGGGCTGATTTTCAGTTTATATATATAAATATATAGATAGATATATATGTATGTACTAAGTTAGCTTGCTGATATGTTAATTAATTAAACGTGTTAATTATACTAGTATAGGTGATAGTTTACTGGTTGCAACAGGGGCTAGTTCTTGTCGATGTTGGTTTTCGGGCTTTCACTTTCAGATTACATGGTCATGAGCTGCGCATATGTTTTGCCCGGAACCCACCACAACCTCCCCCGCTGATGCTGGGGGGACAGGAAGTACCTGTTGTGGAAACAACAAAGTATCTGGGATACCATCTGGATCAAAAGCTGACTGGAGATGTGCACATTGAGAAGGCAATAAAAACTGCCTCCAAGCGGCTGCACTATCTCACGGTCATGGCAAGACACGGTCTACCTGCGGATGACCTCATCACCATCTACACCACTCTCATCAGGCCGTGTCTGGAATACAGCTCAGTGCTCTTGGTGGGCTGCTCTAAAAAACAACAGGCTGAGCTAGAGCGAGTCCAGACACGTGCCTGCAGAATCATCAGAAGGAGAGCTGGTGAGATCTCACAACCCCTACCATCACTCCAGACAAGGAGGGAGGAGGCCGCAGTGAAGCTGGTCAGGAACATGCATGACGAGCAACACCCTCTGCATGACCTGCTGCCTCCAACACGAGGCAGCTGCACTGCCAGGACACTGAGGAACCAGCACAAGCTGGCTGAGCCGAGGGCCAACACCAGCAGGCTGAGGAACTCAACCCTGCATACTGCAGTTAGACTGTACAATGACAATATTTAGACTCACACATAATACAGCATGGCTACCATGACTGCTACCTGCCCTTGCTTTGCCGCCTTGAAATATTTTTAAACTTTAAAATTGTTGTGTAATTGTTGTGCTGCTAATATTGTGTGTCATATCTATGTAAGTTCTGCAGTTTTTCAGTGGGGCCTTGGCTCCACTGCAAGCATGAATTAATAAAATAAAATAAAATCAAATCAATGTTGAATCGTTGGGTAATCCGAGCCAGCCGTCAAGTTTGTTATTTGATCAATTCTGCCCCCTCCGAAGTCATGATGTGGTTCCTGTAACTAGGCAGTTAGGTAACATTCTAAAAGCTGTCCGCTGGACGAGAATTCTACTGTACACAAACGTTTATGTCCCTAACACCCTACTGTAACGTTGTCACGTGTCCGTGAATCTAGTGTGTACGAGCCATTTATTTGGTACAAGCAGGCGCATTTTTAGTTTGGCAATATTATTCGGTGAAATCTTATTTAACGAACGGTTGTATCGGTGGGCAAATTCTTAAAGTGATAGGAATGTTTTGCCATGCATTGTAAACCTGGTGGTTAATATGACATACTAACATGGATCTCCATAATACACTACTATGCTCCAAATGCTTCTAGATGTATGCTTATTCCTGTGCTTATTACTGACACTGTCCCTCACTTACTTAGGAGCTCTATCTCTCTTTCCTTCTCTTTCTTAGCTATGTACATTTGATTCAAAAACCAAAAACTGGCTTTGGGTTGCTAGCTACTCTTTTTGTGAACCCTTCTTTGTTCCTCAAGCTTTCATTTGAAACGATTTTGTTCTGCCATATTTCATGGGGATTGACTGAGTATCATACGCCCCTCTCAGTGCCAGACAGGGAGTCATTCCTGCTATAATGTGTGAATAGATCCACCAACTGAATCTGTCATACCCAGAAGTCACCCATTTATAATAGAAATCAGTGTGTTTGATTTAGATGCTGGACGGAACATGCATGCATGCAGGTAGCTAAGGATGACACTGTATTAAAGTGTTGCTTCATAGGTTGTTTAGAGCATCCTATATACACTGCACTTTATTTGGCACTCTTGGACTACAATCTGAATATCATAGCGTAATACTAACCCACTAGAGCTCCAGTGAAGATTGTATGTGTGCTTGGTTCAGATACAACTTCACTAATCTCTACCAGGGTTATCATTCCTCAACTAGTTGTCAATACTTACATATTAAATAGCTAACTCAGCTAACTTTCATCTGTGTTTGTTGTTTTTGCCCATCAGCAATGAACAATGACCATAGTTGACAGATCTTCAGAGAAGTCTGACCTTGAGTCAGTCGGGTGCAAGCGCTCCCCCTTCAGTAGTGGAGACGGGATGGACAGCAGCTGCTCCAGCTGGGGGGTGGGCCCCTCACCCAATGACACCCCCAGGGTGAAGACAGGCGGCTGCCTGGGCCCCACACCTGGAGCTACCATCTACAGCAGTGCGACCCACTCAGTGGATCGGCCCAAGGAGCAAGGTGAGAAGATATGGTTTGTTAAATCAAAAGGTCTCTTGATGCTGGGTAAAAACGAGGGCAAATACCTGCACTCACTGTAAATGTATTCACTGTGTGTGCTGAGGGAATTCCCGCCCAATTGACCGACTGAACAGGTTTCCTAGGTGTTGTGTGTCTTTTCTCTATGGCATGGCAAGTTATGTAAGCATGTTGTACTGTGAGGGGAGGTAATCAATCGCTTAATGTAGCCGCAAGCAAATGACCCAGAATGAGGTTCTCTCTTGTAGAACCTACTGTGTGATGTCAGTAATAAAGACAGCATCTCTCTGCCCTCTGCTCTCACCTAGCACTCCATCGCTTGTTTCCAAGTTCCATATAAACAAAACGTAAAACTTTCTTTAAAAGTATTTTCCGCCTGTGACTAATCTCAGTGTTTTTATTTGTGTTTCCCCACCCTCCCCAGTGGTGCTGAGCAGTGGGGACGGCATTGGCCTCCCCCAGAAGGTCCTGCTCCCTATGGAGCGGCTCAACTTGAAGTGGAGCCAGATCCACCGCATCGGAGCGGGCCTCCAGAACCTGGGAAACACCTGCTTCCTCAACTCGGCTCTGCAGTGTCTCACCTGCACCGTTCCCCTCACCAACTACATGCTGACCCGGGAACATTCCAAAACATGTATGTGAATGAAGATATAACCAATCTGGTTTCCAGACCTGTTTAGAATGACTATTTTGGTCGTGATATATTGAATTTTAAACAATTGTATTGAGGAATGAAGTTAATCGGAACAGAATGCTAGAAGATACGGTACAACATGCCTCTTATCCGATTAACCTCCATATCTGTTCCCCTTTAGGTCATGAGCCTGGTTTCTGTATGATGTGCACCATGCAGAACCACATCACCCAGGTCTTTGCTAACTCGGGGAACGTCATCAAGCCCATTGGTGTCATCAATGAACTAAAACGTGAGTGTCCACTCACAATCAGAAAAAAAACGATATTACTATTTAATATATGCTTGATGGAAATATGTGTTGTTGTAAAAAAATAAATAAAAAATAATAATAACTGCCTGCAATCACATCAGAACAAAACAAAAAAACATATTTGCTGTATCAAAATAATAGATATATGGACAATATGACCAGCCTGTCAGCTAAATAGTTTTCCCTCCAAAAATGCAAAGAGAGTTGGATAGCATCACAGGTGCCAAATCCAGGGAACACACAGTATCTTCAGAACATTTATTTTCCCTCCAAAAAAGTAGAAGGTGCTATCAATTTATTTTGGAGGGAGAACTATTTGACAGACAGCTTCTTAGCAATAGCATCCTATGCTTCCACCAAAATACCAAACGATAAGTAACAGCTAACCATGTCAATGTGATTGTTTGATGCTCTCAAGTTTTTGTCAACTGTATGGTTTGGTCATCTACCTGCCCTGTTACACCCGGTAGGGATTGCAAAGCACTTCCGCTTAGGGAGTCAGGAGGATGCCCACGAGTTCCTGCGATACACAGTGGATGCTATGCAAAAGTCCTGCCTGCCTGGAACCAAGTAGGTGTTACTGAGGGAGTTATGGAAATCAGTGTTCAGCCACTAGGATGTAGTGTACTTGGATCTGACCTACATTCATATTTAGCTTAGAATACAGTGAGACATGATTAATAGATATGTTGCAATGACCCTCGCTTATAGAAGCGACCCTTAAAACTGACTGTAGCAAGCTCTTGTGGATAGTGGATTTCCTTTCTGCGCCAACAGGTTACGTTTCTGTAATTATCTTTGCTCTATTTCCTCTGCTGTCTCTTCCCCTTTATTTCTTCTTCTCAAAGGGCTGTAACAGTTTGTGTTGCTAATGGTTAATAAACGAGTATCTTGAATTCATTCACATTTTGAGTAGTTTGTAGTTTGTCTTTTTAATTCTTCTGACATTTCTTTTTTCAATAGATTGGACAGGCAAACGCAGGCAACCAGTTTTATCCACCAAGTCTTTGGAGGGTACCTACGATCCAGAGGTAAGTTATTGGTCCAAACTTGCATTGCTCATTTGTATGCTGCTTATACTGTATGTATGTTGCTTACCCGTACAAAGTTAGCAAAGAAAAGCACTGAATCTTCAATGCTCAATCTTTCACAGTAAAATGTTTAAACTGCAAAGCAGTCTCTGACACGTTTGACCCCTACTTGGATGTCGCATTGGAAATAAAGGTAACACACAATTATACATAATCATTCTGCTTTCACATCAATCAAGTACCTTTTACAAGAATTATTCATCGTGATATGAGATATTGGTAATAAGTAAATAATTGAGAATTGTGTCTGTCGTCTTGCAGACGGCTCCCAGCATAACCAAGGCACTGGAGCAGTTTGTCAAGCCAGAGCAACTGGATGGAGAGAATGCATACAAATGCACAAAGTTAGTATATACCTGTATTCATTTATTTGTGCAGCCTATTGAGTTTTGATTCCTCACATCATAATGGAATGCAACTGACTAAAACCTGTCTGCAGGTGTAAGAAAATGGTTCCAGCCTCAAATAGATTCACCATCCACCGGAGCTCCAACGTGCTCACCATCTCACTGAAGCGCTTTGCCAACTTCAACGGGGGCAAGATTGGAAAGGTAAGATCATTTTGGGAATATTTGGATTCAGGTTTAGAATGTTAAATGCAATAGGGTATTTTTTTCCTCTTCTCAGACAATCAGAAATGCCTTAGTTATTTTGAAGATGTACCCCCTGTTCGTTTCCCTGTGTGGTGCTGACCACGTCCTTACTCTCCTTACTCAGGACGTGAGGTACCCCGAGTACCTGGACCTTAGGCCCTTCATGTCCCAGTCCCATGGGGAGCCCCAGGTCTATGTTCTGTACGCAGTGCTGGTCCACTCAGGCCGTAGCTGCCATGCTGGACACTACTACTGCTACATCAAGGTATCACACACACACACACACACACACACACACACACACACACACACACCCCCCTCATAAAAATTCAGTTCACCAGTGCATCAGCCAGTCTCATTTTGCTCAGAATTAGATGTTGATGTGATGTGACGTTAACAGTCCTCTTCTTAATTCTCAGGCCAGTAACGGGCAGTGGTATCAGATGAACGACTCCTCGGTGTCTGTCAGTGACATCAGATCCGTTCTCAACCAACAGGCTTACGTGCTCTTCTACATCAGGTGAGTACCACAGAGGCGCAAAGACATTTCACAACTTACAACTTGTGCATGCCCCCCCCCCCTTTTTTTTTTATCACGAAAACATCTTGTTTGACCGACTGTCCGGCCGCCAGGTCACCTGATCTGAAGAAGGGAGGGGACTGTAACCTCGTGAGCCGCACCCCAGGCCCGCACCCCCAGGCCTGTCCTCACGCCCCGTGTCAACCTCGGGCCTCGCCACAACTCCACCGGCTTCATCGGCCCCCAGCTGCCCCCAAACATGGCTAAGGTACAGCCTCTATACTGCACTGTATACACACACACTCTTTGATTGTCATATGAGCCTCCACACGCAGCTTCACACCACATTGGCATGATACTTAATGATAATTCTGATGATTATTAAAGATCAATGAATGATAATACTGTATTCACAGCAAGCTCGCGTACCAGTGTTTCGCACAGATTTGTTTTTGGCAGGGCACATGAGTACACATCCAGCGATGCCATTACCATTTACTCATTTTCTATTGAGTTCTATCTAAGCCAAATTTCCAGACAGGGGGGTCCGCCCCACCTATTCAATGGTAAGGGAAACAGCAGTGTGTAATGAGGCTTGTAGCTAACTTATTTTGGTTGTTTCACAGAACACCCTTCACGTCAACGGGAACGGCTCTCTAAGAGACAATCCATCTGGCTCCAAGCCTAGCACCAGCAGTGGCGGCCTCGGAAAACCGAGCCACGTGCTGCCCTCCGCCTCCTCTTCTTCATCCTCCTCGTCCTCCATCTCCTCAAACCCACTCTGCCGTCCCACTGGGATCCCCGACCCTGCTCTCCTTCTACAGAAGCTCTCCTTCTACATTGGCCAGCGCAAGCAGATCCGCCCCTCCTCATCCTCTTCTTCAGCCTCAGCTTCCTCCTCTTACGTCCAGCCGTCCGCCTCCTCCTCTTCCTCTTCCTCACAGTCTACCTCAGCCTGTATGTCCGCCCCTCGCCCGCCTCGTGTGAACGGCACGTCAGCCAGTAATGGGAATCACGGCTCCTCCTTCCTGGTGCCGTACGGCCACGAGTCATCAGAGGAGTCTGATCAGGAGGGCGGCGCTCTAGAAAACGGCCTGGCCAAGCCTAATTTCAACGGGAGGAACGGAGGAGCCGTCTACGGACCGGCCCCGCGACCCCAGCCAACGGTGCTGGTGGGAGTGAGGCTGGGGCGCACCACAACAGTAACGGCATCGCCAAACCCAACCAGAACGGTCACCAGAACGGACACCACAAAGTCAATGGCCTCAAACACACTGACAAGGTACTTAGTCAAATAACATGCCAAAACGGTAGCATAGAATAGTTTCTATCTGATAAAGTGTGGTTATCTGATATCGGGCCACGTATAGGATTGTTGTCATGGTATTTGGCTGCTTGCAAGGACAAGAGAAGAAGGTATTGTTGTTGAAATACTAGTGCAAAGCATTATCCTGCAGTATGTAATCAGTCTGCAGTATGTAATCATGTCATTACCCTGCAGTATGTAATCATGTCATTATCCTGCAGTATGTAATCATGTCATTATCCTGCAGTATGTAATCATGTCATTATCCTGCAGTATGTAATCATGTCATTATCCTGCAGTATGTCATCATGTCATTATCCTGCAGTATGTAATCATGTATGTAACAGTATGTCATCATGTCATTATCCTGCAGTATGTAATCATGTCATTATCCTGCAGTATGTAATCATGTCATTATCCTGCAGTATGTAATCATGTCATTATCCTGCAGTATGTAATCATGTCATTATCCTGCAGTATGTAATCATGTCATTATCCTGCAGTATGTCATCATGTCATTATCCTGCAGTATGTAATCATGTATGTAACAGTATGTAATCATGTCATTATCCTGCAGTATGTAATCATGTCCTGTAAATATTTTCATCAGTGCGCCCATTGATGTTTGTGTTTGTGGTCTGTTGCAGGTTTCTAGCAGTGGTCCTGGGCTGTCGTCTGGTGTGGGTCCAAGCATAGCCAACGGTAGGGAGTCTCATCACAGTCGGCCAAGGTGAGACAACCCTCACACCTGTGCAGATTTCAATGATTTTAAATTATGATATTAAGAATGTAATTGTATTAAGCCTGTATGCTTTTCTTCTTCTTTTTTTCTAGCAAAGAGGTATATAATACCCAGGCCACCCCTTCTCAGAGTGAGAGTCTGCATGGTGCAGTTAGTGAGGGTCGACTCTCCCTTACACCAGAGATATGCGCCTCCACCCATGACAACGGAGCTAATCCGCTCCCTCACCACGCACCATCCTCTGCTGCTAGTTCGCCAATGCCCACTGCCACCATGAACACATCGGATGTAGGAGCTAATTCGCTAACCGATGCCCAGAGGGCAAGTAGTTCCACTACGCACCCCAACAACCAGACGGCCTTATCCACCCAGCCGACACCCTCCCTCGACACCCCGGTCACCTCTGCCTTCTCCAAGCCCCCGCCTGGCCCAGCCCCGGGGGCCTCTGTGGGCCTGGTAGCTCCACACAAGTACGACACCAGGGAGATCCAGAGAACTGTCTCTGAGACCGACAGCCTGTCCTACAGAGACCGCTCGCCCAGCCGGGACCAGCACCACCGGGACTGGGAGACGGAGCGCCGCTGGGAGAGGAACTTCCACCACCCCAGAGACAGGGACAGGTGCCACCACCACTACCACCACCATCACCACCGATCCAGAGACGAGAGGGAGAGGAAGGATTACGGCTCCCACAACTACCCCCACAGGGAGGAGCCCCACGGCCGCTCAAGGGGGAGAGAGGAGGGCCGGGAGAGGGGCGACGGCAAGGAAAGAGACCTCCCTGCTAAGGAGGAGACCTCCTTGCCCGCTCTGACCTCCACCAAACACTCACCCCACCGTCGGGCCCTCTCACCAGCCCTCAGCAGGGCAGAGCCAGAGAAAAACCACGGCCACCTACGGGAAGACAGAGAGGAGAGCTCAGAGGAGCGCCTGGCCAAGAAACATAAGAAAAGTAAGAAGAAGAAGAAGTCCAAGGACAAAGAGAGACTCCGAGAACATGGGTGAGCAGTGAGAGCTAAACGCTACATAGTGCCCTTTTAAATAGTTCATGTTATAGTGAACTATGCGATACTACTGTGTTCATTAAATAAAACTGTACACAGCCAACATGTGATATTAGTGTAGGCTACAATACGTGGTTTTGACCTGATTGTGTTTTCTTCTTCTCTTTCTCTTCAGGAGCTCAGACGTGGATTCCCTTGACCGGGCTGCAGACGCCAGCTCCTCCAAACACAAGAAGAAGAAGAAAAAGAAGCGGAGGCACGACACGGAGGATGAGTCGGACAGGTCGGGGGGCGAGAGCCACTCCCCCCAGAGCTCAGAGGGGCACCGGGCCCCTCACTGTGACCCCTGTGGGAGCAGGGCAGGAAGCAGTGAGGAGAGGCCGAACCGGAAGCGCCGTTACTATGGCGACGACCATGTCAACAACCACTCTCCTAATAAACAACGCCGCACCGACTACGATGACTTCAGCCTCCCTTCTGGTCATGCATCGCCAACGGCACCCCATCACAGCGCACCACAACCCCATCTCAATGGACACACAGGTTAAAATACACATTCATTGGGTTCAATAGTATGATAATAGATTGTAATTATGATATGAATGCAGTCAATATGTCCCAGAATCTATTCATGATGATAATGATTTATAACTGATGATATCAAGAACATGTAACACACAGTGTTACTGTGTTCTGGAATCACTTTCTGAGACAAATGTTTTTTTCTTTTTTTCTTGTGTAGGTAATGGCCTCAGTCAACCCAATGGAGACTCCTACTGTAGTTCTTCCAATGGCCTATACACTGACATGATACAGTGAATCTCTATCCACAAACTCACAGAACAATGTAAGTGTCCTTCCTTTACTACGACCTCTCCTCACCCAGAAAATCTCTCTGCTTGACTATGCTGATCAATAATGTGTTTCAATTGTACTGAATATGCATGACTGGACTAACATCTCTCTCTCTCTCTCTTTCTTTCTCTTACAGACTTGGAATACTGTAAATATCAATATTTTGGAAAAGTTAATTTCAACAGCAAAGGAATGAGATCCCAAATATTTGAACGTGGTGCTTAATCATTGGGAATATACTGTATTTTTACCACACAAAAACGTTTTAGAGATTCTAGAATCTCTTTTTTAACGCTTTTTTTGTTCCTTTTCTTCTTCTTCTTTTTTTTTTTTTTTCACTCTTTGGCAGTGAACACTGTCAACTCAATGGACATTTATAATAAAGAATTCATATATACTTGTACAAACACAAAAGAAGAAAAGCCTGGAGCTTAAACATCTCAACCGCTGCTCAGTCGAAGACTCAGGACTTTGAACTTTGGTACATTTTGACTTATTCTTGTCTTGAGGATCTGTCCACCTGGTAAAATTGAATAAGAAGAATGGGGAAAAAAAAGTCAACTTTGTTTTTTGCCTACGAGATGAACTGTTTGATGTCAGTTGGCTGCGAGTTTATGATGTCACCATATCCGCATATCTGTATGTGGTACTCAGCAAAACGGTTTTCTCTTTGTAAGAAAAGAAAAAAAAACTGGAGGAAATGTATATGGAGGCGTTTTGTCTGGAAGAGAAGGAGCTGGCCTGGGACTGGCTGTTGTGACTGTGTGTGCACTTACACCACCACACCTACCCTGGACAGACTTGAGGACATTTCCAGCTCTTTTATGTTTTTGCTTTTTTTCCCCTCTCTTTCTCTCAACCCTTTCACTGGAGAAGACAACTTTTTTTCTCTGCATCCCTCTTTTCACACTCACTGAGACACCCTTTCTTTCTATCCTTTCTTTTAAACTCATTATTCAAGTATACAAAAAAAATAAAAAAAATAATCATGTTATCACTTTTGGCTGTGGACCTTTTGTATTTGCTTTTTAAAAATCCAGTTTGTTTTTTCTAGCGTTCATAAGAAAGAATACTGTGAATTAAATTTTGAACTGTACTATCAGTTATTTTTTATACATAAACAGTCCTGTATCAGGAATACCAATAGAGATTAGTTTTTTTTTATGTTTCTGGTTTGTTTTAGACAATTCCCACAACTTAATTTAGACCATGTTCTATGGACATAAGTCAGTGAAATGGGTATGGTTTGCTGTTTTCTCTACGTATGTTATACAGTTATGTTATACCTTTTAGTTCAACAATAGCATGTAAAATGTATACATTGTACAAGGTATATAAAAAGCCTTAAATACATTTGTTAATGTCAGAAATTGTAACCCTCACTTTGTTTACAAGCATTGTTTGTTGGAGTGAATGCTTATGATGGGGCATGTACACCACAATGGGTAAAATGTCCGCCTTTCTACCAGATGGAGTTATTATATGGAAGCTACCCCTTTTGGTTAAATCATTTTCGTATGAGTGATTGATATACTGAACTGAGTGTCACAGACTTTTTTGGGGAGGTCAGAGAATGGTTGTTTGTTGTACCACTTCTTGGATTCAGGGCTTATCATACGTATACAGTGCAATGGCATGGTCGTTTTTGTAGGTTTTTCTAGTCATACAATGACAGGATGGGTTTAACATGGGAGCTAAATACTCATTTCTTATTCACGTGACACAGTATTGAAATTCTAAAGCCAAAGACTAGTTTGGAGCCAGTTAGGCCTTTAGTTGTCTAGTCAGTCTTTATACGGTACACACAGGAAGGTTGAACATCAAATTTTATTCAAATTCTCATTTATCTATTGCTGCTGGATTGAAAAAATCAGGTGTAGTGCTGAGGCACAAATGTGTACATTTCAAGCCTGCAAACTGCGACACTTTAAATGAATGTGCAATAACACTATGTGCAATATGACAACCCTAGTCGTTTTATCTGTACAGTAAAGTATAGTGGATAGTGTACATAGCCTTTATTTATGTAAACCAGCTCCTTTCCCTTCTTGTTTTTTTAGTTTTTTTTCTTTCCTAGCACCAGGGGAGCCACCCCTCCCAAATGTCGTTGTTTGGTACCTGTACTATAGCAATGACAATAAAGACCATTCATTCATTCATCTTTAGCTGTCTAGTTTTAGGTTTTTGTAGTTTTAGTTTAGTTTTAGATTATCTTAGACTGTTTTAGACTAGTTTTTGTTTTAGACTATGTAGTTTTAGTTTAGTTTTAGTCTATATTGACGGAAAGTTTAGATTATTTTAGACTATTTTAGACTAGTTTTAGTTTTAGACTATGTCGTTTTTAGTTTAGTTTTTAGACTATGTAGGCCAGGTTTTGTATTGTATTGTCTATACTATTGTATAGTTTGTGGTGGATGTTGTATGCCTGTGAACAGGTTACAATTGAAAATGAGCCCTTGGGGCTCAATGTGTTTTTTACCTGTATAAATAAAGGTAAAAAAAAAAAAAAAACGTTTAAAAAAAAAAACGTTACGTTACCCTTAAAACTTTTAATAAATGTTTTCATTCTTAGGCTACTCTCTGTCTAAAAATAACAAGTGCTTCTCTGTTCATAAGACCAAGGACTTCCTCGTAGTGAGATGAAGTCACTGACACTGATCTAGGGTCAGTTTTGGGTTTTCCCCATGAACGCTAAAGGATATTACTTATTTGTGGTTGGTAAATTGATCCTAGATCCATGGGAACTAGGGAGTGGCCTCTAGTGATGACCTGGTCACACTGACCACATGATCCTTCACTGGGGATTTTTTGTTTGTTTTATGTTCATGTTTTCTTGCCAAACCTTGTGAATGAAATGTACTACCTCCAACCAAATCTCATATAATTTGACCAACATGACATAGGGCCGGTTGCTCAGACAGGGCTTAAATAAAGACAGGACTAGGCCTAATCTTGACTAGTTAAACTAGGTAATTTAAGCCGCTTGCATGAAAGTATCTCAACTGTGGCTTAGTAAATCGGAGACTATGGAGTCCTGGAGTAAACTAAGTAAGCCTTATTGCAAACACCTGGATTAAGCCTCATTTGAGGGAGGCGGAGCCAGGCTAGTTCATACAATGGTCCCCATGAAAACCCGGAATGGAACAGAAAACACAATTTTTAGTGAGAACATTGATAGAAAACAATACCAGGAGCTTTTATTTTGAAAGCAAATGGTTTTATCTTAATTGTCAGAAAAATATGTAAGAAACTGATGTGACTGATGTGGATCTTGAGATGGAACAATGGCAGTGGCAACCAGAATTCGTTCAAAGAACTACACTGAGTTGGAAAAGACGCTACTAAAACAAATTGCATCAAACCATCCAATCATTGAAAGTAAAAACCATACTGCTGCTACCGAGCAAAAGAGTAGTTGGATTGCAATTAGCAGTGAATTTAATGCAAATGAACAAGTAACAAAACGAACAGTACAGCAACTTCAGGTGAGATCTTCATTCATCTCTTCATGAGATTATCAGCATTTCACTTCTTATTTGCTGCTTTTTTTGGCCTCGGCTCACCTATAAAAGAGATGCAAATCTCAGTGTGACTTCCCTGGATAAATAAAGGTTAAATAAAATTTAAAAATCATATTTGTGTAAGATAATTCATATTGAATGACATCTGCTTTTATAGACTCTATGGAAGAACATCAAACTGACTTTAAAAAAACAGAGTGCAGAAGCCAGAAGAGAGCGATTCACTACTGGTGGCGGACCACCAAAAGATCACCAAACTGATGAATTCAGTGATGTGCTTTCTGCAATGATAGAGCACCAGCTCTGTGAAAGGAGGGAGGAGGGATTGATTAAGAGACATGAAATATGTCTGAATATTTATTAATATTTATGACTGAAAACATTGAATATGAATGAATTAATGAATATGTAAACGAACGAATGAATACGTAAACAGATACGGCCAGCACTAATGTTGTTTTCAACATAAAAGGACATGAACTAGAGTGATTGTTATTTATACTAAATATACCTTCACTCAATTTCCATTATGATGTTTCACAAAGCTTTATCATACTGTGTCAACTTCAAGTTCCTAATTATCATATGTTGCAACTTTGAGACTTGTTGATAGTCACACCTTGTTCAAGAATAAACAATTTAACAAAGAAAACAAGCTTCCTTGGTTTCATATTTGTTCACCTAGCTTACCCCTTCCTCAATTTGTCTTGTGATCAGCGTTGCCAACTCCTCTGTAATGGAAGTAGCTGTTGGCTCTCCCAAAAGTAGCTAGATGATGTAATCAACTAATTTGCACAATATGCAATTCTGAAAGGCTAAATTAATTAAAAATAGGCTGACCAGGTTTACAAACGAACTATTTATGTATTCACAAGCCATTATGGTTAATGAGCTGAGCTATGATAGCTAGCTAAGCTGACTGAGAGGGTGCGAGAGACTGACTGAGACAGTGAACCATTTGAGGGATTTTTGAGTGTGAAACTAAAAGACTGAGTGAATATTATTTAAACAAAAACATATCTACAAATATTATACTGAACTGTACAAAAATCATTGTGATGGGATATGTTAGATACTTCATACTACAGTAATTCTCCAAATGACTAGAAAAAGTAGCTAGATTTGTCGCTGGTCGCTTTTGACTAGTTAAGGGTGTATGGAAAGTCGCCAGATCTAGCGACAAAGTCGACAAGTTGGCAACACTGCTTGTGATTGGATGTATTATGTGTTATTTTATTTCCTTGGTTTCTTTCAGGCATGATAATCGCTCACCTTTCGGCGAAATTCGCCGTTTTGAATCCAAAATAGGTGACCTACATTCATACTTTTTTTTTTTTGCAATCTTGTAATTCTGCATGTGACCACCACTAGAGTAAATCTAAAAGAAATCCGGGGTCTCGTATCCTTCTCACCTTTTTCACCCTGACCCATTTTCATATAGCCCGCTTAATATATTGTACTACTTCAATTCTTTCATCTATTTATTAATGCACCAATGAGTACTTCTGTCTCAGAGACTTGAAGGCAGGATCTGATTCTCAGGCTTTTGTCACTTTCAGATATTTCACAGTCAAGAGCAAAAGGTCCCACTCAACCATGGCTAAAGATTTTTCCCAAGACTGTCCAAGGTGAGAAGATTTATTTTGTTTAAAACAAATTTATTTATTATTTATTTATTTTACTTGGAATCAGAGTTTAGGATAAAATTCGCTTTGCTCTGCGTTGTTTGGAGCTGTGAGAACGCACATTCGAAGTCACTCCCGGAGCAAACAACCAACACATGCTCCGGCGCTTGAAAAGGGTGGTTTCGCTCCGGTTAGAAACGACGCATCGAGGCTGTCCATAGGAAAACAACAGCGCATGCGTGTTGATCTGGATAAGAGCGGGACGAACGGGCAGTTTTCTATTTTCCTGACCAATCAACTACCACGTCTGTTGCTTCAATTGCCTATGTTACTTTGTTTACATAAAGGGCTGTGAGAACGCAAATCAGAAATAATTTATGCAACAATGTTGCAAACTCATCCGCTTGCTCTGGGTCATGATTCAGATTTTCATGTAAGAACATGACCTTAGTAGCCCAATTAAAGTATACAATGGGGAGTGGAGACAGAAATGGTAATAAAAAGCACAAAATGGTGTGTACAAATTCACCAGAATGCAGGGAATTAAGTGTTAAATTCTCAAAATTGTGCCACCCATGCATAACAAGGTGCCCCACCTGGGCCACCCCAGTGAAAAAGGTCTGGACACGCCACTGCAAACATGGCTGTCAAGAAAAGAAAGGTAGATGCAGAATGTCGCGCTTTCCAAGACAAATGGACAAAAATGATTTATTTGTTGAGGTAAAAGGCAAGCCAGTATGCCTTGTGTGTCGGGAGGCGCTCGCGGTTATGAAAAAGACGAACCTCGAACGTCATTACAACTCAAAACATGCTAACCTGGACAACTTGAAAGGACAAATACGCTTGGATAAAGTTAACGCTCTTCGTCGGAGTTTGGATGCTCAACAAGCAGTCTTCACAAGACCACAATCTGACCGAGACAACGTTACGCATGCTAGTTTTGTGTTGAGTGAGCTAATCGCTAAGAAGCTGAGGCCGCATTCAGAAGTAGAATTTGTGAAGGAGTTAATTATTGCCGCGGCGGAGCTGCTCGCACCGGACAAAGTAAAATTGTTCCAAAGTGTCAGTTTGTCTCGAAGAACTGTCTCAGATCGGATTACTGACATGGCACAAGATATTGAGAAAACACTGAGGGACACTGCAAGAGATTTCCAGTTTTTCTCTCTGGCCTGCGATGAGACAACAGACATAACAAACACCGCCCAACTGGCCATTTTTGTGCGGGGGATTACAGCTGAGTTTCATACGAGGGAGGAGTTGCTGTCTTTGCAAGCCATGCATGGCATGCATGGCACCATGCATGGCACCCCTCAGCCTCAGCACTGGGTCCCCCCAGGGCTGCGTGCTAAGCCCCATCCTCTACAACCTCTACACCTACGACTTCACCCCCGTCCACCCCAGCAACTACATCGTAAAGTTTGCAGACGACACCACCGTGGTGGGATGTATCTCGGGGGGGGACGAGGCGGCGTACAGGGATGAGGTAGAGCAACTGAGCAAGCTGTGCAAGGTTAACAACCTGCTGCTGAACAAGTCAAAGACCCAGGAATTCATCGTAGACTTCAGGAGGAAAAAGTCAGAGATCCAGCCCCTGCTCATCGACGGAGACAGCGTGGAGAGAGTCTCAACCCTCCGATTCCTGGGACATCACATGCGGGATGACCTGACCTGGAAGGACAACACAAAAGGCACCATCAAGAGGGCACAACAGCGGCTATACACCCTGAGATGCCTCAGGAAGGAACACAACAAGCAGGAGATACTGGTGGCCTTCTACCGCGGCGCAGTGGAGAGCATCCTCACCTACGGCATCTGCAACTGGTTCTCCAGCTGCACAACAGCGGAGAGAAATGCGCTACAGAGAGTAGTGAGAACAGCACAGAAGATCACCGGCGCCCCCCTCCCCTCTCTGGAAGAGCTGTACAACACACGCTGTCTCAGGAAGGCCTCAAAGATCTCCAGGGACCCGACCCACCCTGGGCACGTACACTTTACCAGGCTGCCCTCGAAAAGGAGGTTCAGGACCCTGGCCGCTAAGACAAACAGACTGAAGAACTGCTTCTACCACAGGGCCGTCCAGGCCCTGAACACAGCAAAGACCTAAGTTCTGGGCCCTGGACAGTCTGGACGGATTGTATGGCAGCTGCTGGACTGAAAAAAATAAGGTGTAGCGCTGAGGCACAAACATGTACATTTCAAGCCTGCAAACTGTGACACTTTAAATAACGTGAAAAAAATACTATTGTGCAATATGACAACCCTAGTCGACTATCTGTACAGTATAGTACAGTGGATTGTGTACATAGCCTTTATTTAAGTAAACCAGCTCCTTCCCTTCTTGTGATTTTTTTCTAAAAGTTTTTTTTTCTTTTTTTTCCCTTTCCTAACACCAGGGGAGCCACCCCTCCTAAATTTCGTTGTTTGGTACCTGTACTGTAGCAATGACAATAAAGTCCATTCATTCATTAATTAATTAATTCATTCATTCATTCAAAGGTGAGGATTTATTTGAGCAAGTTGTTTTGGCTATGAACAAATTCGAACTGCAGTTTGACAAGTTAAGTGGCCTGGCAACCCCAGCCATGGTTGGCGTGCAAAAGGGATTGACTGCATTGGTCAAAAAAGAAATGAGTCATCTCAGTCTCGATCCAAGTGAGTTAGTTGTATGCCACTGTATCATACACCAAGAGAATCTGTGTGCACAGTCCCTGAAGTTCAACAATGTGATGACAACTGTCGTTTCCACCATAAATGTCATCAAAAGCAAAGGGCTGAACAGCCGCCAGTTCAAAGAGCTACTGAGTGAACTAGAGTCAGAGTACGGAGATCTGGTTTACCACTGTGAGGTGCGCTGGCTGAGTCGCGGAAATATGCTCACACGGTTTTAGTCACTCAGAGAAGAAGTGAAACAGTTCATGGAGATGAAGGGGAAACCTGTCATAGAACTCAGTGATAGCAAGTGGCTGTGTGATTTGGGCTTCATGGTGGACATTACCAAGTACCTGTCAGAGCTGAACGTCAAGCTCCAAGGTCCCAACCAGCTTCTCAGCTCTCTACAATCAAATATGAAGTCATTTGAAGCTAAACTAAAGCTGTGGCAAGTGCAACTGGAAAGGGGAAACACTGTCCACTTCCCCACTCTGCAAGAACAAAAGCCTGCTGTGACATCTGAATATGCTGCTGAGTGTGCAAAACTCCTCCAGGCATTTGGAGAGAGGTTCCAGGACGTGAAAAGTAAGCAAAGGGAACTGAACATATTTGCCACGCCATTTAATGTGGAACCAGCTGATGTGCCTGACAACCTACAACTCGAAATCATTGAGCTGCAAAGCAATGACGAGCTCAAAGCTAGGTACAACAACCTCCCTCTGCTGGAGTTCTACAAACTGTATGTACATGCTGAGGATTTTCCCATTCTGAGGAGACATGCACTGAAGTTTGCGTCAGTGTTTGGGACCACCTACTGCTGTGAGCAGTTCTTTTCAAAACTGACTCTTGCAAAGACTCGGTTCCGCTCAAGACTGACTGACCCAAACCTGCAAAACCAGCTGCGAGTAGCATCATCATCATTACCAGCTGACACCAAACGCCTCGCCGAAGAGAAACAGTTCCAGCCATCGCATTAGGTGAGTCCGATATGTGTTCAATCATTTGTTTTAATTAATTATTTAATTAATAATAAATCTGTGGTAACCAAGACAGTCTGTTTGTTTCCTAACAAAGCAGGTAGGCTACCCGGTGGCCGTGGCTGGAGCCTAATCAGGAGGACTCGGGACAGCTGACTGGGTGTCTTGGATACAGCTTAAAAGGCGTTCCAGTCCACAAGCTCTCTCTCTCTCCTCCAGCACCATTATTCTATATTACACCGTACAACACCCTCCTCGCCATACTTTCCTGCATTCACTCACTTACACTACTGATACACTGATTCTCATACCCCATTGGATTATTGTTCAGTTTGGCATACCTTAGTTCTATTAAATTCTTGTTATTCTGATTATACATGGTGTGTGTGTGTCTCTTTTTGTTATGGTCCAGAGCCAGGCCGTAACAATGGCCCTTGAAGGATGTTCTAAAAATGTAAATGGCCCTTGACAGGAAAAAGGTTCCCCACCCCTGCTGTAGGCTAACCTCGTGTCACGAGGCTCTCTCCGGGGAGACTGTAGGCCTACTTGTCTCTCGTGAGCTTGGTTGTAACGTGAATCGTGATACATAGGATATGTTAGATGCTTTACAGTAATTCTCCAAACGACCAGAAAAAGTAGCTAGATTTGTCGCTGGTCGCTTTTGAATAATTAGGTCGACTAATTACGTCTCTTCGCGCCGACTTCCGCTTTGAGGCCACCCGAAACAAGGAAGGGGAGTTCATCATGTGAAGGGACATGCGAAGTATTGATGAAGAGAAACATTTTAGTTACTTTAGTTATTTCAATTCCGTTAATTACATTTTTTGTTTCATTCACGTTTCAATAAATCATCGCGATCTAGTTATTTCAGTCCATTCATTTATGAGTTCAAATTAGCCAGGTACATCCATCCAGCAAGCACAACAATATACCGCAATGTATTTTGAATACTAAATATCTTCCAATGATCTAGAAAATATTATGAGATCTGGATTCGAGTGTAGCTACAGCACTGCGGAACGCCTCGAGGTTGGGTAGGGACGAACCTCAAATCCAAACCCCCCCCCCACACACACATACACAGTACACACTAATTAAGTCGCCACGGGGGTCTGGAAAGTCGCCAGATATAGCGACAAAGTCGCCAAGGTGGCAACACTGGCGGTAACAAGTGCAACGACTTTAACAAGTGCAACGACTTGAGCTAAATTCCGGGTGTCATATGCCATCAAAGGTGGGGAAATGCGACATGGAAATATGTCAAAATGTGGGACTGTCATGCACAAGTCAGCCTCGAAATGATGTTGTAACGTTAGCTAGCTTGGTAGCATACTAGCGATTTTTTTGTTATGCTTGTGTGACGGCCTTCTGGCCTTGTCTGGCCTGTTAGGATATATATTTTTCAAAGGTTTTATTGTTCATTTCTCCTAGCACCAGTTAGTTAGATATCTTACCAGTTTTCCTGTTTTAATAGGCATGTTATCAGTATGGTACCCTACACAAGACCAATTAGAAGGCATTAGGGAGTTACTTTCTGTCTGGGACTGTTCTGTTTGGCCTTCAAACCAGTTGCAGCAGAATACTCCCTTCTTAGCTCTCACGTCAAACACAAGACAACATTCAATTAATAGTTATAGCTCATTATAATCAAGGCCATTAGGTATTACATCATAGTGGCCAAAAGGGGGAAGGACTCTGTGCTTCCTAAACGTATATAATATCATGTAAAATCTGAAGTGAACAACCTTGCTTCCTGAGACCGCCTCAGGAGTTAGGTCCAGCTGATCTCTGTACTCTATGTGTAATTTTCAATAAATATACCAAGTGTGCATTAGAGAACTTCTCTCCTCTTTCTTGGTGCAGTCGACAAAAGAACAGGATCTGTTTAATTCTAACAGGCCTACTAAGGCCCTGTCCACACCTATACGTTTTTTTGATAAACGTGGATTTTTATATTCGTTTTGGGGGGGTTCGTCCAGATGCACACGAGTTTTTGCCCCCTGAAAACGAAGATGTTTAAAAACGCCTGCCAGGGTGAAGATTTTTTAAATTCACCGTATATTTTTGACGTGTGGACGAGATAGACGGAGCTTTTTGTATTCGTCACGTCATCATGCGCGTAGATTTCTATGATCATGCGCACTGCAGCTGTTTGTTGTTCCCTCCAACGTCATATCCTGGCACCAGTAACTACTTTGTTTACAACAGGCAACGGTGGTCAAGCGAGGAAAATGGATGTGAACAAAGTGCTTCTAGTTCTTTCACTGTTAACTTGACTTTTAACCTGTTTACAGATAAATGCACAGTTAATGATCGAGAACATTGAGAGACAGAGGCGTCTGATTGGCCAGCGGGGCTATGGGGATAAAATTATATCGCCGACTACTGGTGTGGAATGCTCAATGACAGCGTTTATATTGCGTTTAAACATGCTGGTGTGGACGGTCATATTTTTATATACGAAAAACATTTATCAAAAAAACGTATTGGTGTGGACGTAGCCTAACATTTGTTTCCACCAGGTAGGCTACCTGGTGGTCGGAGCTGGAGCCCAATCAGGCAGATTAGGGGCAGCTGGCGCTGCCTCCTGGTGATTGCTTAAAAGAGGCTCCAGTCTCCAGGTCAGAGTTGCCAACTCCTCTGTGAGGGAAGTAGCTGTTGGCTCTCCCAAAAGTAGCTAGAAGATGTATTCATCAAGTTGGCAACACTGCTCCAGCGCACTCTCCACCAGCACCCTTTCATTAGTGTGCTTGCACACTGATGTAGGCTACTGTACTTGATCAACTGTAAATCAATGTGTGCGGGGTGTCCTCTGATATACATCGCATTGGAAACGTGTTTGATGGATGCAAACAAGAGTAGGACCATGAAGATGAACTGAAACATTAAAAAAAAAAGCTGGCCCACCCTAAAGTAAATTTCTGCCTACGCTACTGCTCCATGTCAGACTGCTACCAACTCTTTTTCCCTCATGAGCTTGTGGGTTTCTATCCTAATTAGAATATATCCCTTACCCCTTCCTCAATTTGTCTTGTGATCAGCGTTGCCAACTCCTCTGTAATGGAAGTAGCTGTTGGCTCTCCCAAAAGTAGCTAGATGATGTAATCAACTACTTGTCTCTCGTGAGCTTGGTTGTAACGTGAATCGTGATACATAGGATATGTTAGATGCTTTACAGTAATTCTCCAAACGACCAGAAAAAGTAGCTAGATTTGTCGCTGGTCGCTTTTGAATAATTAGGTCGACTAATTACGTCTCTTCGCGCCGACTTCCGCTTTGAGGCCACCCGAAACAAGGAAGGGGAGTTCATCATGTGAAGGGACATGCGAAGTATTGATGAAGAGAAACATTTTAGTTACTTTAGTTATTTCAATTCCGTTAATGACATTTTTTGTTTCATTCACGTTTCAATAAATCATCGCAATCTAGTTATTTCAGTCCATTCATTTATGAGTTCAAATTAGCCAGGTACATCCATCCAGCAAGCACAACAATATACCGCAATGTATTTTGAATACTAAATATCTTCCAATGATCTAGAAAATATTATGAGATCTGGATTCGAGTGTAGCTACAGCACTGCGGAACGCCTCGAGGTTGGGTAGGGACGAACCTCAAATCCAAACCCCCCCCCACACACATACACACACTAATTAAGTCGCCACGGGGGTCTGGAAAGTCGCCAGATATAGCGACAAAGTCGCCAAGGTGGCAACACTGGCGGTAACAAGTGCAACGACTTTAACAAGTGCAACGACTTGAGCTAAATTCCGGGTGTCATATGCCATCAAAGGGGGGGAAATGCGACATGGAAATATGTCAAAATGTGGGACTGTCATGCACAAGTCAGCCTCGAAATTATGTTGTAACGTTAGCTAGCTTGGTAGCATACTAGCGATTTTTTTGTTATGCTTGTGTGACGGCCTTCTGGCCTTGTCTGGCCTGTTAGGATATATATTTTTCAAAGGTTTTATTGTTCATTTCTCCTAGTACCAGTTAGTTAGATATCTTACCAGTTTTCCTGTTTTAATAGGCACGTTATCAGTATGGTACCCTACACAAGACCAATTAGAAGGCATTAGGGAGTTACTTTCTGTCTGGGACTGTTCTGTTTGGCCTTCAAACCAGTTGCAGCAGAATACTCCTTTCTTAGCTCTCACGTCAAACACAAGACAACATTCAATTCATAGTTATAGCTCATTATAATCAAGGCCAGGGGCGCCGCTAGAGATTCTGGGCCCCATGACAGAATATCATTTTGGGCCCCCCCACCTAAACCACCCATCAACATAGACAACCCCCCCACCTAAACCACCCATCAACCTAGACAACCCCCACCTAAACCACCCATCAACATCACAACCCCTCCACCTAAACCACCCATCAACCTAGACAACCCCCACCTAAACCACCCATCAACCTAGACAACCCAGTTGAAGTTGATGAACTATTGATGCACTGCAAGAAATCCAATGATGGACATCTTTTGTAAATGTAATTTAAAATTACAGTTAATACAGGAATCAACAATTCAGCAAAGAAATCTCAACATTCTTTAACTTATTAAATTAAGACTTGAACAACACAAGGACAAAAGTATAATTAAATGAAGATTTGAACCCAATTATAAAAGCATAAATCACACAAAAAGTAAAAAATATAATTTTAATGGGGTGGTATTGTGTCTAAATAAATGTAGATCTTGTAAAGATCAGTTGGCCATAATACTGTCAGGATTAGATCAATGAAGAATTACAGCAGAGATATTTACTGACTCAGCATTGCTTGTTTCACACAAAGACAAACGTGTCTTATACAAGAGGGAGCAACACAGACATGGTGCCAGCGAAATTGAATGTGAAATGGGAGAAATGTCATTTTTACACTGCGGCAGTGCTGTGGAATAGTATACCTGGAGAGCTAAAAACTATATCTAGAGTAATGCACAACGATTCAAGATAGGAGTAAAGAGATCAAATCAAAGCTAAATGCTGGGCCTTCTTAGTAGCAAAATCTTTAATAAGATCCTTGAAATCTAGTGATGAAGCCAACTTGCTGTGCTGCTGTCATTGTCCTTTGTTACTTCTTGCTCTTCTTCTTCTGCCTCTTGGCCTCTGCTCTCCTCTCTGGCTGCCTGGCTTGAAGTGGGCCCTGGCATGGAGTATCCATAGGTACATAATTCATAATGTCCTATAATAGTATTAACATAGTAATACATACATTACACCAGATTAGCTAACTTAAATGTTATCTAGCTAGCTAACAATATTATTAAGATGCCAGTGGTCAATGTTATTGCAATTACTGGAAGAACTATTAACTAAATATAAATATTAGCTAAAGTTGTATTCAATGCTTGCATGGTAATGCAGCATACATTAAAATATTCAAAATCTTAATGTTAACCCCAAAATCCTACTGCTCACCTCCTTCTCCTTCAACTGGGAGGTGGGTTGAGGGAAGGAGTCCTGATCCTGGAGCTGCATCTGTGCATGATGTCATTAGCATGTAACATTATAGTTAGCTAGCTAGCTATGCATATAGCTGCTGGATACAAATTCACTGAGCTCTAATAATCTATATTTGGACCAAAATTGCCCTCATCTCATACATTTAACTGAAATTATACTGACAGTGCACTGTAAGTTAACTTTACTTGAAGTTAATGTTAATTAGCTATAGCGAGCTAACTAGATCATCCACGCAGTGATTAGATCACTAAACCACTGTTGTCTAGATAGCCTACATGTTATGGGCCCCAAAAGAAGGTCTGTGAATGAATACCTTTCTTTTTTACTTTGTGACTAGCTGTCGCCCTTTTTTGTCACTCTCCTCGTTCTATACTTTTACTTTTCTCTTTTGAGACCCTGACTTTGGCTTTGGCTTTCACGACATCGTGTCTCTCCTTGTCAGACTATTTGCGGTAACGTTCCTCTAGTCTAGCAGCTTGCGCGCGGTGGACTGAACCATACAATGAATAAATAGAGGGGTAAATAATAAGGCCTAATTTTGTTAAACATAGAGAATCAAAACTCCAGTTTGTTTCTTTTGTGACTTTTTTTAATACATATAATTATAATTTGAAGTCGGCTACATTAACGTCCTTATGATAATAATAATAATAATAATAATAATAATAATATTTATAAATATAATGTATTTAAAAAAAAAGATTCTCATAGGCCCCTGTCAGTGCTGGGCGCTTAGAATCGTCCTAACTTACCACCCCTAGCGGCGCCCTTGTATGTGCAGTATAACTTATGTTCAGTCACATCCCTGCGTTGTCATATCATGAGCCCTTAACAAGCCAGGTAAGATAAAACGATAAATATCTCTCACAGAGATCATTCTTACAACACAGAGTAATGTTATATATTAGCTCCTTAACTTCACTCATACAGTAAATGAATGAACTTAACTCATACAGTAATTGAGTCTGTACAGCGCCACCTGCTAGCTACCTATAACTTTTAATAAAAGTTGTATCTAAAATTGAAATATAGACCAGAACATTTTATTTTAACTCAACGAGACTAACCGGCATACATAATGGTCGAATAGAGTGAAACAAAGAACAATTGAAATTAATTATATTTCAACTAAAAATCTGGTTGAGTAGGATAGCGAGCTAATTAGTTTAGCCAAAACTGCACGTGCGCATTTTTTTCTTCCACCATACTTCAACCACAGATGTCGTTCGGGATGCGGCCATTTTAATGTGAGGGAGACATTTGCAGATAACCATACACACGGTTCTAGTGTTGTTGTATCAGAATTTTTTTTTATGAAAAAATCCACGAAAGCATCTCATAAGATGCCAGTCCAGTGCAGTGGTACTACAATGCTAGGTCTTAACACGGACTACCATCACAATGGCCTACCGTTCAGATGTATCCTTTAGCCTTTACTTTAGTTTACGAATGGCATCTCTTTCTAACAACTGATGCATGTGTTAAATGAATTCCCATGCACTCTGTGTTCACTGCAGGTACTAATCATGGTGGACGAAGATGTTGTACGTAGCCGGCTGCCTAGAAAGGCGGCCTCTCTCATGCACAGGGGCAGCAGCGGCGCTTTTGGATGACATTTCTGTGTAAGTGGTGACACTGATTCCAGTAACCCAGACGTTTTTGGGGCTCTGCTACCAGAGGACTATAGGCCCATGAGGTCTTCCCTCGCCAAACCCCTGCATAGCCTTACTGCCTGACCCAATGCTGGAGGAGGAGGAGGACGACTCTGATGATGACGACAGTGATGGCCTCTCCCTCCTTGGCACATCCCCACCCAAGTTGGACAACAGCTTCCTAAAATTGGGGCTCCAGGACCAGTCAAACAACCTGCAGAGCAGCCCCAAGAGTGGAGGTTAGGGGCCAGGTGCTCTCACTTGATGATCAAACTGATATTGAATTCATATTAAACAACTTGTTGTATTTAGAAGGGAACAGGTTATTTTGTGATGGAAGTCAGTGGAAACATTCACAGCTAGGCTTGAGGATTATAACATGGGGCATAAACCTGTTTGCCTTTTCTAACAGTTTGATTGAATAGTCTTCCATACTGTAGCCTACATACTGCATGATCTGCCAAGAGTCAGGGTTAGTACATCTCTTCTTCTGACTCTGAAAGCATCTGCTTTTCTAGTGGGTTACACTGACTGGCACATGCATCGGATGGCAGCAGTGTCCAGTAACGTGTTTGACGACCTCCTGGGGGAGTGTTCCCAGTTCCACAGCTGCAAGAGCAGCCTGGCTGCCTTCGTCCTGGAGAGAGGTGAGGTCTTCTCTCTGCTCACTGGGGAATCTCAGGGATGCAAACTAGTCACCTTTTCGATTTTTAATCCAAAATCACGTCTTTTTTTATTTTTATGCATCCGAACCCCCCAAGAAGGTCTGTTTCCACAACTCTCGTTGACCTTCTCACCTTTTCAACTCCGTCCCTGGAATATATTCAATAATAATACACTACAAAAATATGTTAACGACTGTAAATGACACCTATTTTTGATGAGCATGTCTAATGTACGCACACACAGTTTATGTGTCGTCCATGTGTGTTATATATATATATATATGTGTCTATAGATTGTGAATAGTTTATGGATGTGATTCTCCCACATTATTCCCTCTCCAGAGCTGTGTGACACTTGGGGCCAGTCCTATGTGCGCTACAACGTTGTGGCGTTGGGCACGGGCGAGTCAAGCTGCAGTGACTGGCTCTGCTTCAGTGGCACCATGGTGCATGACTGCCATGCCATGGTCATCGCCAGACGGGCTCTCCAAAGGTACATCAGCCTGACAGGAGTTTTGTTGGATCGTCTGGACTTACTTACTCACTTCACTCACTTGTTTGGTTTGTTTAGCTATTAATACTGGAGACTAGCAAATGATGTGTCCGATCCTGTATTTCTATTCAGGTTCTTGTACAAGCAGCTTCTGCTGTTCTTCAGCCATGACCCAAAGTGCAAGGAGCGCTCCATCTACGAGAGAAACTCAGACAGCCACCTGCTCCAGCTCAAGCCCAAAACCTACCTTCACCTCTACACCAACCAGACCCCAAGAGGGGCAGCACAGTGCGGTTCCATGTGAGTGTGTGCATTTTCATACTGGCTGCTGTTGTTGAGTGTCCAATGCGGAAATCTTAATTGCTTGCATCCACTCAGAACAAAATTAATTTTGGGGCAGTTTACATTTCACTAATTTAGTGATCTAATTGAGTGACCCAGTGAGAGTGATTGTGTGCATCCTCTGTCCCCATAGGAACTCCCTGAATCTCTACAGTTCCCTGATGCTGCAGTGCCATGCTAAGGGCTCTCTGATCCCTGTGGCTCTCCTCCATCCGGGTGTGTGGGGCGCCCGGGTCTGCTGCATGTCCGACAGTGACAAACTTTGCCGCTGGGCCGTCACCGGGGTCCAGGGGGCGCTGCTGAGCCACTTCATTGAGCCACTCTACATCATCAATGTGGTCCTAGGCAGGGTTCGAGTTATGTGGGAGCCAATGGGAGCTGAGCTCCCATAGAGATGGTCTGAGACTCTCTGAGCTCCCATGAAGGCAGTAAAATCAAAAATCTGTGGGGGTCGCTAATAATACATTACCACAACTATTATTTGATCAAAATGTCAATGTAATGAATATTATTTAATTTATATTATAAATATTGTAAAATAAACACGTTTTCCAAAAGAGCTACGCGCACCATTAATCTCCTGTGAATGACAGTAGGCCTTTGACTGCCTGCACTTCACCACCAAGACACCATGGGGCGCAGTAGAATATTGTGCAACAGCAAAAGGTTGATTAATCAGCTGTGCGGTAAACCGTTGGAACACACAGTGCACAGCTGATTAATCAATTAAACCAATAGAGTGAGACAGGATATGTTCATATACCAGTTGCCTTTCAGGAAGTAGTGAGATCGTGCACCTAGCCTATTATTGAGAAGCAAACATTCATTCATTAGCTATACAGGAGTATATACATACAGTAGCTACCATGCCGCCCAAAAAAAGGCCATTTTTTGACCCTCTCCCGTTCATCCAATCTTGGATAAAGAAAAGACATCGGACGTCAGCATCATGGGTTCCAGGACCGCGACCGCAGCCTACTGAAAACAGACCAAACAGGTCTATCTTGTCTCCGTAAAGGTAAGGTGGCTTTTACTTTTTACTAACCTAGTGTACATGTATTTTTCGCTCCTTCTGTATAGCAAAAATAACACAATTATTGTCCGAGATACATGTGTGACTATCGCTTTTATAGCTGTTGTTTCATGTGGGGCTGTTGATGTGGTGAAATGAGTAGCCTGCAGCTGTAGCGTCAGGATATGTTGGTATTTGAGGAGGAGGATGAGGATGAGGATGATGTTTCGGTACCAGTACCGTTTTTAAAGTATCGATTTGTCACCGGTATCGAATAAAACCCAAACTGTACCCAACCCTAACTATATGTTTACATGCCAACTAATTAGCTAATTCATTTCTGTCATTTAGAGCTGAGGGGAGCAACAGAGAGACGGACAACAGGACAGTAACAGAGAGACAACGGGAGAGGAGAGCAATAGAGACAGAACTGAATGCACTGAACTTTTTTTTTTATTCTTTGCATTATTAACACTGTTGTGTTATTGTGTTATTAAAGTGTTTAAGTGTTTTATGGTAAAGCATTATGAGTGGTGTGTGTGCAGGGTGCTCGTGAGTTGTATATTTTGGGGAGGGGGGAGGCTTGTGTATGGGGGCGGGGGGTCCTCACACAAAGGAGTAGCCTAGGGCCACTTACCACCTTAATCCGCTACTGCCTATAGCTAATTAAAACTTGTAAGTCCCATCGCTGTGTGGGCATGATTCGCGCGTGCATGAGAACATTTCGCACTGTTATTTTGGAGACCCCCACAGAGATCAGCTTATAACTCGAACCCTGGTCCTAGGTAAGTAACCAAGGATGCATTACAATCACAGTAGCATAGGCCGCCCTCCCTTGTAGGACTGACGGACAGTGCTCCAGTGACACTGGGAGGTATTAAGCCTCTAGTCCCCCCCGTCCCCCGGCCAGGAATGGCTGTTCTATGTTCTACGGTAAGTAGCCGTTGACGGCTTTGGTTTTCAAACCATAATACAAACACAACAACCAGAATCTTAATGCTGACTTTTGGTACATTTTGAAATAGTCACCGAATCTTTCTCAATTTAGTCTGTTTTCCCTGAATAATGTGCTGTGTAATACTGGTGTGTGATACTTTTCTCAGGCTTGTTCTAATATTTTATCTTTATCTTGACAATTCTCAGCAATCTACAGCAGTGTTCTAGAATTGTATTGGGGCCTTAACTGGTTAAGAAGGAATTTTGAGAACTTGGTTCTGGTTTACTGGTCCGTTCAGGTGACTCCAGCTATAACTCGGACAACGTGTCGGACGCAATCAACAATCGCCTGGGGGATGACTGGGAGGAGCAGCTGGTCCCACCCTTTAGGAAACAGAGGATATTCTTCCTCGGTTGTGACGGGGTGGCGCCTCAACACAGCTCTCGCCACTGCAAAGACCTCAGCATCAACTGGTGCCTCGGGGACCTGAGCATCGAGGTGCTGGACAGCACAACAGGCTTTGTTGTCGATGGGTAAGTCAATGGTGCTACTGGTAGACGATGCTCGTAACATGGGAACAATTTAAGTATTTTTTATGAAACATAGATGATCTCGATGACTACTTTCATACTTACCGTACTTGGTATACTACCATTACAATGAAGTCTGATGGGTACTGAAGACCCATCTCTTCAGACTACATCTTGCCTGTCCATCTTGACTGTAAAGACCTCTTCACTCCCCACTACTCTGTACAGTTCCTCTACTGTATATATAAAAAAGATCCTTCCTTCTTCTAGCATTGTGACTGCCAATAGCACCTGCTCCTAGCATAGATTTGTTCTTATGATGACTGATGTGATTCACTTACTTGTTAGACACGTTTGTAAGTTGCTTTGGATAAAAGCGTCTGGTAAATGTCAAACATTTAAAAACAAATTATGTAAATGTATAATTTCATTGTGGAGGGAGCTTTCTATGTAGGCGTAATGCTCTCTCTGGCCCCTTAGCTCCCCAACTGTGAGTGGGCCTGGCTTCTCCAGCAGACTGTGCAAGAGAGCCCTCTACTGTTACTTCTGCAAAATTGCAAAGCTGAGTGGGCAAAGTTCTCTACTGAACCTCCAAACCTATCACAGTGCCAAGGTGAGTTGTTGAGCCATGAATCAGTAGATATCCTGGCACCCGTGGACCTGTATTTGTCTGCACTGCATATAGGCTGGGCCGGACTTATGCATGGGCTACCCTGGGCTTGAGCCCAGGGGCCCCGGGCTACATAGGGCCCCAAAATAAATCCAAATGTATGAATACATATTTGCTCTTTGATTTTGATTTAATAAATTACGTTCAAATTGGAAAAAATAGTTTTGTCGCAGCGCAGGGCACGGAAATACAGCCCCCCCCTCCCCTGTGGGCATGGAAATACAGCCCCTATCACTAGGCCTACTGGACGCTCTGATGAATGAGGTGTTTTAATTTGTTTAATTCTATATTTAGGCCAATGGAGAGGTTTACATCGACGCGTCACGCGCAGGGCAGGGGCATCATCTTTGGTGGCGCGATTGTCAATGTCGTGATCATGGCGGACAGGAGGAATTACGAGAGTGGAGCGCAACAAAGAAAAATGAAAAAGTGGAACGCGAAAGGGAGACACTGAGAACAACTCTGAAACTTACTGGGTTTTTCCAACCAGTCGTAGATGCTTCAGCGTCTAACCACACCATCTCAAGCACAGGTGGTGAACCCAGTCGGAGAGGACAACCGGCGGGAGGAGGAGGAGGAGGAGGAAGAGGAGGAGGAGGAGGAGGAGGAGGAGGAGGAGGAAGAGGAGGAGGAGGAGCAGGCCGCCTCATCTCTCCCCCAGTCTGAAGCAGAGCGTCTCATCTCTCCCCCAGTCTGAAGCAGAGCGTCTCATCTCTCCCCCAGTCTGAAGCAGAGAGTCTCATCTCTCCCCCAGTCTGAAGCAGAGCATATGTTCTGTATATATTATGTTCTCATCCGTTTTATTATTTTTACCTGTGTTTGTTTTTCTCTCTCACCATCCAAGGAACCTTCCTCCCCTGCCATCCCAGTGTCACTCCCCAGTCCTCCACCATTCCATCCCATCATCTCCGGACAGCCTTCCCAACCTCCCTCCGTTCTCACTCAACATGCCACCCTCTGGATTCTCCCCCTTTCATCACGGACGGACTTCACCCCCTTGCTAGTCCTCCCGGACCCCTCTCACTGGATTACCCCCTCGTAGTTCTGGACTGGTCAGTACACGCACATTGAACAACAGCCTCCGCATTTACATATCTACACCACATTAGTTTTTGCACGCTAGACACTCGCGCCCAGACACATACTGTAGCTGTCCAATACACACCTCACTTACATTTCGTCTCAGGCACCCACACACTCCCCCCACGTAGGCCCTGTTAGTGTAGGTTTGTTATTTTGTCTGTCTTTATTAAATACATTTTTCATTATTGTCACCCATGTCTCTGTGTCCGTCTGTTCTGGGGTTCTGCCACATTTGACCGCTTGGTTCAGGCCTAACACTTGCTTTTTCTTCATGTGCTTTATGCCAATAACATACTCCATTGGGATACGTGTGTTTCTGGTCATAGGTTCTGGTTGGTGTAGTTGTAGCTTATAATTTTTAGTGTAGGTAGGGGCCCGAACAATGACTCAACAAAAAACAACTCTGGTTGCACCTTGGTGGAATCACAATTAAGAACCGATTACATGGATAGTTGCCAACGGTGTTGTGTGAACTTTTTTTTATTTTTTACTGTGTAAATCTTTGGTTTACTTTTTTTACACACATTTTTACCTCAGAGGGAAGGTATTGGAACAGGCTCTGGAAAAATTAAACTCACTCTTGTTTGACAATTCACATTGCAATCAATTGAGAGCGAACATTACATAACAATAATACTTTTCAAACACTGACTATAACAGGTTTATGCATACTTGTACACAATAGAGAACATAAATCTATGGGATAATTGAGATTTAGTTGGCCCAAGCAAACCTCACAAGTATGACCGACTGTATGACCACTATCCCGTAGGAGTGAATTCTTGTGGTTGCCAACATAGGGGAGCTGGACCCCACATATCCACAGTTGTGAGGTCTGCTGGGAATAAGCAAACCAATAACAAAAATAAATATTAAACAATACATTTAATAACAAACATATATTCTATTGTCACAAAAGGTCTTGCACGCTAATAGGCTACCACTCAAGAAAACACAATTATAGAACATAAGACAGCACTGTAGTAATTTGACAAATTGTAGTGTTAATTCTAGAGGTGACCATTATAAGCGCTTATAATTTCAGTCTGACTGGCTGAATTCTTAATTGGGATAAAACCATGAAATTAAATTAAACAAAAGAGTAGTTAGTGTGACAAGCCTGTTAAGCAACTTGGCTGATGCTGCTTTGTAGCAAAATTCACTTCCTTAGTAGATACAAGTATCATTGACTTTCATACTTGAGGTTTCAAAGTTACCAGTATGTGGTAGGTGCTTAGACTACCTAATCTCCAATTACATCAACCTCGTTTTCATCTTCATCTTCTTCTTGCTCCTCCTCTTCTTCCCCAGTCAGTTCAGTAGCCCCAAGTCCCGCCCCCAACAATCTTGGAGAGTACACTAGAATGTCCACATCCTCATCCTCATCCTCCTCCTCCTCCTCCCAGCTTCCAGTGGACCTGGTAGTGACCTTGCGGGATCCCAGAGCAGGGGGATGAGTTACCTGACAGGTCTGTAAATTCAAATGGCGGACCTCCATTTAGTTTTTTTGTGGGAGGTGCATGTGGTCATGGGTGAGGCCCTGCAGCATCAATTCTCTTGCATTGCTGTGCACCTGCAAACCTGTTCAGAAAAGCAGAGAAATACAGTATAGAAATTACAGGAGGTTGCGATGTGTTCTGTACAGTACTAATGTTATACTATTAGTTTACAAACATCCCTTGTAATGTTCACTTCTATTACTGTCTGACCATATGTTGAAGATATGTGTGAAAATAGGTCAATATAAAATGATAAAATCTTCCAGCTACACAGTAAAAAACTATTTTCTGTTCTGCAGTACAGGACTGGCAGAACATCACCAGCTAATGTACCCAGTGTCTGGTGGGATCAATGGGTCACGAACAGATTTCAAACACTTTTTGTATGCAAAGGACTGTCGACCAAATACTAAAACATGAGTGCTTAATTTGGAAATCTGTCCCATTACTTTTAATTTCGACATAGAGGGACCATGTATACAAGAGATGTAATTTCTGAATGGTGAAACATGTACACAAAATGCTTCACTGTCCCTTATTTATGCAGAGTACTGTATACACTACATTATTTGTTGTATTTTAACGTTAATAACAAATAATAAATGACACTTTAAATAAATGTGCAATAACACTATGTGCAATATGACAACCCTAGTCGTCTATCTGTACAGTATAGTATAGTGGATAGTGTACATAGCCTTTATTTATGTAAACCAGCTCCTTCCCTTCTTGTGTTTTTTTAAAGTGTTTTTTTAAAGTTTTTTCTCTTTCCTAACACCAGGGGAGCCACCCCTCCTAAATGTCGTTGTTTGGTACCTGTACTGTAGCAATGACAATAAAGACCATTCATTCATTCATTCATTCATTCATTCATTCACATTAGACTTATATAGTGCTTTTCTAGACACTCAAAGACGCTTTACAAATGGAAAAGATTGAGTAGTAAAATAAAAAGAAACAAAGAAAATAAAGGGGAAAGTATAGGGGTCTAATTAATTAAAAAGGGGAAAGTATAGGGGTCTAATTAATTTTTAGATTACTAAATCTAAAGTGTCTTTGTAGGAAAATCTACTCTGTATACTGCAATTACACCTAGATTTCGGGCGGAGATGCGGCGAACAAGCAATGCCAGGGTCCTCTCTCGACCGGCATTTTTTGAAAAGTGATCTATCATATCTATACATCATATCTATCTATCATATCATATCTATCATATCTATACATTATCATATTATAACAACATTAACAACACACACTGAATTAATTGCAAATATATTTAGGCCTACCTGAATCAGGACACTCCTCCCATCTTTTATCTATCCCCAGACTGACTTCCTCTTCTACACCCACATCAACCTCCTCTTCTTCTCCTGCGCTCACAGGGGCGGCGCTAGGGGGTGGCTACTTGGGCTCAAGCCCCGGATGTTTTCTGAAAAGCCCCGAATGTTTTACTTTAAAAAATAAAAAAAATAAAAAAAAAACTCTCGTGAGTAACGTGCAGTACCGGAGTCCAACAGAGAGGCAGCAGCTGCGCGACATTAGCCTGCGTACTGCGTAGCCTGCCCTGCCCTGAAGAAGAAGTGATCTCATTCAGTGCCTGACTTGCAAAATTGTAAGGATGGTTGCAGCAGCAGTATCAGCAGCTGACAACAATAACATCACCAGCAGTGATGACAGATGATGTTTCAGGTTTGTGAATCTTATTAGAAAGGTGACTGACTCACTGACACTACTTTTCCGGTTTGCTAATGCTAGCTGGCTATCATAACATAACGTTATGTTATAATGAAAATGAAACATAGCAAGGTACTGTTACGGTACATGGTAAGAAATCAAACAAAGGATAATACTTATACAAATAAAGTGAATAACAGGCTGATAGTCCTTGATATCTGCACTCTGGTTGACTGAGTAACAAGTGAAAAAGAATGATGTAACATTAATGTTACAGCTAGTAAACATGGAGTAACCACATTAAGTATTCCCTTATGGTAGTATGTATGTATACAGAAAATGACTCAAATCTATCCTAAGATGTAACGCTAACTAACTAAGTTTGTTTAATGTCCCAGGGGGGATTTGATTTCACAGTACTATACACAGGCCAACAATACATGTAATATATCGTCATATAACACAGGACAAGACAATCAATACAATATAAGTGGTGAGCACAGAGTCTGCCCTGATATACATACTGTAACATAACTAGCCTCAGCCCATCAATTATGTAATTCTATACAAATATAAATGATGGTGACTGACAGGGGGAGCTACGTGTGCTGACCTCCCTCTGTGCCCAGAACCACCACAATTAGTTTGCTTCATTAAAGGGTGTGAATGTATATGTGTTCTCCAGTGCCTTTTGTCCGCTTTAAGGTGGTGGTAAGTTGAAGGTTGAAGGCAACATTTTCCGGCGCGCTCTGCGCGCACATTATATTCTCCCTCTGGGCTAAGCCCCGGATCTCCTGCGATCCTAAATCCGCCCCTGTGCGCTCACATGCTTTTTGGCTGCATAAACCAGCGTCTGATGGACCCCACTGTCCACGCCCATCTCTTCACTGGAAATGTCCATCTCGACCGCCACTCTTTCCGTCACCTCTTGTTCAATTGCGTAGCTTTCTAGAGACTGGATAGTGCCATTGTCCATCACCTTCATAGATTCTTTACCACTGTTGTCTTTTTCAGTTGGTTCCACCAATTTCGCTTCACGTTGTTTCTCTCTTTCTGTTTCACTTGTCTGTTTGTTCTCTGTGCTTTTCTGCTTCAGGATTTCTTGGACCTTCTTCAGAGTAACCACGGGCGTCCGCTTTGAGGGCGTCAACTTGTTTGCTGGGTTTCTCACTTTGTCTTTGTTCGCTGGAGTTCCCTCAGTTCTCTCTAGACTTGAGGTCTGTTTTAAACCAAAGGGCTGGGGTTCTGGACTGCGTCCAATCAAATTGCTACAACATCCTGAGTGAACTGGCTCCTCTCTGAAAACGGGGGAAGTTTTCTGAAGACTTGACTCAGGTTTGTCCTCCACAACACTCTTCTTCATTCCCTCCTCTTCAACAAGTCTCTCCCTGAGCCTTAACTTCTTCCTGTACTCTCTCTTTGGCGTTTCCCTCTCTTCTCCTGACTCCTCTCTTCTCCTCTTATTAGGGACAGTTTCCCCGTCGTGGCCTTTGCTTGAGGGAACTGAATAGACAGGGAAAACGTTGTCTTCTGGACGTATCTTCCGAGGTCTTCCTCGTTTCCGTTTTGGGGGTTCCATGGTGACCAGCCCAGCTACCGTAGCCAGAGTATTGAGGCTGGATGATTTAGCTTTTTGGCAGGTGTTGGTGTCTTCAATGCTTTTTTTCACGCTGTCTTGGCATATTCCCTTGACTCTCTGCTCTTTGGGAGGGTTTCACTCCTTTATCCCTCACGAGGGGAGCCACCTTATCCCTCTGTCTGAACACCTCAGACACCTTACTCTGCAGATCAGGCTTCAGGGTCTCTCTATCCCCTGACAGTTCCTGCTTTATCATCAAATCCTTCTTTTTCTTCTTGCAGATGCTCTCAGTGTGTTCATCAGATCTCACAGTCTGTGTCCCCGTGTCCACGTGTGTCTGCATGTCCATACAAGTCTCTCCGTCCCTCCTTCCCTCCATCACGGTCTGCACCCCGGTGTCTGGACTCCTCCTCTCCATCTCTCCATCCTCTGACAGTTCCTGCTTTATCATCAAATCCTTCTTTTTCTTCTTGCAGATGCTCTCCCTCGTCCTGGTGCCTCCATCAACCCCACTCCTCTCACACTGACATGGGTCTCCTGGCACTTGTCGTTTGGATGGGCAATGCCATGCTACCATGGAGTTTAGAGGGAACTGTAGTTCTTTTTTACACTACACTACACTACACTACTACACTACACTACACTACTACACTACACTACTACACTACACTACACTACACTACACTACACTACACTACACACCACTACACTACTACACTACACTAACACTACACTACACTACACTACACTACACTACACTACACTACACTACACTACACTGCACTACACTACACTACTACACTACACACCACTACACTACTACACTACACTAACACTACACTACACTACACTACACTACACTACACTACACTACACTACACTACACTACTACTACACTACACTACATTACACTACAGTACCATGGAGTTGAAGGGCTGGGAAGGGGAAGAGGGTTGATGTTTTGGGGCCTCAGGGAGGGGGCTGCTGGATAGGCTGTGTTCTGTGGGGGTGAAGTTGTGAGAGCCAATGAGGGTGGGGCAGGGACACAGCTGAGGAACGGAGTATCAGTGTGTTCATCAGATCTCACAGTCTGTGTCCCCGTGTCCACGTGTGTCTGCATGTCCATACAAGTCTCTCTGTCCCTCCTTCCCTCCATCACGGTCTGCACCCCGGTGTCTGGACTCTTCCTCTCCATCTCTCCATCCTCTGACTCATCCGTCTGCACTCCTGCCTCTCTACAACTCCTCCATCCTTCCTCATCCTTCTCCCCCTTACTCCCCCGATCCTTCCATCCTTCCACCAACCTTATGCCCAGTCCGTAGGCTGCAGCCCTCACCTCCTCCTGCTCCTCCGTTCCCTCTCCCTCCAGTGTTCCAGAGTAGAGGAGTCCTACCAGCATAAGCAGTGTCTGGGGCCCAACATTGATTGATTGATTGAGTGGGTGGATCTGGTTAGGAAGGTGTGAGGGGGAGGATAAAGCTCTTGACAGGTAGGGGCTGAAGGCAGCCAGGATGCAGCTGTGGGCTGGAAGTGGCATGCCTGTAGGCAGGGCCGGACTTATGCATGGGCTACCCTGGGCTTGAGCCCAGGGGCCCCGGGCTACAAGGGGCCCCAAAATAAATCCAAATGTATGAATAAATATTTGCTCTTTGATTTTGAATTCATAAATTACGTTCAAATTGGAAAAAAATGTTTTGTCGCAGCGCAGGGCACGGAAATACAGCTCCCCCCCCCTCCCCCGCGGGCATGGAAATACAGCCCCTATCACTATTCCTACTGGACGCTCTGATGAATGACGTGTTTTAATTTGTTTAATTATACTGTATATTTAGGCCAATGGAGAGGTTTACATCGACGCGTCACGCGCAGGGCAGGGGCATCATCTTTGGTGGAGCGATTGTCAATGTCATGATCATGGCGGACAGGAGGAATTACGAGAGTGGAGCGCAAAAAAGAAAAATGAAAAAGTGGAACGCGAAAGGGAGACACTGAGAAAAACTCCAAAATGTACTGGGTTTTTCAAACCAGTCGTAGATGTTCAAACAGATTATAGAAGTCCAGCACCAGGGGGTGGGGGGGGGGCAGATAAGTCTTTGGAGGTGACAAGTCAAGATCGTGCTTGGTATCTGATGTAAACTGATCAGATTTTGCCTGATTATGACAAACACAATTAGTGAGGCGATGTAACTATAAGTTACAATCTTCAAACACGTTGTAGAGGCAACCGTCATTCAATCACGTTATACTAAGGTACATTTTCGATCAAAGCATTGACAACCTTAATTCACATCACTAAATGCATTTGTCCTAAAGGAGACCTCTGATACTAGGCACCATCTTGACTTCGGCTGCCTGTTACACCGTCACTTCAGCCCCCCTCTGTTGCTATAGCGCCGGTCGTCCATTGAGCTTGTCGTGCATGAGGTTCAGGGCTCCGCTGGCAAAGTCTCTGAGCACGTTCACAGTCTCTCTCTGGAGCTGCAGGGACTCACGCACAAACTCCTGCTGCGTCTCGGCCAGCTGCTGCACCGACTCAGACAGGAGCTCCAGGGAGCGCGACACCGTCTCCATCGGTTGGTGGCGTGCTGCTCCTGCACAGTCATCAGAAATGACTCCATTCCGAAGATTATGAAGCTACAATTAGAACAAGTCAAAGAGTTCACCTGAGTGTTAATTGTTGACCTCCCCAGTCTCTCGCGCCCCACCAGTATTGGCGCGCCCCACACTTTGAGAACCACTGCGTCTAGTCTAGCAGCTCGCGCGCGGTGGACTGAACCATGCAATGAATAAATAGAGGGGTAAATAATAAGGCTCAATTTTGTTAAACATAGAGAAACAAAACTCCAGTTTGTTTCTTTTGTGACTTTTTTTAATACATAGAATTATAATTTGAAGTCGGCTACATTAACGTCCTTATGATAATAATAATAATAATAATAATATTATTTATAAATATAATGTATTTTTAAAAAAGATTCTCATGGGCCCCTGTCAGTGCTGGGCCCTTAGAATCGTCCTAACTTACCACCCCCTAGCGGCGCCCCTGATCAAGGCCATTAGGTATTACATCATAGTGGCCAAAAGGGGGAAGGACTCTGTGCTTCCTAAACGTATATAATATCATGTAAAATCTGAAGTGAACAACCTTGCTTCCTGAGACCGCCTCAGGAGTTAGGTCCAGCTGATCTCTGTACTCTATGTGTAATTTTCAATAAATATACCAAGTGTGCATTAGAGAACTTCTCTCCTCTTTCTTGGTGCAGTCGACAAAAGAACAGGATCTGTTTAATTCTAACAGGCCTACTAAGGCCCTGTCCACACCTATACGTTTTTTTGATAAACGTGGATTTTTATATTCGTTTTGGGGGGGTTCGTCCAGATGCAAACAAGTTTTGCCCCCTGAAAACGAAGATGTTTAAAAACGCCTGCCAGGGTGAAGATTTTTTAAATTCACCGTATATTTTTGACGTGTGGACGAGATAGACGGAGCTTTTTGTATTCGTCACGTCATCATGCGCGTAGATTTCTATGATCATGCGCACTGCAGCTGTTTGTTGTTCCCTCCAACGTCATATCCTGGCACCAGTAACTACTTTGTTTACAACAGGCAACGGTGGTCAAGCGAGGAAAATGGATGTGAACAAAGTGCTTCTAGTTCTTTCACTGTTAACTTGACTTTTAACCTGTTTACAGATAAATGCACAGTTAATGATCGAGAACATTGAGAGACAGAGGCGTCTGATTGGCCAGCGGGGCTATGGGGATAAAATTATATCGCCGACTACTGGTGTGGAATGCTCAATAAGAGCGTTTATATTGCGTTTAAACATGCTGGTGTGGACTGTCATATTTTTATATACGAAAAACATTTATCAAAAAAACGTATTGGTGTGGACGTAGCCTAACATTTGTTTCCACCAGGTAGGCTACCTGGTGGGCGGAGCTGGAGCCCAATCAGGCAGATTAGGGGCAGCTGGCGCTGCCTCCTGGTGATTGCTTAAAAGAGGCTCCAGTCTCCAGGTCAGAGTTGCCAACTCCTCTGTGAGGGAAGTAGCTGTTGGCTCTCCCAAAAGTAGCTAGAAGATGTATTCATCAAGTTGGCAACACTGCTCCAGCGCACTCTCCACCAGCACCCTTTCATTAGTGTGCTTGCACACTGATGTAGGCTACTGTACTTGATCAACTGTAAATCAATGTGTGCGGGGTGTCCTCTGATATACATCGCATTGGAAACGTGTTTGATGGATGCAAACAAGAGTAGGACCATGAAGATGAACTGAAACATTAAAAAAAAGCTGGCCCACCCTAAAGTAAATTTCTGCCTACGCTACTGCTCCATGTCAGACTGCTACCAACTCTTTTTCCCTCATGAGCTTGTGGGTTTCTATCCTAATTAGAATATATCCCTTACCCCTTCCTCAATTTGTCTTGTGATCAGCGTTGCCAACTCCTCTGTAATGGAAGTAGCTGTTGGCTCTCCCAAAAGTAGCTAGATGATGTAATCAACTAATTTGCACAATATGCAATTCTGAAAGGCTAGATTAATAAAAAATAGGCTGACCAGGTTTACAAACGAACTATTTACGTATTCACAAGCCATTATGGTTAATGAGCTGAGCTATGATAGCTAGCTAAGCTGACTGAGAGGGTGCGAGAGACTGACTGAGACAGTGAACCATTTGAGGGATTTTTGAGTGTGAAACGAAAAGACTGAGTGAATATTATTTAAACAAAAACATATCTACAAATATTATACTGAACTGTACAAAAATCATTGTGATGGGATATGTTAGATACTTCATGCTACAGTAATTCTCCAAATGACTAGAAAAAGTAGCTAGATTTGTCGCTGGTCGCTTTTGACTAGTTAAGGGTGTATGGAAAGTCGCCAGATCTAGCGACAAAGTCGACAAGTTGGCAACACTGCTTGTGATTGGATGTATTATGTGTTATTTTATTTCCTTGGTTTCTTTCAGGCATTATAATCGCTTACCTTTCGGCGAAATTCGCCGTTTTGAATCCAAAATAGGTGACCTACATTCATTTTTTTTTTTTTTTTTGCAATCTTGTAATTCTGCATGTGACCACCACTAGAGTACATCTAAAAGAAATCAGATATGAGCACATGGAAGCTAATTTTTCCACCAAAAAAACTTTCCGCCGGGACCGCCTTGCAGGTTCCGGGTCTCGTATCCTTCTCACCTTTTTCACCCCGACCCATTTTCATATAGCCCGCTTAATATATTGTACTACTTCAATTCTTTCATCTATGTATTAATGCACCAATGAGTACTTCTGTCTCAGAGACTTGAAGGCAGGATCTGATTCTCAGGCTTTTGTCACTTTCAGATATTTCACAGTCAAGAGCAAAAGGTCCCACTCAACCATGGCTAAAGGTGAGAAGATTTATTTTGTTTAAAATAAATGTATTTATTATTTATTTATTTTACTTGGAATCAGAGTTTAGGATAAAATTCGCTTTGCTCTGCGTTGTTTGGAGCTGTGAGAACGCACATTCGAAGTCACTCCCGGAGCAAACAACCAACACATGCTCCGGCGCTTGAAAAGGGTGGTTTCGCTCCGGTTAGAAACGACGCATCGAGGCTGTCCATAGGAAAACAACAGCGCATGCGTGTTGATCTGGATAAGAGCGGGACGAACGGGCAGTTTTCTATTTTCCTGACCAATCAACTACCACGTCTGTTGCTTCAATTGCCTATGTTACTTTGTTTACATAAAGGGCTGTGAGAACGCAAATCAGAAATAATTTATGCAACAATGTTGCAAACTCATCCGCTTGCTCTGGGTCATGATTCAGATTTTCATGTAAGAACATGACCTTAGTAGCCCAATTAAAGTATACAATGGGGAGTGGAGACAGAAATGGTAATAAAAAGCACAAAATGGTGTGTACAAATTCACCAGAATGCAGGGAATTAAGTGTTAAATTCTCAAAATTGTGCCACCCATGCATAACAAGGTGCCCCACCTGGGCCACCCCAGTGAAAAAGGTCTGGACACGCCACTGCAAACATGGCTGTCAAGAAAAGAAAGGTAGATGCAGAATGTCGCGCTTTCCAAGACAAATGGACAAAAATGATTTATTTGTTGAGGTAAAAGGCAAGCCAGTATGCCTTGTGTGTCGGGAGGCGCTCGCGGTTATGAAAAAGGCGAACCTCGAACGTCATTACAACTCAAAACATGCTAACCTGGACAACTTGAAAGGACAAATACGCTTGGATAAAGTTAACGCTCTTCGTCGGAGTTTGGGTGCTCAACAAGCAGTCTTCACAAGACCACAATCTGACCGAGACAACGTTACGCATGCTAGTTTTGTGTTGAGTGAGCTAATCGCTAAGAAGCTGAGGCCGCATTCAGAAGGAGAATTTGTGAAGGAGTTAATTATTGCCGCGGCGGAGCTGCTCGCACCGGACAAAGTAAAATTGTTCCAAAGTGTCAGTTTGTCTCGAAGAACTGTCTCAGATCGGATTACTGACATGGCACAAGATATTGAGAAAACACTGAGGGACACCGCAAGAGATTTCCAGTTTTTCTCTCTGGCCTGCGATGAGACAACAGACATAACAAACACCGCCCAACTGGCCATTTTTGTGCGGGGGATTACAGCTGAGTTTCATACGAGGGAGGAGTTGCTGTCTTTGCAAGCCATGCATGGCACCACCAAAGGTGAGGATTTATTTGAGCAAGTTGTTTTGGCTATGAACAAATTCGAACTGCAGTTTGACAAGTTAAGTGGCCTGTCAACCCCAGCCATGGTTGGCGCGCAAAAGGGATTGACTGCATTGGTCAAAAAAGAAATGAGTCATCTCAGTCTCGATCCAAGTGAGTTAGTTGTATGCCACTGTATCATACACCAAGAGAATCTGTGTGCACAGTCCCTGAAGTTCAACAATGTGATGACAACTGTCGTTTCCACCATAAATGTCATCAAAAGCAAAGGGCTGAACAGCCGCCAGTTCAAAGAGCTACTGAGTGAACTAGAGTCAGAGTACGGAGATCTGGTTTACCACTGTGAGGTGCGCTGGCTGAGTCGCGGAAATATGCTCACACGGTTTTAGTCACTCAGAGAAGAAGTGAAACAGTTCATGGAGATGAAGGGGAAACCTGTCATAGAACTCAGTGATAGCAAGTGGCTGTGTGATTTGGGCTTCATGGTGGACATTACCAAGTACCTGTCAGAGCTGAACGTCAAGCTCCAAGGTCCCAACCAGCTTCTCAGCTCTCTACAATCAAATGTGAAGTCATTTGAAGCTAAACTAAAGCTGTGGCAAGTGCAACTGGAAAGGGGAAACACTGTCCACTTCCCCACTCTGCAAGAACAAAAGCCTGCTGTGACATCTGAATATGCTGCTGAGTGTGCAAAACTCCTCCAGGCATTTGGAGAGAGGTTCCAGGACGTGAAAAGTAAGCAAAGGGAACTGAACATATTTGCCACGCCATTTAATGTGGAACCAGCTGATGTGCCTGACAACCTACAACTCGAAATCATTGAGCTGCAAAGCAATGACGAGCTCAAAGCTAGGTACAACAACCTCCCTCTGCTGGAGTTCTACAAACTGTATGTACGTGCTGAGGACTTTCCCATTCTGAGGAGACATGCACTGAAGTTTGCGTCAGTGTTTGGGACCACCTACTGCTGTGAGCAGTTCTTTTCAAAACTGACTCTTGCAAAGACTCGGTTCCGCTAAAGACTGACTGACCCAAACCTGCAAAACCAGCTGCGAGTAGCATCATCATCATTACCAGCTGACACCAAACACCTCGCCGAAGAGAAACAGTTCCAGCCATCGCATTAGGTGAGTCCGATATGTGTTCAATAATTTGTTTTAATTAATTATTTAATTAATAATAAATCTGTGGTAACAGTCTGTTTGTTTCCTAACAAAGCAGGTAGGCTACCCGGTGGCCGTGGCTGGAGCCTAATCAGGAGGACTCGGGACAGCTGACTGGGTGTCCTGGATACAGCTTAAAAGGCGTTCCAGTCCACAAGCTCTCTCTCTCTCCTCCAGCACCATTATTCTATATTACACCGTACAACACCCTCCTCGCCATACTTTCCTGCATTCACTCACTTACACTACTGATACACTGATTCTCATACCCCATTGGATTATTGTTCAGTTTGGCATACCTTAGTTCTATTAAATTCTTGTTATTCTGATTATACATGGTGTGTGTGTGTCCCTTTTTGTTATGGTCCAGAGCCAGGCCGTAACAATGGCCCTTGAAGGATGTTCTAAAAATGTAAATGGCCCTTGACAGGAAAAAGGTTCCCCACCCCTGCTGTAGGCTAACCTCGTGTCACGAGGCTCTCTCCGGGGAGACTGTAGGCCTACTTGTCTCTCGTGAGCTTGGTTGTAACGTGAATCGTGATACATAGGATATGTTAGATGCTTTACAGTAATTCTCCAAACGACCAGAAAAAGTAGCTAGATTTGTCGCTGGTCGCTTTTGAATAATTAGGTCGACTAATTACGTCTCTTCGCGCCGACTTCCGCTTTGAGGCCACCCGAAACAAGGAAGGGGAGTTCATCATGTGAAGGGACATGCGAAGTATTGATGAAGAGAAACATTTTAGTTACTTTAGTTATTTCAATTCCGTTAATTACATTTTTTGTTTCATTCACGTTTCAATAAATCATCGCGATCTAGTTATTTCAGTCCATTCATTTATGAGTTCAAATTAGCCAGGTACATCCATCCAGCAAGCACAACAATATACCGCAATGTATTTTGAATACTAAATATCTTCCAATGATCTAGAAAATATTATGAGATCTGGATTCGAGTGTAGCTACAGCACTGCGGAACGCCTCGAGGTTGGGTAGGGACGAACCTCAAATCCAAACCCCCCCCCCCCACACACATACACAGTACACACTAATTAAGTCGCCACGGGGGTCTGGAAAGTCGCCAGATATAGCGACAAAGTCGCGAAGGTGGCAACACTGGCGGTAACAAGTGCAACGACTTTAACAAGTGCAACGACTTGAGCTAAATTCCGGGTGTCATATGCCATCAAAGGTGGGGAAATGCGACATGGAAATATGTCAAAATGTGGGACTGTCATGCACAAGTCAGCCTCGATTTTTTTGTTATGCTTGTGTGACGGCCTTCTGGCCTTGTCTGGCCTGTTAGGATATATATTTTTCAAAGGTTTTATTGTTCATTTCTCCTAGTACCAGTTAGTTAGATATCTTACCAGTTTTCCTGTTTTAATAGGCACGTTATCAGTATGGTACCCTACACAAGACCAATTAGAAGGCATTAGGGAGTTACTTTCTGTCTGGGACTGTTCTGTTTGGCCTTCAAACCAGGTGCAGCAGAATACTCCCTTCTTAGCTCTCACGTCAAACACAAGACAACATTCAATTCATAGTTATAGCTCATTATAATCAAGGCCATTAGGTATTACATCATAGTGGCCAAAAGGGGGAAGGACTCTGTGCTTCCTAAACGTATATAATATCATGTAAAATCTGAAGTGAACAACCTTGCTTCCTGAGACCGCCTCAGGAGTTAGGTCCAGCTGATCTCTGTACTCTGTGTAATTTTCAATAAATATACCAAGTGTGCATTAGAGAACTTCTCTCCTCTTTCTTGGTGCAGTCGACAAAAGAACAGGATCTGTTTAATTCTAACAGGCCTACTAAGGCCCTGTCCACACCTATACGTTTTTTTGATAAACATGGATTTTTATATTCGTTTTGGGGGGGTTCGTCCAGATGCAAACGAGTTTTTGCCCCCTGAAAACGAAGATGTTTAAAAACGCCTGCCACGGTGAATATGTTTTAAATTCACCGTATATTTTTGACGTGTGGACGAGATACGTCATCATGCGCGTAGATTTCTATGATCATGCGCACTGCAGCTGTTTGCTGTTCCCTCCAACGTCATATCCTGGCACCAGTAACTACTTTGTTTACAACAGGCAACGGTGGTCAAGCGAGGAAAATGGATGTGAACAAAGTGCTTCTAGTTCTTTCACTGTTAACTTGACTTTTAACCTGTTTACAGATAAATGCACAGTTAATGATCGAGAACATTGAGAGACAGAGGCGTCTGATTGGCCAGCGGGGCTATGGGGATAAAATTATATCGCCGACTACTGGTGTGGAATGCTCAATGACAGCGTTTATATTGCGTTTAAACATGCTGGTGTGGACGGTCATATTTTTATATACGAAAAACATTTATCCAAAAAACGTATTGGTGTGGACGTAGCTTTGTTTCCACCAGGTAGGCTACCTGGTGGGCGGAGCTGGAGCCCAATCAGGCAGATTAGGGGCAGCTGGCGCTGCCTCCTGGTGATTGCTTAAAAGAGGCTCCAGTCTCCAGGTCAGAGTTGCCAACTCCTCTGTGAGGGAAGTAGCTGTTGGCTCTCCCAAAAGTAGCTAGAAGATGTATTCATCAAGTTGGCAACACTGCTCCAGCGCACTCTCCACCAGCACCCTTTCATTAGTGTGCTTGCACACTGATGTAGGCTACTGTACTTGATCAACTGTAAATCAATGTGTGCGGGGTGTCCTCTGATATACATCGCATTGGAAACGTGTTTGATGGATGCAAACAAGAGTAGGACCATGAAGATGAACTGAAACATAAAAAAAAAAAGCTGGCCCACCCTAAAGTAAATTTCTGCCTACGCTCCATGTCAGACTGCTACCAACTCTTTTTCCCTCATGAGCTTGTGGGTTTCTATCCTAATTAGAATATATCGATTACCCCTTCCTCAATTTGTCTTGTGATCAGCGTTGCCAACTCCTCTGTAATGGAAGTAGCTGTTGGCTCTCCCAAAAGTAGCTAGATGATGTAATCAACTAATTTGCACAATATGCAATTCTGAAAGGCTAGATTAATTAAAAATAGGCTGACCAGGTTTACAAACGAACTATTTACGTATTCACAAGCCATTATGGTTAATGAGCTGAGCTATGATAGCTAGCTAAGCTGACTGAGGGGGTGCGAGAGACTGACTGAGACAGTGAACCATTTGAGGGATTTTTTAGTGTGAAACTAAAAGACTGAGTGAATATTATTTAAACAAAAACATATCTACAAATATTATACTGAACTGTACAAAAATCATTGTGATGGGATATGTTAGATACTTCATACTAGAGTAATTCTCCAAATGACTAGAAAAAGTAGCTAGATTTGTCTCTGGTCGCTTTTGACTAGTTAAGGGTGTATGGAAAGTCGCCAGATTTAGCGACAAAGTCGACAAGTTGGCAACACTGCTTGTGATTGGATGTATTATGTGTTATTTTATTTCCTTGGTTTCTTTCAGGCATGATAACCGCTCACCTTGTTTTGAATCCAAAATAGGTGACCTACATTCATATTTTTTTATTTTTTTTTTGCAATCTTGTAATTCTGCATGTGACCACCACTAGAGTAAATCTAAAAGAAATCAGATATGAGCACATGGAAGCTAATTTTTCCACAAAAAAACCTTTCCGCCGGGACCGCCTAGCAGGTTCCGGGTCTCGTATCCTTCTCACCTTTTTCACCCCGACCCATTTTCATATAGCCCGCTTAATATATTGTACTACTTAAATTCTTTCATCTATGTATTAATGCACCAATGAGTACTTCTGTCTCAGAGACTTGAAGGCACACACACACCGGTCCAATACATGCGATCAGTCTGTGTGATGTACTTTCAGGATAGCTCAAAGGCCATGTTCTGCTAACCTATCGGCTTTTTTAATGACATGCCCAAATAAGGACCTCTTTATGACATGCCCAAATAAGGACGTCCTGGGCTGGCAGAAGACTTCCTGTCCAAACTATGAAAGATGTTCCTGAAGGGTATGATGGTTCTTAGTGGATATGCTGATAGACCCATCCATAGACCCATTCAGATTTTTCTCAGCCAAGTGACATTTAACATGTTATAATCACATTCACATCTGTACATTCAGTACAGAAAACAGAAAAACATTCAATAAAAAAAAAAAAAAAAAAAACATAAAACAGTGCAGGCTCAATAAGTAAAAAGTTCCAAAAGTTCCATCTCCAGGTCTCCCCCACCCTGCAGGGCCTGGTTGTAGAGTCGGAGTGCAGCTGGAACAAAGGACTGTCCAAATCTTTTTGTACTTTGACGGGGGAGAACAAATCTGTGGCTGAACTTGCTCCTCATCCCTGCCAGCTCGCAGTACATCGGGTGGGAGGGATTGGCCAGCATGGCCGCCAGTTTTTTCCCCATCCTCTGTTCTGCCACCACCTCTAGGCTGTCCAGCCCGGTCCCCACCACAGAGCTGGCCTTCTTCACCAGTTTGTTTAGCTTCGCAGCATCCCTGGCACAGATGTTTCCACCCCAGCAGGCCACGGCGAAGAACAGAACGCTGGCAACCACCGACTGATAAAACATTTGCAGCAGCTTGTTGCAGACACCGAAAGACCTCAGCCTTCTCAGGAAAAACAGTCTGCTCTGCCCTTTCCTGAGAAGAGCCTCGGTGTTGTCAGTCCAGTCCAGTTTGTTATTAATTTGTACTCCCAGGTACCTGTAGGAGTCCACCCTCTCGACTTCCACCCCCTTGATGGTGATGGGGGCTGGGGTCCTTCTCTTCCTCCTAAAATCCACCACCAGATGAGACCTGGCCCCCTGGCAGAGGCTGGAAAGGGTCTTCAGGTGGTGGCAGGTGGTCTGGTCGGTGGTCTGGTCGCCTCCTGTCTATATTATTCGCCTCTTGCAGTTCATGTCTTGGCTGGTGCTTCCGCAAGTCCTTTTGACGCTCTGCCGAGGTCCTGCAGTCCAGTCCATGAACGAGTCATTATCATGCCCATGGTGGGCAGGTTTGACACTCTGCTGGCTGCTGTGGCCCAGCTGAGGTCCTGCAGTCCAGTCCATGACGGAGTCAGGATCGTGTCCATGGCTGGAGGCAGGCAGGAAGGCTGGAGGGTGAAATACAAATACAATGTATTTAAATAAACTCTATTAATCAGTCAATGTTGATGATCTTCATGTGGCAAGTTATACAGTAGAGTAAAACAATGTGGCAGACACACTGGACTTAATGTGGAAGTGCTTACATCCAGTGTACAGTGCAGAGTCACTAGACACAACATATCATATGCATTCATGAGTCTAAATAATACAAATTCCATTATATTTATATAGTTTTAGCACCTTAAGACATGTACTCACCAGCAGCAGAGACTGTGGGGACAGCTGGCTGGAACTGGAAGACTAGAAAGTGAAATACAAATCAAATGAATTTATATAAACTGAATCAATCAGTAAATGCTGATGGGCTTTATGTGGCAAGGCTACAGTATATATATATATATATAGTGGACCTTTAAGAAACTCACCAGCAGCACGGAGTATAGGTCTGTTCACATGGCCATGGGCCTGGTTCTGTTGGAATTGGAGATTCTGTCCCTGGGTCTGGGTCTGGGTCTGGTTCTGAGCTCCTATGAAATGATGAGTTAAGAAGCAGCGGAGGTCTTCCTTGGAGAAAGATCTCGCCAGAACGTTGTATATGTTTGGATCCAGAGGAAAAGGAGCACAAGGTTTGAAATGGCTCAGGTACTGTAGAATGTCCATCTCACTGGATTTCGTTGTCTGGTACTTGTAAATGGTAAATGGTAAATGCAACGTTGTCTTGTCTTGTTGACATCAAGTTCTGTCATCGTCCTGGGTAACCAGAACCAGAGCAGTGGGTCAGAGATCTGGTCAGATTGCTATTGTGACATCATCAGCAGCATGTCTCTGTAGGCTATGGAATCTGTAGCAGCCCTGTACTACATTACCCTACATGCTTTGCAATATCATATCTGGGTTGTTTGAGTGAGGTTTTATGAAGCAGTGTTCACTATGTGGCCACGTTGCTGATAGACCCATCCATAGACCCATCCATAGACCCATTCAGATTCTTCTCAGCCAAGTGACATTTAACATGTTATAATCAAGATTCAAGTCAAAAGTATTTCAATCAGGAGAGACTTAATGAATTTGTAAAAAGGTTTATTGAGATAGGCCTCAATCTGGGATGACAGTTGTTCCCAATATGGGTCAGATGAGATCAGTTTGTCCCAATATGGGTCAGATGAGATCAGTTTGTCCCAATATGGGTCAGATGAGACCTGGCCCCCTGGCAGAGGCTGGAAAGGGTCTTCAGGTGGTGGCAGGTGGTCTGGTCGGTGGTCTGGTCGCCTCCTGTCTATATTATTCGCCTCTTGCAGTTCATGTCTTGGCTGGTGCTTCCGCAAGTCCTTTTGACGCTCTGCCGAGGTCCTGCAGTCCAGTCCATGAACGAGTCATTATCATGCCCATGGTGGGCAGGTTTGACACTCTGCTGGCTGCTGTGGCCCAGCTGAGGTCCTGCAGTCCAGTCCATGACGGAGTCAGGATCGTGTCCATGGCTGGAGGCAGGCAGGAAGGCTGGAGGGTGAAATACAAATACAATGTATTTAAATAAACTCTATTAATCAGTCAATGTTGATGATCTTCATGTGGCAAGTTATACAGTAGAGTAAAACAATGTGGCAGACACACTGGACTTAATGTGGAAGTGCTTACATCCAGTGTACAGTGCAGAGTCACTAGACACAACATATAATATGCATTCATGAGTCTAAATAATACAAATTCCATTATATTTATATAGTTTTAGCACCTTAAGACATGTACTCACCAGCAGCAGAGACTGTGGGGACAGCTGGCTGGAACTGGAAGACTAGAAAGTGAAATACAAATAAAATGAATTTATATAAACTGAATCAATCAGTAAATGCTGATGAGCTTTATGTGGCAAGGCTACAGTATATATATATATATATATATATATATATATATATATATAGTGGACCTTTAACAAACTCACCAGCAGCACGGAGTATAGGTCTGTTCAGATGGCCATGGGCCTGGTGCTGTTGGAGGTGGAGATTCTGTCCCTGGGTCTGGGTCTGGGTCTGGGTCTGGGTCTGGTTCTGAGCTCCTATGAAATGATGAGTTAAGAAGCAGCGGAGGTCTTCCTTGGAGAAAGATCTCGCCAGAACGTTGTATATGTTTGGATCCAGAGGAAAAGGAGCACAAGGTTTGAAATGGCTCAGGTACTGTAGAATGTCCATCTCACTGGATTTCGTTGTCTGGTACTTGTAAATGGTAAATGGTCAATGCAACGTTGTCTTGTCTTGTTGACATCAAGTTCTGTCATCGTCCTGGGTAACCAGAACCAGAGCAGTGGGTCAGAGATCTGGTCAGATTGCTATTGTGACATCATCAGCAGCATGTCTCTGTAGGCTATGGAATCTGTAGCAGTCCTGTACTACATTACCCTACATGCTTTGCAATATCATATCTGGGTTGTTTGAGTGAAGTTTTATGAAGCAGTGTTCACTATGTGGCCACGTTGCTGATAGACCCATCCATAGACCCACCCATAGACCCATTCAGATTCTTCTCAGCCAAGTGACATTTCAAATCAAATCAAATCAAATTGTATTTGTATAGCGCATTTCTTACAAGATGCAACTCAATGCGCTTTACACAATGAAAATGTTCAGTCAATCAGTCAATCAATCAATCAATACTGACAGAGCCGCGAGCAGGCAAAAGTAAAAACCTGTACACTATGTAGCCAGGAAAAATTCCCTTGCAGCCCTCTACACATAGAGCGACTACTAGCCAGTTTGCCTACCAGTACCCAGCGGTGGGCCCCCACACCCCCCCCCGGGGAGCCCCCGCCGCCCCACGCACCCAGCCCGCCCCACCACCAACACACCCGGCCCAGCCAAGCAAGCACAGACCCAAGAGGCCCCGCAAAAGGACGGCCAAGCAGGTGCCCGGCGGCAGAACAGACCAGGCACACGGGGAAGCCGGGGGGCCCCAAGGGAAGGCCAAGGGCCACCGGCACAAAGCAAGCAAGCAAGGGCAAAAACCTGTACACCATGTATCCAGGAAAAATTCCTTGCATATTATCGGCGTACACACTGTCCATAAATTTAGTGTTATATCTGCATCGTTCTGCATCCAGCATGATGTCAACAAACCGGCTAACCCTAACCCCAACCCCAACCCCAGCTTTGCTCTGCTTGAATGAATGAATGGTCTTTTTTACTCTTTTCTTTTCTTTTTATTACTCTTTTCTTTTCAATTTCCTCCATCACCTCCTTTTCTTTCCCGACTCTCTCTCTCTCCTCCTCTGCCCTTTTCATCCCCTCCATCCTTTTCCTTTAGCAATCCTTCTCCACAGAAGCATATGAAGCCTGGGCTGTGCTCTGGACCTGTGGGGCTGCGCTCTGGGCTGCTCTCTGGACCTGTGGGGCTGCTCTCTGGGCCTGGGCCAGTCTCTCGGCTGTTCTCTGGACTGCTCTCTGGGCCTGGGGCAGTCTCTCGGCTTCTCTCTGGGCCTGTAGGGCTGCTCTCTCGGCTCCCTTGGCCCAAGGCAACCGTGGCCACATGGCACTGGGTTGGTCCTCCAGGCTGGCTGCTGTCTGGGCCTTGTTGTTGTCCCTGGGGGCGGCCATGATGGGGGCGGCCCTGATGGGGGCGGCCCTGATGGGGGCGGCCCTGATGGGGGCGGCATTCATGGCTTTGATTAAGGCGATCTCCTCATCGTTGGACTCAATTTCCAACCACCAAGCTTCTTCAAAATTAAAGCCTCTCTGACCTCCCTGACTCTTCTTCTTTTTATTTGCCATTTCTGAACAAGGAATCTTCTCCACAGAAGCATATGAAGCCTGGGCTGCGCTCTGGACCTGTGGGGCTGCGCTCTGGGCTGCTCTCTGGACCTGTGGGGCTGCTCTCTGGGCCTGGGCCTGGGCCAGTCTCTCGGCTGTTCTCTGGACTGCTCTCTGGGCCTGGGGCAGTCTCTCGGCTTCTCTCTGGGCCTGTAGGGCTGCTCTCTCGGCTCCCTTGGCCCAAGGCAACCGTGGCCACATGGCACTGGGTTGGTCCTCCAGGCTGGCTGCTGTCTGGGCCTTGTTGTTGTCCCTGGGGGCGGCCCTGATGGGGGCGGCCCTGATGGGGGCGGCCCTGATGGGGGCGGCCCTGATGGGGGCGGCCCTGATGGGGGCGGCCCTGATGGGGGCGGCCCTGATGGGGGCGGCATTCATGGCTTTGATTAAGGCGATCTCCTCATCGTTGGACTCAATTTCCAACCACCAAGCTTCTTCAAAATTAAAGCCTCTCTGACCTCCCTGACTCTTCTTCTTTTTATTTGCCATTTCTGAACAAGGAATCTTCTCCACAGAAGCATATGAAGCCTGGGCTGCGCTCTGGACCTGTGGGGCTGCGCTCTGGGCTGCTCTCTGGACCTGTGGGGCTGCTCTCTGGGCTGCTCTCTGGACCTGGGGGGCTGCTCTCTGGACCTGGGGGGCTGCTCTCTGAGCCTGGCTGGCTTCTCTCTGGCGTGCCTCTACCTGAGGGATGCTTACCTTGATCACATTGGCAACCTGGGGGGCTGCTGTCTGGGCCTGGGCTGCTGTCTGGGCCTGGGCCAGTCTCTCGGCTGCTCTCTGGGCCTGTAGGGCTGCTCTCTCGGCTGCTCCCTTGGCCCACGGGGCTGCTGTCGGACTCTGGGCCGCTGTCCGGGCACGGGCTGCTTTCTGGGCTGCTCTGTGGGCTGCTATCTGGGCCTTGGCTACTATCTGGTCCTGGGCCGCTCTGTGGGCCCTGTGGTCCTGTAGGGCTGCTCTCTGGGCCTGGCTGGCTTCTCTCTGGCGTGCCTCTACCTGAGGGATGCTTACCTTGATCACATTGGCATATGAAGCCTTGGGTTGGTTGTCCCCGGGAGCAGCCACGGCCATAGAGGCAGAGGTGGCCTCGGGTTCAGCCTGGACCTCTAGGGGGGAGGCTGCTCCCTGGACCTGGTTGCCCTCGGGGGCGGCCATGATGGGGGCAACCGTGGCCACAGGCAACCGTGGCCACATGGGTTGATCTCTACTCAGGGCTGCTCCCTTGGCCCACGGGGCTGCTGTCGGACTCTGGGCCGCTGTCCGGGCACGGGCTGCTTTCTGGGCTGCTCTGTGGGCTGCTATCTGGGCCTTGGCTACTATCTGGTCCTGGGCCGCTCTGTGGGCCCTCTGGTCCTGTAGGGCTGCTCTCTGGGCCTGGCTGGCTTCTCTCTGGCGTGCCTCTACCTGAGGGATGCTTACCTTGATCACATTGGCATATGAAGCCTTGGGTTGGTTGTCCCCGGGAGCAGCCATGGCCATAGAGGCAGAGGTGGCCTCGGGTTCAGCCTGGACCTCTAGGGGGGAGGCTGCTCCCTGGACCTGGTTGCCCTCGGGGGCGGCCATGATGGGGGCAACCGTGGCCACAGGCAACCGTGGCCACATGGAAGACCCACGTTGATCTCTACTCAGGGCTGCTCCCTTGGCCCACGGGGCTGCTGTTGGACTCTGGGCCGCTGTCCGGGCACGGGCTGCTTTCTGGGCTGCTCTGTGGGCTGCTATCTGGGCCTTGGCTACTATCTGGTCCTGGGCCGCTCTGTGGGCCCTCTGGTCCTGTAGGGCTGCTCTCTGGGCCTGGCTGGCTTCTCTCTGGCGTGCCTCTACCGGAGGGATGCTTACCTTGATCACATTGGCATATGAAGCCTTGGGTTGGTTGTCCCCGGGAGCAGCCACGGCCATAGAGGCAGAGGTGGCCTCGGGTTCAGCCTGGACCTCTAGGGGGGAGGCTGCTCCCTGGACCTGGTTGCCCTCGGGGGCGGCCATGATGGGGGCAACCGTGGCCACAGGCAACCGTGGCCACATGGCACTGAGTTGGTCCTCCAGGCTGGCTGCTGTCTGGGCCTTGTTGTTGTCCCTGGGGGCGGCCCTGATGGGGGCGGCCCTGATGGGGGCGGCATTCATGGCTTTGGTTAAGATGATCTCCTCATCGTCCGACTCAGTTTCCAACCTCCAAGCTTCGTCAAAATTAAAGCCTCCCTGACCTCCCTGACTCTTCTTCTTTTTATTTTTCATTTCTGAACAAGGAATCAGTACCCAGCGGTCCCCCAGGGGAGGCCAGGACCACCGGCACAAAGCAAGCAAGCAAGGGCAAAAACCTGTACATCATGTATCCAGGAAAAATTCCTTGCATATTATCGGCGTACACACTGTCCATAAATTTTGTGTTGTATTTGCATCGTTCTGCATCCAGTATGGTCACAGGTCCTGCCAAAAGAGAAACTTAAGCACAGTTATGATGCAACAACACAATAGAGACAATAAAGATGACAGCAATACAACCTGATGGTGGTCCTGGTACACCCTTGTACCGGTTCCAGTACTGCTCTAGGTGCTATTTGGAGCTGACAGTGCCTCATCAGCACCCGGGTCCATTTTCCTGTCAACACAAATCTCAAAACACGAGTATGGTGTAATGGCCTAGTGATCCTAGTTCTATAATGTCCAATGTCTCCCTTAGTATCAAAAGGCGACATTGAATAAGTAGGTTTTGAGGTCACGCTTAAAAATGTCCTGAGTTTTAGACAACCTCAGGCCCTCAGGTAGGGTGTTCCACAATCTAGGAGCATATATGCTAAAAGCTGATCCTCCAAATCTCTTTGTCCTAGCCTCTGGCACTATTAAAAGTTCCGTGCCACTAGACCGTAGGGGTCTAGCTGGTGTGTATCTTATGAGCATGTCCACCATGTAATTGGGTGCATCACAGTGAAGTGATTTATAAACTAGTAAAAGGATCTTAAAGTCTATTCTATGACTGACAGGGAGCCAGTGTAGTGATCTCAAGACAGGTGTGATGTGCGCTCTCCGTTTGGTCCTAGTAAGGACACGAGCAGCAGCATTTTGAACCATTTGTAGTCTATTTATCATTTTTTGGGGGAGACCTGTCAGGAGAGCATTACAGTAATCTAGCCTACTAGTAACAAACGCATGCATTAATTTTTCAGTGTCTGCCTGGGAGAGAAATGATTGTACCTTAGTGATGTTTCTTAGATGGTAGAAGGATGTTTTAATAGTGTTATTAATATGAGTTTCAAAATTTTGATCTGGGTCAATTATGACACCAAGATTCCTGGCCTGACACTTAGTGTTAAGAGCTAGTGTTTTCAAGTGTGCAGATAATTTCTCTCTCCCAGTTTTCTCGCCAATGATCAATACCTCTGTTTTTTCTTGATTGAGTTGGAGAAAGTTTTGTGTCATCCAAATATTAATATCGGCAATACAGTCTATCAGGTGGTCGATCATCTTGTAGTCGTTGGGAGTTACTGAGATATAAAGCTGAGTGTCGTCAGCATAGCTGTGGTAGTTAACGCTATGCTTCTTGATAACAGAACTGAGGGGTAGCATGTATAGGCTAAAAAGCAACGGTCCTAAAATGGACCCCTGGGGAACTCCACAGGTTGTGCTATAATTTTTTGACTTATGGTCACCAAGGGCTACAAAGTAATCTCGGTCAGCCAGGTAAGTCCTGAACCAGTTTAAGACCGGACCTGAGAGGCCAACCCAGTTTTCAAGTCTCTCAATAAGTATGGAGTGGTCTACCGTATCAAAGGCTGCACTTAAGTCTAAGAGTACAAGAATCGAGAGTTTTTTCGAGTCTGCATTTATCCTAAGGTCATTAGTTACCTTAAGCAAAGCGGTTTCTGTGCTGTGGTATGATCGGAAACCTGACTGAAGTGGGTCATACCTATTATTTAGGACTAAGAATTCATGAAGCTGTCTATACGCTGCCTTTTCTAAAATTTTGCTTAGAAAAGTGAGATTGGATATTGGTCTACAGTTTTTGGGATCAGAAGGATCTAGGTTACTTTTCTTCAGGGTGGGTCTAACCAGGGCAGTTTTTAGCGCCGCTGGAAATATCCCTTTAAGTAGGGAGTGATTTACAATGCCTAGTATGTCATCAGACACAGATTCAAAAATGTCCTTAAAAAAGGTGGTAGGAATAGGGTCAAGAGGACACGTAGACGGTTTAAGCTGTGACACAATTTTACCTAATGTTTCCGTACTAATCATGGTGAACATGCTCATAGTCATGTTCTGTGGTGGCGGATCTGTGGTGCTACACAAACCTAGTCTTTCCTGAGTAATACACATTCTAATATTTGTTATCTTATCCCTGAAGTGGGCTGCAAATTCCTCGCATTTGGTGACAGAGGCTGCGCCGTCTAGAGTCCTAGGAGCAGGGTTTACAAGGCAATCAATTGTCGAGAACAAGACCCTGGGGTTATTCTTGTTTGTAGATATTATCTTTGAGAAGTGATTTTTTCTAGCATTTCGCATTGCCAAGTTAAAGGCAGATAGATGTTCTTTAAAAATATTCTGATCAATCTGTAGTTTGCTCTTTCTCCATCTGCGCTCAGCTTTTCTACATGTTCTCTTTAAGAGATTTATTTCACTGTTTCGCCATGGTGCTCTCCTCTTGGCTCCAACCTTTTTTAGTTTGGTAGGTGCCAGGGAGTCTAGGGCCATTTTTACTTTATTGTTAAAGGTAATTACTAAGTCGTTTTCACATAACGTGGGAGTTGTGTGATTACTGTTCATTAAAGCTTTGAAATGTTCAGCCACTGCAGGGGTAAGATAACGTTTTTTAACAACACGTTCAGCATTGCTTTCAGCTTTACGTGTTACAATGGTAAAGAAAATACAGAAATGGTCAGAGAGGGCCAGGTCGCTGATACCTGATATTGAGACCTCAAGACCCTTTGTAATCACAAGATCAAGGGTATGGCCATGATTGTGAGTGGGTTCATTGACATGTTGGACAAAATCCATAGATTCCAAGAGGTCAATAAATTCCCTAGCCCTCAAGTCAGCCTCATTATCAACATGAAAGTTAAAATCACCAGTGATAATAATCCTATCATAGTTGGGATGGATAATGGATAGGAACTCAGAGAAGTCAGGTAGGAAGGTAGGGGCTGGTTTCGGCGGCCTGTATACAGTTACCGTAAGAATAGGTGGTTGGCATGCCATAACTGTGGCATGATATTCAAAGGAGGAGAATATATCAAAGGATATGCTCCTGCAGTTTAGGTTATTTGAAGCTATGGTAGCTGTTCCTCCCCCCTTTTTTCCATTTCTGATTGATTGGAAAAAACTGTAGTTGGGGGGAGATGCCTCAATAAGGGCTGCTGCTCCATTTGTATCTAGCCAGGTTTCTGTGAGTAGCATGCAGTCGAGTTTTCTATCACAAATGAGCTCATTTATGATAAATGTTTTTTTGTTAGATAGGGACCTGATATTCAAAATGGCCATGGAGATGTCATTTTGATACTGGGACTGACTCGTGGGCATACTTAATGAAATGGGTAATAGATTTCTCAAATTTGCGCCATGTATTGCCTTATTTGTGGTGGAGGGAGTCCGATGGGAGACAATAGTCTGGATGGCATGTTTGGTGTTAGAGGAATGGATCGGACTCATCCCACATCAGCGATGACAGGGCGCCGGCCAGGTCCAGGGCTGGACAGCGAGGTCCATGGACATCGACAGCAGGCGGGCACCATACCTGTTTGGGTGAAACCTATCTCTCGCAAACAGCTCATTACGGTTAAAGAACGTGGTGAAATTGTCTATAAATGGGGTTTTCGTACGACAGCAGTATCCCTGTAGCCAAAGGTGAAGACTTCGAATTCTACTGTATTTGGTGTCGCCATACCTGGGACTCGGGAAGGGGCCCGAGATGATGCAGGTCTTACCTGTGCCCTTGACGGTGGCGATGAGGGCTCGGAAGTCGACCTTCAGCTCCTCCGACCTCTCCCGTCCGATGTCGTTGGCACCCACGTGGACGATGACGGAGGTGACCTGGGGGGGGGGCATCCTTCACCAGCATCGGGACTACCGCGGCGACGTCCCTCACCTTGGCACCTGGGATGCAGTGGGTTATGGCCTTCGGGACTACAACATGGCGGACCATGGACGAGCCTATTACAAGCACAGAGGGGGGGGGGGGGGGAGAAGAGCGGGTGCGGGGGGGGGGAGGAGACGCGAACTGTAGTCTCCTCTGCTGGTGGCGTGATGGACCTGTAGGGGGCCCAGGGTGGGAGAGGGGGAGAGAGAGAGGGGGGGCGTGTGGTCTCTGGGTTGTTTGAGTGAAGTTTTATGAAGCAGTGTTCACTATGTGGCCACGTTGCTGATAGACCCATCCATAGACCCATCCATAGACCCATTCAGATTCTTCTCAGCCAAGTGACATTTAACATGTTATAATCAAGATTCAAGTCAAAAGTATTTCAATCAGGAGAGACTTAATGAATTTGTAAAAAGGTTTATTGAGATAGGCCTCAATCTGGGATGACAGTTGTTCCCAATAGATAGATAGATAGACTTTATTTGTCATTGCTACAGTACAGGTACCAAACAACGAAATTTAGGAGGGGTGGCTCCCCTGGTGTTTAGGAAAGGAAAAAGAAACACATTTTTAGAAAAAGCATAGATGCATAAAATCACAAGAAGGTAAGGAGCTGGTTTACATCAATAGGGGCTATGTACACAATCCACTGTACTATACTGCACGGATAGTCAACTAGGGTTGTCATATTTCACAACAAAGTATTTTTTCACATTATTTTAAAGTGTCACAGTTTGCAGGCTTGAAAATGTACATGTTTGTGCCTCAGCACTAGCTGCCATACAATCCGTCCGGACTGTCCTGGGCCCAGAACTTAGGCCTTTTCTGTGTTCAGGGCCTTGACGGCCCTGTGGTAGAAGCTGTCCTTCAGTCTGTTTGTCTTAGCGGCCGGGGTCCTGTACCTCCTGTTCGAGGGCAGCTTGACAAAGTGTTCGTGCCCAGGGTGGGTCGGGTCCTTGGAGATCTTGGAGGCCCTCCTGAGACAGCGTGTTTTGTACAGCTCCTCCAGAGAGGGGAGGGGGGCGCCGGTGATCCTCTGTGCTGTTCTCACGACTCTCTGTAGGTCGCTTCTCTCCACTGCCGTGCAGCTGTGGTACCAGTTGGAGATGCCGAAGGTGAGGATGCTCTCCACTGCGCCATGGTAGAAGGCCACCAGCATCTCCTTCTTGCTGTGTTGTTTCTTGAGGCATCTCAGGGTGTATAGCCGCTGTTGTGCCCTCTTGATGGTGCCTTTAGTGTTGTCCTTCCAGGCCAGGTCATCCCGCATGTTGTGTCCCAGGAATCGGAGGTTTGAGACTATCTCCACGCTCTCTCCGTCGATGAGCAGGGGCAGGATGGGTCAGATGAGATCAGTTTGTCCCAATATGGGTCAGATGAGACCTGGCCCCCTGGCAGAGGCTGGAAAGGGTCTTCAGGTGGTGGCAGGTGGTCTGGTCGGTGGTCTGGTCGCCTCCTGTCTATATTATTCGCCTCTTGCAGTTCATGTCTTGGCTGGTGCTTCCGCAAGTCCTTTTGACGCTCTGCCGAGGTCCTGCAGTCCAGTCCATGAACGAGTCATTATCATGCCCATGGTGGGCAGGTTTGACACTCTGCTGGCTGCTGTGGCCCAGCTGAGGTCCTGCAGTCCAGTCCATGATGGAGTCAGGATCGTGTCCATGGCTGGAGGCAGGCAGGAAGGCTGGAGGGTGAAATACAAATACAATGTATTTAAATAAACTCTATTAATCAGTCAATGTTGATGATCTTCATGTGGCAAGTTATACAGTAGAGTAAAACAATGTGGCAGACACACTGGACTTAATGTGGAAGTGCTTACATCCAGTGTACAGTGCAGAGTCACTAGACACAACATATCATATGCATTCATGAGTCTAAATAATACAAATTCCATTATATTTATATAGTTTTAGCACCTTAAGACATGTACTCACCAGCAGCAGAGACTGTGGGGACAGCTGGCTGGAACTGGAAGACTAGAAAGTGAAATACAAATAAAATGAATTTATATAAACTGAATCAATCAGTAAATGCTGATGAGCTTTATGTGGCAAGGCTACAGTATATATATATATATATATATATATATATATATATATATATATATATATATATATATATATATATATATAGTGGACCTTTAAGAAACTCACCAGCAGCACGGAGTATAGGTCTGTTCAGATGGCCATGGGCCTGGTTCTGTTGGAGGTGGAGATTCTGTCCCTGGGTCTGGGTCTGGGTCTGGTTCTGAGCTCCTATGAAATGATGAGTTAAGAAGCAGCGGAGGTCTTCCTTGGAGATAGATCTCGCCAGAACGTTGTATATGTTTGGATCCAGAGGAAAAGGAGCACAAGGTTTGAAATGGCTCAGGTACTGTAGAATGTCCATCTCACTGGATTTCGTTGTCTGGTACTTGTAAATGGTAAATGGTAAATGCAACGTTGTCTTGTCTTGTTGACATCAAGTTCTGTCATCGTCCTGGGTAACCAGAACCAGAGCAGTGGGTCAGAGATCTGGTCAGATTGCTATTGTGACATCATCAGCAGCATGTCTCTGTAGGCTATGGAATCTGTAGCAGTCCTGTACTACATTACCCTACATGCTTTGCAATATCATATCTGGGTTGTTTGAGTGAAGTTTTATGAAGCAGTGTTCACTATGTGGCCACGTTGCTGATAGACCCATCCATAGACCCACCCATAGACCCATTCAGATTCTTCTCAGCCAAGTGACATTTAACATGTTATAATCAAGATTCAAGTCAAAAGTATTTCAATCAGGAGAGAGTTAATGAATTTGTAAAAAGGTTTATTGAGATAGGCCTCAATCTGGGATGACAGTTGTTCCCAATAGATAGATAGATAGATAGACTTTATTTGTCATTGCTACAGTACAGGTACCAAACAACGAAATTTAGGAGGGGTGGCTCCCCTGGTGTTTAGGAAAGGAAAAATAAACACATTTTTAGAAAAAGCATAGATGCATAAAATCACAAGAAGGTAAGGAGCTGGTTTACATCAATAGGGGCTATGTACACAATCCACTGTACTATACTGCACGGATAGTCAACTAGGGTTGTCATATTTCACAACAAAGTATTTTTTCACATTATTTTAAAGTGTCACAGTTTGCAGGCTTGAAAATGTACATGTTTGTGCCTCAGCACTAGCTGCCATACAATCCGTCCGGACTGTCCTGGGCCCAGAACTTAGGCCTTTTCTGTGTTCAGGGCCTTGACGGCCCTGTGGTAGAAGCTGTCCTTCAGTCTGTTTGTCTTAGCGGCCGGGGTCCTGTACCTCCTGTTCGAGGGCAGCTTGACAAAGTGTTCGTGCCCAGGGTGGGTCGGGTCCTTGGAGATCTTGGAGGCCCTCCTGAGAAAGCGTGTTTTGTACAGCTCCTCCAGAGAGGGGAGGGGGGCGCCGGTGATCCTCTGTGCTGTTCTCACGACTCTCTGTAGGTCGCTTCTCTCCGCTGCCGTGCAGCTGTGGTACCAGTTGGAGATGCCGAAGGTGAGGATGCTCTCCACTGCGCCGTGGTAGAAGGCCACCAGCATCTCCTTCTTGCTGTGTTGTTCCTTGAGGCATCTCAGGGTGTATAGCCGCTGTTGTGCCCTCTTGATGGTGCCTTTAGTGTTGTCCTTCCAGGCCAGGTCATCCCGCATGTTGTGTCCCAGGAATCGGAGGTTTGAGACTATCTCCACGCTCTCTCCGTCGATGAGCAGGGGCAGGATGGGTCAGATGAGATCAGTTTGTCCCAATATGGGTCAGATGAGACCTGGCCCCCTGGCAGAGGCTGGAAAGGGTCTTCAGGTGGTGGCAGGTGGTCTGGTCGGTGGTCTGGTCGCCTCCTGTCTATATTATTCGCCTCTTGCAGTTCATGTCTTGGCTGGTGCTTCCGCAAGTCCTTTTGACGCTCTGCCGAGGTCCTGCAGTCCAGTCCATGAACGAGTCATTATCATGCCCATGGTGGGCAGGTTTGACACTCTGCTGGCTGCTGTGGCCCAGCTGAGGTCCTGCAGTCCAGTCCATGACGGAGTCAGGATCGTGTCCATGGCTGGAGGCAGGCAGGAAGGCTGGAGGGTGAAATACAAATACAATGTATTTAAATAAACTCTATTAATCAGTCAATGTTGATGATCTTCATGTGGCAAGTTATACAGTAGAGTAAAACAATGTGGCAGACACACTGGACTTAATGTGGAAGTGCTTACATCCAGTGTACAGTGCAGAGTCACTAGACACAACATATCATATGCATTCATGAGTCTAAATAATACAAATTCCATTATATTTATATAGTTTTAGCACCTTAAGACATGTACTCACCAGCAGCAGAGACTGTGGGGACAGCTGGCTGGAACTGGAAGACTAGAAAGTGAAATACAAATAAAATGAATATATATATATATATATATAGTGGACCTTTAAGAAACTCACCAGCAGCACGGAGTATAGGTATAGGTATAGGTTCTCGCCAGAACGTTGTATATGTTTGGATCCAGAGGAAAAGGAGCACAAGGTTTGAAATGGCTCAGGTACTGTAGAATGTCCATCTCACTGGATTTCGTTGTCTGGTACTTGTAAATGGTAAATGGTAAATGCAACGTTGTCTTGTCTTGTTGACATCAAGTTCTGTCATCGTCCTGGGTAACCAGAACCAGAGCAGTGGGTCAGAGATCTGGTCAGATTGCTATTGTGACATCATCAGCAGCATGTCTCTGTAGGCTATGGAATCTGTAGCAGTCCTGTACTACATTACCCTACATGCTTTGCAATATCATATCTGGGTTGTTTGAGTGAAGTTTTATGAAGCAGTGTTCACTATGTGGCCACGTTGCTGATAGACCCATCCATAGACCCATCCATAGACCCATTCAGATTCTTCTCAGCCAAGTGACATTTAACATGTTATAATCAAGATTCAAGTCAAAAGTATTTCAATCAGGAGAGACTTAATGAATTTGTAAAAAGGTTTATTGAGATAGGCCTCAATCTGGGATGACAGTTGTTCCCAATATGGGTCAGATGAGATCAGTTTGTCCCAATATGGGTCAGATGAGATCAGTTTGTCCCAATATGGGTCAGATGAGATCAGTTTGTCCCAATATGGGTCAGATGAGATCAGTTTGTCCCAATATGGGTCAGAGGAGACCTGGCCCCCTGGCAGAGGCTGGAAAGGGTCTTCAGGTTTGTGGCAGGTGGTCTGGTCGGTGGTCTGGTCGCCTCCTGTCTATATTATTCGCCTCTTGCAGTTCATGTCTTGGCTGGTGCTTCCGCAAGTCCTTTTGACGCTCTGCCGAGGTCCTGCAGTCCAGTCCATGAACGAGTCATTATCATGCCCATGGTGGGCAGGTTTGACACTCTGCTGGCTGCTGTGGCCCAGCTGAGGTCCTGCAGTCCAGTCCATGACGGAGTCAGGATCGTGTCCATGGCTGGAGGCAGGCAGGAAGGCTGGAGGGTGAAATACAAATACAATGTATTTAAATAAACTCTATTAATCAGTCAATGTTGATGATCTTCATGTGGCAAGTTATACAGTAGAGTAAAACAATGTGGCAGACACACTGGACTTAATGTGGAAGTGCTTACATCCAGTGTACAGTGCAGAGTCACTAGACACAACATATCATATGCATTCATGAGTCTAAATAATACAAATTCCATTATATTTATATAGTTTTAGCACCTTAAGACATGTACTCACCAGCAGCAGAGACTGTGGGGACAGCTGGCTGGAACTGGAAGACTAGAAAGTGAAATACAAATAAAATGAATTTATATAAACTGAATCAATCAGTAAATGCTGATGAGCTTTATGTGGCAAGGCTATGTGGCAAGGCTACAGGCTACAGTATATATATATATACTATATATATATATATATATATATATATATACTATATATATATATATATAGTGGACCTTTAAGAAACTCACCAGCAGCACGGAGTATAGGTCTGTTCAGATGGCCATGGGCCTGGTTCTGTTGGAGGTGGAGATTCTGTCCCTGGGTCTGGGTCTGGTTCTGAGCTCCTATGAAATGATGAGTTAAGAAGCAGCGGAGGTCTTCCTTGGAGAAAGATCTCGCCAGAACGTTGTATATGTTTGGATCCAGAGGAAAAGGAGCACAAGGTTTGAAATGGCTCAGGTACTGTAGAATGTCCATCTCACTGGATTTCGTTGTCTGGTACTTGTAAATGGTAAATGGTAAATGCAACGTTATCTTGTCTTGTTGACATCAAGTTCTATCATCGTCCTGGGTAACCAGAACCAGAGCAGTGGGTCAGAGATCTGGTCAGATTGCTATTGTGACATCATCAGCAGCATGTCTCTGTAGGCTATGGAATCTGTAGCAGTCCTGTACTACATTACCCTACATGCTTTGCAATATCATATCTGGGTTGTTTGAGTGAAGTTTTATGAAGCAGTGTTCACTATGTGGCCACGTTGCGGATAGACCCATCCATAGACCCATCCATAGACCCATTCAGATTCTTCTCAGCCAAGTGACATTTAAGATGTTATAATCAAGATTCAAGTCAAAAGTATTTCAATCAGGAGAGACTTAATGAATTTGTAAAAAGGTTTATTGAGATAGGCCACAATCTGGGATGACAGTTGTTCCCAATATGGGTCAGATGAGATCAGTTTGTCCCAATATGGGTCAGATGAGATCAGTTTGTCCCAATATGGGTCAGATGAGACCTGGCCCCCTGGCAGAGGCTGGAAAGGGTCTTCAGGTGGTGGCAGGTGGTCTGGTCGGTGGTCTGGTCGCCTCCTGTCTATATTATTCGCCTCTTGCAGTTCATGTCTTGGCTGGTGCTTCCGCAAGTCCTTTTGACGCTCTGCCGAGGTCCTGCAGTCCAGTCCATGAACGAGTCATTATCATGCCCATGGTGGGCAGGTTTGACACTCTGCTGGCTGCTGTGGCCCAGCTGAGGTCCTGCAGTCCAGTCCATGACGGAGTCAGGATCGTGTCCATGGCTGGAGGCAGGCAGGAAGGCTGGAGGGTGAAATACAAATACAATGTATTTAAATAAACTCTATTAATCAGTCAATGTTGATGATCTTCATGTGGCAAGTTATACAGTAGAGTAAAACAATGTGGCAGACACACTGGACTTAATGTGGAAGTGCTTACATCCAGTGTACAGTGCAGAGTCACTAGACACAACATATCATATGCATTCATGAGTCTAAATAATACAAATTCCATTATATTTATATAGTTTTAGCACCTTAAGACATGTACTCACCAGCAGCAGAGACTGTGGGGACAGCTGGCTGGAACTGGAAGACTAGAAAGTGAAATACAAATAAAATGAATTTATATAAACTGAATCAATCAGTAAATGCTGATGAGCTTTATGTGGCAAGGCTACAGTATATATATATATATATATATATATATATATATATATATATATATATATATATATATATATATATATATATATATATATATATATATATATAGTGGACCTTTAAGAAACTCACCAGCAGCACGGAGTATGGGTCTGTTCAGATGGCCATGGGCCTGGTTCTGTCGGAGGTGGAGATTCTGGGTCTGGGTCTGGGTCTGGGTCTGGGTCTGGTTCTGAGCTCCTATGAAATGATGAGTTAAGAAGCAGCGGAGGTCTTCCTTGGAGAAAGATCTCGCCAGAACGTTGTATATGTTTGGATCCAGAGGAAAAGGAGCACAAGGTTTGAAATGGCTCAGGTACTGTAGAATGTCCATCTCACTGGATTTCGTTGTCTGGTACTTGTAAATGGTAAATGGTAAATGCAACGTTGTCTTGTCTTGTTGACATCAAGTTCTGTCATCGTCCTGGGTAACCAGAACCAGAGCAGTGGGTCAGAGATCTGGTCAGATTGCTATTGTGACATCATCAGCAGCATGTCTCTGTAGGCTATGGAATCTGTAGCAGTCCTGTACTACATTACCCTACATGCTTTGCAATATCATATCTGGGTTGTTTGAGTGAAGTTTTATGAAGCAGTGTTCACTATGTGGCCACGTTGCTGATAGACCCATCCATAGACCCATCCATAGACCCATTCAGATTCTTCTCAGCCAAGTGACATTTAACATGTTATAATCAAGATTCAAGTCAAAAGTATTTCAATCAGGAGAGACTTAATGAATTTGTAAAAAGGTTTATTGAGATAGGCCTCAATCTGGGATGACAGTTGTTCCCAATATGGGTCAGATGAGATCAGTTTGTCCCAATATGGGTCAGATGAGATCAGTTTGTCCCAATATGGGTCAGATGAGATCAGTTTGTCCCAATATGGGTCAGATGAGATCAGTTTGTCCCAATATGGGTCAGAGGAGACCTGGCCCCCTGGCAGAGGCTGGAAAGGGTCTTCAGGTTTGTGGCAGGTGGTCTGGTCGGTGGTCTGGTCGCCTCCTGTCTATATTATTCGCCTCTTGCAGTTCATGTCTTGGCTGGTGCTTCCGCAAGTCCTTTTGACGCTCTGCCGAGGTCCTGCAGTCCAGTCCATGAACGAGTCATTATCATGCCCATGGTGGGCAGGTTTGACACTCTGCTGGCTGCTGTGGCCCAGCTGAGGTCCTGCAGTCCAGTCCATGACGGAGTCAGGATCGTGTCCATGGCTGGAGGCAGGCAGGAAGGCTGGAGGGTGAAATACAAATACAATGTATTTAAATAAACTCTATTAATCAGTCAATGTTGATGATCTTCATGTGGCAAGTTATACAGTAGAGTAAAACAATGTGGCAGACACACTGGACTTAATGTGGAAGTGCTTACATCCAGTGTACAGTGCAGAGTCACTAGACACAACATATCATATGCATTCATGAGTCTAAATAATACAAATTCCATTATATTTATATAGTTTTAGCACCTTAAGACATGTACTCACCAGCAGCAGAGACTGTGGGGACAGCTGGCTGGAACTGGAAGACTAGAAAGTGAAATACAAATAAAATGAATTTATATAAACTGAATCAATCAGTAAATGCTGATGAGCTTTATGTGGCAAGGCTACAGTATATATATATATATATATATATATATATATATATATATATATATATATATATATAGTGGACCTTTAAGAAACTCACCAGCAGCACGGAGTATAGGTATAGGTATAGGTTCTCGCCAGAACGTTGTATATGTTTGGATCCAGAGGAAAAGGAGCACAAGGTTTGAAATGGCTCAGGTACTGTAGAATGTCCATCTCACTGGATTTCGTTGTCTGGTACTTGTAAATGGTAAATGGTAAATGCAACGTTGTCTTGTCTTGTTGACATCAAGTTCTGTCATCGTCCTGGGTAACCAGAACCAGAGCAGTGGGTCAGAGATCTGGTCAGATTGCTATTGTGACATCATCAGCAGCATGTCTCTGTAGGCTATGGAATCTGTAGCAGTCCTGTACTACATTACCCTACATGCTTTGCAATATCATATCTGGGTTGTTTGAGTGAAGTTTTATGAAGCAGTGTTCACTATGTGGCCACGTTGCTGATAGACCCATCCATAGACCCATCCATAGACCCATTCAGATTCTTCTCAGCCAAGTGACATTTAACATGTTATAATCAAGATTCAAGTCAAAAGTATTTCAATCAGGAGAGACTTAATGAATTTGTAAAAAGGTTTATTGAGATAGGCCTCAATCTGGGATGACAGTTGTTCCCAATATGGGTCAGATGAGATCAGTTTGTCCCAATATGGGTCAGATGAGATCAGTTTGTCCCAATATGGGTCAGATGAGATCAGTTTGTCCCAATATGGGTCAGATGAGATCAGTTTGTCCCAATATGGGTCAGAGGAGACCTGGCCCCCTGGCAGAGGCTGGAAAGGGTCTTCAGGTTTGTGGCAGGTGGTCTGGTCGGTGGTCTGGTCGCCTCCTGTCTATATTATTCGCCTCTTGCAGTTCATGTCTTGGCTGGTGCTTCCGCAAGTCCTTTTGACGCTCTGCCGAGGTCCTGCAGTCCAGTCCATGAACGAGTCATTATCATGCCCATGGTGGGCAGGTTTGACACTCTGCTGGCTGCTGTGGCCCAGCTGAGGTCCTGCAGTCCAGTCCATGACGGAGTCAGGATCGTGTCCATGGCTGGAGGCAGGCAGGAAGGCTGGAGGGTGAAATACAAATACAATGTATTTAAATAAACTCTATTAATCAGTCAATGTTGATGATCTTCATGTGGCAAGTTATACAGTAGAGTAAAACAATGTGGCAGACACACTGGACTTAATGTGGAAGTGCTTACATCCAGTGTACAGTGCAGAGTCACTAGACACAACATATCATATGCATTCATGAGTCTAAATAATACAAATTCCATTATATTTATATAGTTTTAGCACCTTAAGACATGTACTCACCAGCAGCAGAGACTGTGGGGACAGCTGGCTGGAACTGGAAGACTAGAAAGTGAAATACAAATAAAATGAATTTATATAAACTGAATCAATCAGTAAATGCTGATGAGCTTTATGTGGCAAGGCTATGTGGCAAGGCTACAGGCTACAGTATATATATATATACTATATATATATATATATATATATATATATATACTATATATATATATATAGTGGACCTTTAAGAAACTCACCAGCAGCACGGAGTATAGGTCTGTTCAGATGGCCATGGGCCTGGTTCTGTTGGAGGTGGAGATTCTGTCCCTGGGTCTGGGTCTGGTTCTGAGCTCCTATGAAATGATGAGTTAAGAAGCAGCGGAGGTCTTCCTTGGAGAAAGATCTCGCCAGAACGTTGTATATGTTTGGATCCAGAGGAAAAGGAGCACAAGGTTTGAAATGGCTCAGGTACTGTAGAATGTCCATCTCACTGGATTTCGTTGTCTGGTACTTGTAAATGGTAAATGGTAAATGCAACGTTATCTTGTCTTGTTGACATCAAGTTCTATCATCGTCCTGGGTAACCAGAACCAGAGCAGTGGGTCAGAGATCTGGTCAGATTGCTATTGTGACATCATCAGCAGCATGTCTCTGTAGGCTATGGAATCTGTAGCAGTCCTGTACTACATTACCCTACATGCTTTGCAATATCATATCTGGGTTGTTTGAGTGAAGTTTTATGAAGCAGTGTTCACTATGTGGCCACGTTGCGGATAGACCCATCCATAGACCCATCCATAGACCCATTCAGATTCTTCTCAGCCAAGTGACATTTAAGATGTTATAATCAAGATTCAAGTCAAAAGTATTTCAATCAGGAGAGACTTAATGAATTTGTAAAAAGGTTTATTGAGATAGGCCACAATCTGGGATGACAGTTGTTCCCAATATGGGTCAGATGAGATCAGTTTGTCCCAATATGGGTCAGATGAGATCAGTTTGTCCCAATATGGGTCAGATGAGACCTGGCCCCCTGGCAGAGGCTGGAAAGGGTCTTCAGGTGGTGGCAGGTGGTCTGGTCGGTGGTCTGGTCGCCTCCTGTCTATATTATTCGCCTCTTGCAGTTCATGTCTTGGCTGGTGCTTCCGCAAGTCCTTTTGACGCTCTGCCGAGGTCCTGCAGTCCAGTCCATGAACGAGTCATTATCATGCCCATGGTGAGCAGGTTTGACACTCTGCTGGCTGCTGTGGCCCAGCTGAGGTCCTGCAGTCCAGTCCATGACGGAGTCAGGATCGTGTCCATGGCTGGAGGCAGGCAGGAAGGCTGGAGGGTGAAATACAAATACAATGTATTTAAATAAACTCTATTAATCAGTCAATGTTGATGATCTTCATGTGGCAAGTTATACAGTAGAGTAAAACAATGTGGCAGACACACTGGACTTAATGTGGAAGTGCTTACATCCAGTGTACAGTGCAGAGTCACTAGACACAACATATCATATGCATTCATGAGTCTAAATAATACAAATTCCATTATATTTATATAATTTTAGCACCTTAAGACATGTACTCACCAGCAGCAGAGACTGTGGGGACAGCTGGCTGGAACTGGAAGACTAGAAAGTGAAATACAAATAAAATGAATTTATATAAACTGAATCAATCAGTAAATGCTGATGAGCTTTATGTGGCAAGGCTACAGTATATATATATATATATATATATATATATATATATATATATATATATATATATATATATATATATATAGTGGACCTTTAAGAAACTCACCAGCAGCACGGAGTATGGGTCTGTTCAGATGGCCATGGGCCTGGTTCTGTCGGAGGTGGAGATTCTGGGTCTGGGTCTGGGTCTGGGTCTGGGTCTGGGTCTGGTTCTGAGCTCCTATGAAATGATGAGTTAAGAAGCAGCGGAGGTCTTCCTTGGAGAAAGATCTCGCCAGAACGTTGTATATGTTTGGATCCAGAGGAAAAGGAGCACAAGGTTTGAAATGGCTCAGGTACTGTAGAATGTCCATCTCACTGGATTTCGTTGTCTGGTACTTGTAAATGGTAAATGGTAAATGCAACGTTGTCTTGTCTTGTTGACATCAAGTTCTGTCATCGTCCTGGGTAACCAGAACCAGAGCAGTGGGTCAGAGATCTGGTCAGATTGCTATTGTGACATCATCAGCAGCATGTCTCTGTAGGCTATGGAATCTGTAGCAGTCCTGTACTACATTACCCTACATGCTTTGCAATATCATATCTGGGTTGTTTGAGTGAAGTTTTATGAAGCAGTGTTCACTATGTGGCCACGTTGCTGATAGACCCATCCATAGACCCATCCATAGACCCATTCAGATTCTTCTCAGCCAAGTGACATTTAACATGTTATAATCAAGATTCAAGTCAAAAGTATTTCAATCAGGAGAGACTTAATGAATTTGTAAAAAGGTTTATTGAGATAGGCCTCAATCTGGGATGACAGTTGTTCCCAATATGGGTCAGATGAGATCAGTTTGTCCCAATATGGGTCAGATGAGATCAGTTTGTCCCAATATGGGTCAGATGAGATCAGTTTGTCCCAATATGGGTCAGATGAGATCAGTTTGTCCCAATATGGGTCAGAGGAGACCTGGCCCCCTGGCAGAGGCTGGAAAGGGTCTTCAGGTTTGTGGCAGGTGGTCTGGTCGGTGGTCTGGTCGCCTCCTGTCTATATTATTCGCCTCTTGCAGTTCATGTCTTGGCTGGTGCTTCCGCAAGTCCTTTTGACGCTCTGCCGAGGTCCTGCAGTCCAGTCCATGAACGAGTCATTATCATGCCCATGGTGGGCAGGTTTGACACTCTGCTGGCTGCTGTGGCCCAGCTGAGGTCCTGCAGTCCAGTCCATGACGGAGTCCGGATCGTGTCCATGGCTGGAGGCAGGCAGGAAGGCTGGAGGGTGAAATACAAATACAATGTATTTAAATAAACTCTATTAATCAGTCAATGTTGATGATCTTCATGTGGCAAGTTATACAGTAGAGTAAAACAATGTGGCAGACACACTGGACTTAATGTGGAAGTGCTTACATCCAGTGTACAGTGCAGAGTCACTAGACACAACATATCATATGCATTCATGAGTCTAAATAATACAAATTCCATTATATTTATATAGTTTTAGCACCTTAAGACATGTACTCACCAGCAGCAGAGACTGTGGGGACAGCTGGCTGGAACTGGAAGACTAGAAAGTGAAATACAAATAAAATGAATTTATATAAACTGAATCAATCAGTAAATGCTGATGAGCTTTATGTGGCAAGGCTACAGTATATATATATATATATATATATATATATATATATATATATATATATATATATATATATAGTGGACCTTTAAGAAACTCACCAGCAGCACGGAGTATAGGTCTGTTCAGATGGCCATGGGCCTGGTTCTGTTGGAGGTGGAGATTCTGTCCCTGGGTCTGGGTCTGGGTCTGGGTCTGGGTCTGGTTCTGAGCTCCTATGAAATGATGAGTTAAGAAGCAGCGGAGGTCTTCCTTGGAGAAAGATCTCGCCAGAACGTTGTATATGTTTGGATCCAGAGGAAAAGGAGCACAAGGTTTGAAATGGCTCAGGTACTGTAGAATGTCCATCTCACTGGATTTCGTTGTCTGGTACTTGTAAATGGTAAATGGTAAATGCAACGTTGTCTTGTCTTGTTGACATCAAGTTCTGTCATCGTCCTGGGTAACCAGAACCAGAGCAGTGGGTCAGAGATCTGGTCAGATTGCTATTGTGACATCATCAGCAGCATGTCTCTGTAGGCTATGGAATCTGTAGCAGTCCTGTACTACATTACCCTACATGCTTTGCAATATCATATCTGGGTTGTTTGAGTGAAGTTTTTTGAAGCAGTGTTCACTATGTGGCCACGTTGCTGATAGACCCATCCATAGACCCATCCATAGACCCATTCAGATTCTTCTCAGCCAAGTGACATTTAACATGTTATAATCAAGATTCAAGTCAAAAGTATTTCAATCAGGAGAGACTTAATGAATTTGTAAAAAGGTTTATTGAGATAGGCCTCAATCTGGGATGACAGTTGTTCCCAATATGGGTCAGGTGAGATCAGTTTGTCCCAATATGGGTCAGATGAGATCAGTTTGTCCCAATATGGGTCAGATGAGATCAGTTTGTCCCAATATGGGTCAGATGAGACCTGGCCCCCTGGCAGAGGCTGGAAAGGGTCTTCAGGTGGTGGCAGGTGGTCTGGTCGGTGGTCTGGTCGCCTCCTGTCTATATTATTCGCCTCTTGCAGTTCATGTCTTGGCTGGTGCTTCCGCAAGTCCTTTTGACGCTCTGCCGAGGTCCTGCAGTCCAGTCCATGAACGAGTCATTATCATGCCCATGGTGGGCAGGTTTGACACTCTGCTGGCTGCTGTGGCCCAGCTGAGGTCCTGCAGTCCAGTCCATGACGGAGTCAGGATCGTGTCCATGGCTGGAGGCAGGCAGGAAGGCTGGAGGGTGAAATACAAATACAATGTATTTAAATAAACTCTATTAATCAGTCAATGTTGATGATCTTCATGTGGCAAGTTATACAGTAGAGTAAAACAATGTGGCAGACACACTGGACTTAATGTGGAAGTGCTTACATCCAGTGTACAGTGCAGAGTCACTAGACACAACATATCATATGCATTCATGAGTCTAAATAATACAAATTCCATTATATTTATATAGTTTTAGCACCTTAAGACATGTACTCACCAGCAGCAGAGACTGTGGGGACAGCTGGCTGGAACTGGAAGACTAGAAAGTGAAATACAAATAAAATGAATTTATATAAACTGAATCAATCAGTAAATGCTGATGAGCTTTATGTGGCAAGGCTACAGTATATACAGTATATATATATATATATATATATATATATATATATATATATATATATATATATATATATATATATATAGTGGACCTTTAAGAAACTCACCAGCAGCACGGAGTATAGGTCTGTTCAGATGGCCATGGGCCTGGTTCTGTTGGAGGTGGAGATTCTGTCCCTGGGTCTGGGTCTGGGTCTGGGTCTGGGTCTGGTTCTGAGCTCCTATGAAATGATGAGTTAAGAAGCAGCGGAGGTCTTCCTTGGAGAAAGATCTCGCCAGAACGTTGTATATGTTTGGATCCAGAGGAAAAGGAGCACAAGGTTTGAAATGGCTCAGGTACTGTAGAATGTCCATCTCACTGGATTTCGTTGTCTGGTACTTGTAAATGGTAAATGGTAAATGCATCGTTGTCTTGTCTTGTTGACATCAAGTTCTGTCATCGTCCTGGGTAACCAGAACCAGAGCAGTGGGTCAGAGATCTGGTCAGATTGCTATTGTGACATCATCAGCAGCATGTCTCTGTAGGCTATGGAATCTGTAGCAGTCCTGTACTACATTACCCTACATGCTTTGCAATATCATATCTGGGTTGTTTGAGTGAAGTTTTATGAAGCAGTGTTCACTATGTGGCCACGTTGCTGATAGACCCATCCATAGACCCATCCATAGACCCATTCAGATTCTTCTCAGCCAAGTGACATTTAACATGTTATAATCAAGATTCAAGTCAAAAGTATTTCAATCAGGAGAGACTTAATGAATTTGTAAAAAGGTTTATTGAGATAGGCCTCAATCTGGGATGACAGTTGTTCCCAATATGGGTCAGATGAGATCAGTTTGTCCCAATATGGGTCAGATGAGATCAGTTTGTCCCAATATGGGTCAGATGAGACCTGGCCCCCTGGCAGAGGCTGGAAAGGGTCTTCAGGTGGTGGCAGGTGGTCTGGTCGGTGGTCTGGTCGCCTCCTGTCTATATTATTCGCCTCTTGCAGTTCATGTCTTGGCTGGTGCTTCCGCAAGTCCTTTTGACGCTCTGCCGAGGTCCTGCAGTCCAGTCCATGAACGAGTCATTATCATGCCCATGGTGGGCAGGTTTGACACTCTGCTGGCTGCTGTGGCCCAGCTGAGGTCCTGCAGTCCAGTCCATGACGGAGTCAGGATCGTGTCCATGGCTGGAGGCAGGCAGGAAGGCTGGAGGGTGAAATACAAATACAATGTATTTAAATAAACTCTATTAATCAGTCAATGTTGATGATCTTCATGTGGCAAGTTATACAGTAGAGTAAAACAATGTGGCAGACACACTGGACTTAATGTGGAAGTGCTTACATCCAGTGTACAGTGCAGAGTCACTAGACACAACATATCATATGCATTCATGAGTCTAAATAATACAAATTCCATTATATTTATATAGTTTTAGCACCTTAAGACATGTACTCACCAGCAGCAGAGACTGGGGACAGCTGGCTGGAACTGGAAGACTAGAAAGTGAAATACAAATAAAATGAATTTATATAAACTGAATCAATCAGTAAATGCTGATGAGCTTTATTATGTGGCAAGGCTACAGTATATATATATATATATATATATATATATATATATATATATATATATATATATATATATATATATATATATAGTGGACCTTTAAGAAACTCACCAGCAGCACGGAGTATAGGTCTGTTCAGATGGCCATGGGCCTGGTTCTGTTGGAGGTGGAGATTCTGTCCCTGGGTCTGGGTCTGGGTCTGGGTCTGGGTCTGGTTCTGAGCTCCTATGAAATGATGAGTTAAGAAGCAGCGGAGGTCTTCCTTGGAGAAAGATCTCGCCAGAACGTTGTATATGTTTGGATCCAGAGGAAAAGGAGCACAAGGTTTGAAATGGCTCAGGTACTGTAGAATGTCCATCTCACTGGATTTCGTTGTCTGGTACTTGTAAATGGTAAATGGTAAATGCAACGTTGTCTTGTCTTGTTGACATCAAGTTCTGTCATCGTCCTGGGTAACCAGAACCAGAGCAGTGGGTCAGAGATCTGGTCAGATTGCTATTGTGACATCATCAGCAGCATGTCTCTGTAGGCTATGGAATCTGTAGCAGTCCTGTACTACATTACCCTACATGCTTTGCAATATCATATCTGGGTTGTTTGAGTGAAGTTTTATGAAGCAGTGTTCACTATGTGGCCACGTTGCTGATAGACCCATCCATAGACCCATCCATAGACCCATTCAGATTCTTCTCAGCCAAGTGACATTTAACATGTTATAATCAAGATTCAAGTCAAAAGAGCTAGAGGTGGTGGATTGTATTTTACATATGTTCAACCATTCTTCCTCAGTTTGGACTATGTTTGCTTCCTTCTCCCACTTATCCCTAACATATAAGGTGGAGTGATTCTTGGTGGACTGTATACTCTTCTGTATAATTCTTGACACCAGTTTCTTGTGGGTGTTGCCCTTATACGCATCAATACAAATGTTGACGAGACTCATTTCAGAAACCTCATTATTCTTTATATTCTTATAGAAGTAATGCCTCAGTTGTAAATACCTGTAGAAATCTTGTTTCTCTAGGTTGTGATTATCAATAAGATATTGAAAGGCCTGTATTGGGTGAAATTAGGTAGGGATGTCCCGATCCCATTTTTTCACTACCGATACCTGGGCTTCAGGTATCTGCGATACCGATATCAATCCGATATTTGTATTTATTGTTTTACTCCTGAATAATAACAAATACTTCCCCAGTATAGTCCACAACATTTGGCTATTAAAGACTGCCAGCCTTTATTCAAGCAACAAAAACAGTACTCACTGTTACTCACTACTCAATGACCAACTGGTTTCAAGTTAAAACAATTTAAACAGCAGCATTCAGCATTGTAGAAAAAAATGTTTCACTATGGGAACGCCCCCTGCGTGACCTCATCAGAAACTGAATTACACTGCGCCAGCCCATTGGCTGGCCCAGGCGACGCTTGTGTCACGAGGGACGGGACCCTCCGCCTATATAACGCGTACACACGGCGTCTGTCGACATTCAAAATCCCGAGAGGGGAAGCGGCAGTGACGGCCGCGCGCTGCACTTAGTATTTATTCTTTATTATTTTGAATGTCTCGCTCAGCCCGTCAGTGACGGTGCAGTGTGTGTGTGTGTGTTAGCCCGTCAGTGACGGTGCAGTGTGTGTGTGTTAGCCCGTCAGTGACGGTGCAGTATGTGTGTTAGCCCGTCAGTGACGGTGCAGTGTGTGTGTGTTAGCCCGTCAGTGACGGTGCTAAGCCGTGCTGTACGTTAACAAACACGTTTGTACAGCTGTTCCTTTGTGTCGACCTCCCTCTGTGCCTAGAGACTCTTACACTAATGTTACCACCAGGTGCTAGCTAGCTACGGTAGCTAACGTTACCACCAGGTGCTAGCTAACTACGGTAGCTAACATTACCACCAGGTGCTAGCTAGCTACGTTATCTAACGTTACCACCAGGTGCTAGCTAGCTACGGTAGCTAACGTTACCACCAGGTGCTAGCTAGCTACGGTAGCGAACGTTACCACCAGGTGCTAGCTAGCTACGGTAGCTAACGTTACCACCAGGTGCTAGCTAGCTACGGTAGCTAACGTTACCACCAGGTGCTAGCTAGCTAAGGTAGCTAACGTTACCACCAGGTGCTAGCTAGCTAAGGTAGCTAACGTTACCACCAGGTGCTAGCTAACTAAAGGCCGATTTAAAGTTCTGCGTCGAATTTACGTGCATAGCTTACGTTCCCTACGTAAGTGATGATGACAGTAGATATTCATACAACTAATGTTGCCATTTTCATCTTTTGAAATTCATTCAAATGAATGTTAATTCATGCCATGTATAAACATGATTATATAACCCCGTTCTCGATTCCCATCCCTAGTCCTGAGTGGTGCAATTGCCATACCAGGCGGTGATGCAGACAGACAGGATGTTGGCGAGGAGCTTAGGTGCCATGGAAAATGTCCTCAGCCGCCCGAGGAAGAAAAGCCGCCTTTTTGAGTCGATGTGAAGGGACTATTTTCAGTTGATCATGAGTATGCCAAAGGTTGTGAGGTGTAGGATCCAGGGGCAGAGAGGAACCAGACGAGGCATTGCAGTTGAAAGGCAAAGTCCACTTTACTTAGAATAATCCACAGGGGAGACAGGAACGAACTTTAGAAAATGTAAAAGAGAATTGAGAATGTTTATTTTGGTCCCCTATACAATTCACAATACAGATATAAAAAATGTACAGTCACAATGCATAACACCAGGACCAAAAAGGTGTAGGCTGAAGCCATGGCTTATTGCGCCTACCCCTGTTACATGTATGTTTTTTCCCCCATGAATGCATAATCAAAACATTGAAACTTTTACAAACAAAATTTCACTTACGCATGTCAACAAAAAGTTCAAAAATACCAAACAAAAACTATATTTAAACCTCTGTTTTATACTTGTTAATCATCTTTTTTTTTTTTTTTATCCTTTTAGTGTACTACACATTTTCATTTCCTTTTCAAAAGTATTCCATAAGTTAACTCCTTTAACTGTTATACATCTTTGTTTTGCATTTGTTCTAATCTTTGTTTTCATAAACATACATATTCCTCTGAGTTCGTAATTACTCTGTCTAACTTGAAATAGTCTCTGGATACAGTCTGGAAGCATCTTATTTTTTACTTTATACATTACTTGTGCCATTTTGAAGTCCACCAATTCTTTAAATTTGAGATCATAGGTGTTTATGAATAATTTGTTAGTTGGTTCTTGATAGGCAGCTGTTTATAATTCGTATAGCTCAACCTAGGAAACCAGGACGCTTGAGAGGCAACGCTCCCTCAAAACTTGCAACATCTGTGGCATTGTGCTGTGTGATAAAACTGCACATTTTAGAGTGGCCTTTTATTGTTACCAGCCTAATAGGCACATCTGTGCAATAATCATGCTGTCTAGTCAGCATCTGGATATGTCACACCTGTCAGGTGGATGGATTATCTTGTTAAAGGAGAAGCGCTCACTAACACAGATTTAAACACATTTGTGAACACAATTTGAGAGAAATAGCCCTTTTGTTTAGGCATAGAAAAAGTCTTATGTCTCTGATTTAAACTGGTGAAAAATTGGAGCAAAAACAGAAGCGTTTAGGGTTAGTTAATCTTAATTAAACAATAAGATGCACCTGTGTGCTTATCAGTCCATGAATCGGTCTCTCCTCTAGTGTCCAGGTGGAACCGTGACAGTATCCCCTCCCATAGGAGCGGCTGCAGCCGTGCAGCCAGGACGACCACCACAAAGCCGATTGAAGTCCCGGATGAGTCCCGCATCAAGGACATCCCAGTCAGGCACCCAAGAACGCTCCTCAGGACGTAACCCTCCCAGTCCACCAGGTATTGAAGGCCCCCACAGTCCCAACGAGCATCCAGCAGACACCGGACAGTGTAGACCAGCCGGGGGGGTGGAGGTGCAGGCGTGGGGAGGGGCAGGCGTGGGGAAGAAAAAGGGACGTGTCCTCATCACTTTGAGCCAGGAAGATGGAAAATCTCAAAGATCTGGGGGGGCTGCAGTCGGTAGATGGGTTAAAATCTGTCTCGAGACCGATAGTTATGGAGATAGACTCCAGTTCTATGAGTGGAGCGGAGCCCCATAGGGGAGCTCTGCTCCTATTGGTTTACCCGCTACCTAAAGTAGCCAATGACTGAATTTTTCAATGCCTGCGCCCGCCTGGGGTGCTATATAAAGGGGCGTACTTCGCTCCATCATTCTCCCAAACATACAAAACAGCCGGGTTTGAACGAGTCGAAGTGGGCCAGCAGCCCTATGGGGCTCCGCTCCACTCATAGAACTGGAGTCTATCTCCATAACTATCGTTCTATATCGTGGAGCTCCGCCCCATAGGGGAGCTCTGCTCCTATTGGTTTAGGCGGAGCGAGCGAGGCCAAATGTACCCCCACTGAGACTATTAATCCAAAAACAATCTCAGCGGCACCCGGAGCTGACCACTGATGTTGGTTCAAGACAACCTTAAAAAGTTGGCCCAACCCACACCGAGTCTGCTCCACTGATCTAGCCCTTACGTGAGCACGCAGGGTTGTAGATCTAACGGAACATGTCCTGGAGGAGGGTCCCCTCCCCAGGCACATCCGTAATCATCCTGACAGCACTTGAATAGCATCCCCAACCAGGGTAATCCAAGTGCCATCCCCACTACATCAGTCCTCAGCAAACTGAGGACAGAATGAGAAAAGGATGAGGAAGAAATATCACTTACCTAACCCTTACGTTGGGTTGTTGATCTAACAGACATGTCCTGGAGGAGGGTCCCCTCCCCAGGCACATCCGTATTCATCCTGACAGCACTTGAATAGAATCCCCATGACCAGGGTAATCCAAGTGCCCTTCCCACAACATCAGTCATTAGCAAAACTGAGGACAGAATGAGAAAGGATTGAGGAAGAATATCACTGACCTAACCCTTACGTGAGCACGTAGGGTTGTTGATCTAACGGAACATGTCCTGGAGGAGGGTCCCTTCCCCAGGCACATCCGTATTCATCCTGACAGCACTTGAATAGAATCCCATGACCAGGGTAATCCAAGTGCCTTCCCCACTACATCAGTCATCAGCAAAACTGAGGACAGAATGAGAAAAGGATGAGGAAGAAATATCTTTCAAGTAATACCGTATAAAAAGTGATGGCGACGACCAAGACGCCGCCACACATATCTCCTCCACTCCCACTCCCCTGAGAATGGCCACTGATGTGGCCATGCCCCTGGTGGAATGAGCCCGAATGCCAGTCGGCACGGGCTCGCAAATATAATAGCCTCGCAAATCCAAAAGGACAGCCTCTGCTTCGAGAGTGGTGTCCCGGCTTTCTGTCCGCCATAGCAGATCAGAAGCCGGGGAGAAGATCTCAGTCCTGCCGTGCGCTTCACATATTGTGCCAACGCGCGCACCGGACAATACAATGTAAAACGCCTCTCCCTCTCTCCGTCGTGAGGAGGAGGAAAAAAAGGCACTCAGAGCACAGCTCTGAACCCTAAACCCACGATTAACCGTAGGGATAAAAGCCGGGTTAGGGCGTAATACAGCTTTTGTTTCGTCATCAGAATGATCAAACAATCTGCCCGTGACGAGAGAGCGCACAAATCACTCACTCGCTCAGCCGTAGTCAAGGCGAGGAGTAGACTCGTCTTGAGAGACAATAAAAACGCAACGACACAGTGACAATGGGTTCGAATGGAGGCACGCACAGCGCCTCTAGCACAATCGACAGGTCCCATTTTGGCATTAGAGTCCTAAGAGGGCGTCTAAGCCTACACACTCCAGTAAAAAAACGCTTAACCAGCGAATGACTGAAAAAACCAGTGTCGTTGTCGCAAAACCCTCATGACAAGCTGAGATGGCAGCCGCGTAAACTTTAATAGTTCTCGCCGCCAATCCCTTGTCAACAGCGACTGTAAGAAGCACAAGAACGTTTCGACCCGACAACAGACAGGGTCAACGTCCTGTCCCTCACACCACTGTGTAAAACTTGCCAGCGCGCCGCATATCCCTTTGCAGTGGATTGCGCGCGCGCACTCAGAATGGTCTGAATGACCGCGTCTGTCAGACCCCTGCGTTCTAACAATCCCTCTCAGTAACCAGGCCATGAGGGGCCCCCCCTCATAGGCGGCCCCTTCACCAAGCCCCCGGCTTGAGAGAGTGCATCTTGTCGATGAGGTATGGGCCATGGGCCCTCTACCAACATCTCCATCAGTTCCGGAAACCACGGGGCTCCGGGACGGTCCGGGGCTACAAGAATTAACTCTAGCCTCTCTGACCTCACTCGTGCCAACAGTGGGAGGATAGATGTCAGGGGTGGGAACGCGTATAACAGGACCCTCGGCCATGGGTGGTGTGCGAATGTATCGACTCCCAATGGCGGGTTGTCCTGTTCGCGCAGGGAGAACCAAAGGCGACACTGCGCATTCGTCCGTGACGCAAACAGAACCAAATCAGCGACACAATGGAGGGTGCTAACCTCCAGTCGTCGTCCCTCGGGCCTCCCCGTGATAACAGATCTGCTCCTTCGTTGAGCAGACCTGGAATGTGGAGAGCTTTCAGCGAACTCAGGCGACTCGGTCTCTCCAGTAGCTCAGGTCGGTTTTGACCGATCTCTGTATTACAATCAACTTGCGACGGCGTCTCACTGGAACCCGTCGCAGTCGTGTGAACCGCCTCTGCAGTCTGCGCATGTGTAACAGGCCTAAGGGGACCACTACATGGGCTGCAGACATCAGTCCTAGTAAGGACATCCTTGACAGAGCGGTGATTGTATTTGTCACTCGACACACCCGGAGAGCTGATGTCAGTGTCGCTCTCCGTGGTGTCGATAAACTGTTGAGCCGGCCACGGAGCACTCTCTGTCCAGTTTACAGCTAACCCCAGCTGAGTGAGGTGCTGCACCAGTGAGGTTGCGTCCCGAATGGCTCGATTTGGGCATTGGGCCAAGACCAGTAGGTCGTCGAGATATGCTAATATGCGTATCTCGTTTCGCCTCAGTGGTTCGAGTGCTGTCTGCACGCATTTGGAGAAAAAACGAGGAGCAAGCGCGTACCCGAAGGGCAGGCGCGTGTACTCGTAAACCTTCCCTTGGAAAGCAACACGTAGGAATTTCCTGTGCCACTCTGTGATTGGCACACGAAATACGTGACCCTCAGGTATCTACGAAATGGGCGTTTCGCCACTCTCTCGTTGAGGACCCTGAAATCTAGTATGGGTCTCATGTCTCCCGAATTCTTTGGGACAAGGAAATACGGGGAGTACCATCTCATGTCCCACTGGTCCCTCGGAACCAATGTCACTGCGCCCTTTGTTAGGAGATTCGTAATCTCCTCCCGGAGCGCACGTGTCTTTATCGGGCAGGACAAAAAACAGTCTCTCTCACGCCCCTGAAGGGCGGAGGAGGCTGAATGAACTGTAGTGCATATCCCCTCCTCAATGTCCTGTCTAGCCAGCCCGACAGAATACCTGTCCCTTCTAGTCATTCTGCATAACGCAACGACAGCGGCTGGGCCGTCTGTTGTGGTGCAGTCAACAGAAAAAACTTGAATTTCTGTATGACCCCAGGGTCAAAATCAAAAACACAAAATCAAGTGTATAAACAGCAATGTTGAGGTGTACAGGTGATGTAGTCATTGAAAAGAATGCAGGAAATACTGTATATTATCTCTAAAATAAAGTCCACGTGATGATTACGCAAATCAGAATCTTGTGTATTTCAGGTCAACGATATGGGATGCTTTGGGTGTAGCCTTCTCCAAAAGAACTACAGAGAAGAAGAGAGCATTGTTCAATAAAGAATAAACTGATGTTGAAAATCATTTAAATACATCTCAATGCAGCAATACACTCTTACTTACACTGGTCAAAATCATCATCACTGGATTCAGTCAAGGCCGTGGTCCTGTAGTCATTGGTCCTGGAGGGCTGGTTCTCTTTCCCGGCGCCCTGCTGGTGGGGGGGTTGCAGGAGACGGGCCAGGCCTCCTGACTTTTTTAGCAACACAGACACTGTGTTTCCGCGCTGCTTTGGGTGTAGCCTTCTCCAAAAGAACTGCAGAGAAGAAGAGAGCATTGTTCAATAAAGAATAAACTTACGGACAATACAACGTAAGTTGGGCGACGTCGGGTCGGTCTGCGGTGAGTTTCGCAATGGCAGCGGTAAACATGGCGATGTTATTTGCCGCCGCTGCCGCCTGGGCACCGAGAGCGTAGGTCTTGTCCACCAGGGCGGCGTTAAATTTGTCACGCTGGTTGGGCAGCGTGGGTTTCTTGGGCACTGACCAAGCGCTGGACCCCGGCACCAAGTAGGCCGCCAGCGCTGGTTTGAGCGGTGGGGAGCCATTGGTCATCCCCTCCTCGAGTCCCTCCACTCTAGTAAAGGGCAGGAACGCCTTCACCGGCGCCCTGTTTGTGAGTGGTTCCCTCCACGTGTCCTCCACAAACTTATCCAAGCCTGGGAGGACAGCGTTAGGAGGTTGGTCCTGTCGTTTCGCCCTCCTCCCGTAAAACAATTCCTTCTCCCAGAAGGACTCCGTCGTTGGGGGAGGGGAGGCAGGACGGGGGATCCCCAACACATCCGCCGCAGCTTCCAGGAGGCCCTGGAAGTCGTGGAGGAGTGATGGGGGGGCGATGGCGGGGAGCTCGTGAGCCTCTACATGCCGCTCGCCCTCCTCAGAGCTCTCTGACCCTGACATCGACACCGACCACACAACTGGTTGAGGGCGGCTTGATGCCAGGTCTGGCTGAGCGGGCGGGTCCATCCCTACTCGGGGAGTCGCCCGCCCAGAACGCCGCTCTGGGGCCTGTCCGGACGTATCATCGGCAGAGTTATCCGAGTCGGATAGCATCTCCGAGATAGCGCCCGTCAGGGGAACGCTCTCCTTGAACCAGGCCACCCTCCTACTCCTGTCCTCGACGGAAAGGAGAGAGCAGGGGAGGCAGCTGGGGGAGGCGACCAACGCCGCCTCGGCATGTTCGGGGCCGAGGCAGACGTGGCAGTAGTCGTGTCCGTCCTCCGCTGCTAGGGATCTGCAGCGGCAGGCGTCCCGGAGAAACTTCTTTATCGGCGGCGGACGATCCATCTCGAAGGGAAAGGCTGGCGGGTCCTCCAGTCTAGTAGTCGTCCTTCTCAGTCTTCAGATTTCAACCCGTGCTGAACTTTTTGGGAGAATGATGGAGCGAAGTACGCCCCTTTATATAGCACCCCAGGCGGGCGCAGGCATTGAAAAATTCAGTCATTGGCTACTTTAGGTAGCGGGTAAACCAATAGGAGCAGAGCTCCCCTATGGGGCGGAGCTCCACGATATAGAACTAGAATGGCCCCACAGATGTGCAGGATGTGCCAGCTGGTCTGCGCATGCTCTGTGGATGAGACCGGGTAATCTCATTTGGGCCGGCTGCTGTGCGTGGGTGTTTACTCGCTTAAAGATTTTACTCATGTCTGCCACAGATAGTGAGAGCACATAGTCCTCCTGTACAGAGGGGGCCCTCATATCAGCTATGGTGTTAATGAAGGTATTCAGTTTCCCCTGAAGGGAGGCTTCAATATGCACCATGTTACTTGGTTTGCCTTTGTAGTCTGAGATACCTACCTTTCATTCTATCCTCCCCCCCCTCCCATCCTTTATTCTTTTCTTCTCCCTCTTTCTCTCTTCCCCTGTCCATTTATCCTTCTCTCCTTCCTACCGTCTCGCAGTAGGAATGAAAAATAGAACATTTAACATTAATCCAAGCTCATTCAGACTGCAGACATGGCATATGTCATGTGACACACACACACACACACACACACACACACTCTAAGCGATGAGGAGTCTGTGCAGGAGCCAATATTTCTAATGATTCATTATATGTCTTGTACATGATTCTTGTATATGATTATTGTTATGATTACATTTCTATTGGGATATTGCCTCAGGCATAGCTGTAAACATGCTTAGCTACTATATTTGTTGCTGTAATCGCAGTTGCTTCTAGCTATGATATTATTATTTTTTTTATTTTTTTATTTTTTTTCAATTCCTGAGATATTTATTTGTTAAGTCATTCGTCAACCAAAATACTGACAATGCAAAAAAGCAATCTCACAACCAATATAAGAAACAAAAATTAGCTGTTTTTAAGTAAAACGAAAAAAGAATCACACATACAACAATATGCTCTCAACCACAATGCAAACCATTTCTTTACTGTGCACTACTTACACTAAAACCTTTTCCATTTAACATCCAAATATATGTATAGGCCTTTCAATTATGTACAAACATTAAATCCCTCCAGAAAGAACATAAAGTTACTCAAATTGATTGTTGTGCTCTCTATCAAGCACCAAATCATAAACAGAAGATGTTCATGTGTTGAATTCTAACATAAAGTATGAAAAGAAAGAAAATACATATTTGTCTATATGCATCTAATATGGTTAGAAAAACAATCACAACACAAGCTCACTGCAGAAAAGGGAAAATTCAAACAGTCTTAATATCAATATTATGTAAACCACAGCAACGTTAAGGGGGGAAAAACAAATTGTGAGCTTAGTATTATAAGGTTCTATCTCCGTTTAGGGTAGTCCAGAGACACTGAGCGCCAAAGCCCTTACACTCCATTATGTCTTGTGAGATGGAACCTTTGTATTTTATGAATCACCAACTCAGAAATGTCAACATTTAAAAAATAACACCACACAGGCAGTAATAAACACCTAATGTATCAGACTATGTAAAAAACTAAATTTTGACAAAAATGGAGATAGAACCCCATAATTCTAACGTCACGAAATACAGTACGTAATATCCTCTCGTCCATATGTCCACCTCCCCTAGGCAATGTGCAACACACAGCAAACATAAGCAAAGGCCCCAATGATATCAACATTCATTTTCTGACCAAGCAAGCATATTGTATAATAATATTTTCACATCCTTTTGTAACAAGTTGAAAAAGAAACAGCAAGGGCACTAGTACCAAAATCTGCTCATGTAGAAATCACTAATAACCCTAAAACGCAATAATTGTTCTAAAGCATTGATTGAAAAAACATTTGAAAAACAATGCCATCAACATCAAACCACCTAACAATAAGTAAAATAGAAATAAAAACAACCGTGAAATATAATCATACAGGTCTATTTACATTCACATTGATGCAATTGACAAAAAAAAAGCAAACTTAAATAAACATAAACTTAATTTATATATATTAACTTAAATAATATGTGTTACCTTGATGTAAATACTTGGATAATGACAGAGGTAGATTCACACAAGAAAAATGGTCAAATCAAAAGATGTTTACGAAAAATAAAGCCATGCAATTAAAACCAGCAAAATGTACAGAAAATATACATGGATTTACCATTAACTCACAGGCTTTTTGTTTCCTGTTTATGAACATGTTTTTTCCCACCACTGTAAGTGCTAAGTGGTCTTAGTTTTCAACAATGTTGAATTATCCATTATGGCTAAATCCTCTCAGACACCAGATTAAGCCTGACATCACCAAAACAGTTGTATGTTCGACATGAGACAGACAGAAAACTACGGAGCCCCCCTGGGGTCACATGGCAAAAAAAAACACCTGACGCGTGAATCTGTTCCCCCGGTCCAGCAAATCCGCTCCCTCAGTCCAGCAATCCGCTCCCTCGGCCTAGCAACCTGTCAGGGCTAGGGCCAGCGTTAGGGTTATGATATTTAAGATCACTTATCTAGTTACACAATCTTCAGCATAACAAGTTCATAAGATATGAAAAATGCACAAGCAAAAGGAATGGAATGCAAATTATTTTTTATTCACGGTGGAAAGCAGCTCCGGCCAAGGCTGTTTGCAGTTGTGAGCGTCCTCTGGAGGAGTTGTCACAGCCGCCACTGTGCCGGGCGCTAGACAGAGGAGAGAGAGTTCATATGAGCTTCACCAGGCCTATAGCTACAGAATAGAATACTTTATTAGTTTAGTTAGTATGTCCTTGGTCTATGTGTTCTACATGTTGACTTACCTCTGCTGTGTCCATCGTTGTGAAGATGGTTACAGGGTCTCCAGGCAGACGGCCTCCGTCCCCCGACAGCAGCTCAGTAGCCCAAGGCTCTTCACAGATGTGAGCATCCTCTGGAAGAGGGAACGCTTCTGTTTCTTTGAAGCTCCGCTCTCCTCACAAGGCGTTGTCTCAGCTGTCACTGGGCTGGCCGCTAGAGAGAGGAGAGAGAGTTCATATGAGCTTCACCAGGCCTATAGCTACAGAATAGAATACTTCATTCGTTTGGTTAGTATGTCCTAGGTCTATGTGTTCTACATGTTGACTTACCTCTGCTGTGTCCATCGTCGTGGGCAACCTCGATGCCCTCCTGTCCTGAGGCTGGAGGCTGGATACCTACCTTTATATCCTCCTGTCCTGAAGCTGGAGGCTGGATACTTACCTCGATGTCCTCCTGTCCTGGAGCTGGAGGCTGGACACCATCATCGATGTCCTCCGGTCCTGGGGCTGGAGGCTGGACACCAACCCAGTTGGTCCTCTTGCACTATATCAGTTGTTACAGAAGAAGAATCAATGACAGAACATATCTCTTAAAACCCCATTATTCCTACAACAACAATGCATAGCTTGTCTGCTGTTTTATGATAAACTGGTAAGACTTTACCTTTACATTACACTTCCTTAATGTGAAATTATGTGGAATGTGGCCCTCTTAATAATTCACTGTATATTTTCTGTTTTACCTTGAGCTTGCGCTTCATCGTTGAAAGGAATTTGCTGAATTTCCCTTTCTTCTTCTTCTCACTAGCATCCCTCTGAGGCTGTGTGACCGAGGCTGTGGAGGTGTCGGATCCCATTGAGAGGGCCATCACCTGGTTGACCTGGTTGACCAGGGCCCTGGAGAACAGATCCACTGTGTCGTTGTAGATCTCAGAAGAGCTGGTGGACAGCAGGCTCTTGTGGCTGGAGACTCTGGTCGGGGCGTTGCTGTTGGAAGCTTCCACCCCCGTGCTCCATGATGAGGGAGGGACGAACAGCTGAAGAAGCAAACGCTTCACAGACTCCTCCGCATAGGCGGAGACCACCTGACTGCACACCATCGCACGCTTCTCTGCCTGTGGCCGTTTGTACATAACACTGTCCGACACACTGGTCCCAACGGCCACTGGCAGACTGCTGTGGAGTGACATCAGCTCCAGGAGTCTGTCCACAAGGGCGAGGGTCAGGGTGCGGATCCCCCCCTGGGACAGCAGCTCCTCCCGTCTGGTGAGGTCAGCTCCGAAAGAGGTGACCTCTTGAAGAACCAGTGGGTCCATGTGGTCCATCAGGACTTGCACCACGTCGGCCATCCGCTGTTTGGAATCATCGACGGAATCCTCCGGCACAGACTCGTCAGAGGTGCGATCGAAGGTCGCGCTTCTGACGACAGGGAAACTGCTTTCTGCTGGAAGCTCTGTGGGAGGCTGACATGTGAGACTACCCTCACTACACACCCTCTCTACATTCTCCAGCAGATATCCTACAGCACTGTGCCATTGATGTAGCTCCACTGAGGTCTCCATTTCCCCTGACTGTGCCACCATGTCACCCTGAATGGCGACCAGGATCTGGCTAATGCTGTCTCTAGCCTCAGCCATCGATGCACTCTGCTCAGCGGCATGCATCTCACGCCGAGTGAAGAACTCCTTCAGCTTCCTCTTCAGAGCTCTGCAGATGGTCTGCGCTGTAGACCACAGTCTCAGCTCCGACACACCATCACGTCAAGCCCACCAGCCTCGGACACCTCAGAGGCCTCAGTGTGTGTGGGCAGCACACTGGGACCAGCTGAGGACTCCTCGTCCTGGAACAGGCTCTTCACACTGTTCACAACCATGCCGACGAGGTCTAATGCTGACGAGTCAGCACTGGCAGGTGACAGAGAGGAGGAGGTAGTTGACTCAGAGTGGTGGGAAGAACTGAGGGAGCATCTCTCTGATCTCATGAGAACATCCCTCACTTTCTCAGTGGCTTGACTCTGGAAGTCCTCCTTGGACAGTTCGCTCACGACTGCCTTCGGAGACACGCACAAACTCTCTGAGGAGGAGGAGTACTCCATTAACCATGTTAACACGTTGTCCACAAACTCGCAGGCAGCAAGGGACTCATCAGACGCCGTTGGTCCAGCGGAGGCTGTCTTCTCGTCTTCTGTCTTATAAGAGACGAGAATCTCGCTCAGAACCTCTTTGGTGGTGCGGTCGAGTTCGAGCTGGCTCACCGGAGGGCTCTGGAGAGCCAGCATGGGTCGAGTGCATTCACTCTGACTTCTACTAAGCTCTACTCCAACCAGTGAGTTGGATGGAAACATAGGCTCCAAGCAAGCATATTGTATAATAATATTTTCACATCCTTTTGTAACATGTTGAAAAAGAAACAGCAGGGGCACTAGTACCAAAATCTGCTCATGTAGAAATCACTAATAACCCTAAAACGCAATAATTGTTCTAAAGCATTGATTTAAAAAACATTTGAAAAACAATGCCATCAACATCAAACCACCTAACAATAAGTAAAATAGAAATAAAAACAACCGTGAAATATAATCTTACAGGTCTATTTACATTCACATTGATGCAATTGACAAAAAAAAAGCAAACTTAAATAAACATAAACTTAATTTATATATATTAACTTAAATAATATGTGTTACCTTGATGTAAATACTTGGATAATGACAGAGGTAGATTCACACAAGAAAAATGGTCAAATCAAAAGATGTTTACGAAAAATAAAGCCATGCAATTAAAACCAGCAAAATGTACAGAAAATATACATGGATTTACCATTAACTCACAGGCTTTTTGTTTCCTGTTTATGAACATGTTTTTTTCCACCACTGTAAGTGCTAAGTGGTCTTAGTTTACAACAATGTTGAATTATCCATTATGGCTAAATCCTCTCAGACACCAGATTAAGCCTGACATCACCAAAACAGTTGTATGTTCTACATGAGACAGACAGAAAACTACGGAGCCCCCCTGGGGTCACATGGCAGAAAAAAACACCCGACGCGTGAATCTGTTCCCCCGGTCCAGCAAATCCGCTCCCTCAGTCCAGCAATCCGCTCCCTCGGCCTAGCAACCTGTCAGGGCTAGGGCCAGCGTTAGGGTTATGATATTTAAGATCACTTATCTAGTTACACAATCTTCGGCATAACAAGTTCATAAGATATGAAAAATGCACAAGCAAAAGGAATGGAATGCAAATTATTTTTTATTCACGGTGGAAAGCAGCTCCGGCCAAGGCTGTTTGCAGTTGTGAGCGTCCTCTGGAGGAGTTGTCACAGCCGCCACTGTGCCGGGCGCTAGAGAGAGGAGAGAGAGTTCATATGAGCTTCACCAGGCCTATAGCTACAGAATAGAATACTTTATTAGTTTAGTTAGTATGTCCTTGGTCTATGTGTTCTACATGTTGACTTACCTCTGCTGTGTCCATCGTTGTGAAGATGGTTACAGGGTCTCCAGGCAGACGGCCTCCGTCCCCCGACAGCAGCTCAGTAGCCCAAGGCTCTTCACAGATGTGAGCATCCTCTGGAAGAGGGAACGCTTCTGTTTCTTTGAAGCTCCGCTCTCCTCACAAGGCGTTGTCTCAGCTGTCACTGGGCTGGCCGCTAGAGAGAGGAGAGAGAGTTCATATGAGCTTCACCAGGCCTATAGCTACAGAATAGAATACTTCATTCGTTTGGTTAGTATGTCCTAGGTCTATGTGTTCTACATGTTGACTTACCTCTGCTGTGTCCATCGTCGTGGGCAACCTAGATGCCCTCCTGTCCTGAGGCTGGAGGCTGGATACCTACCTTTATATCCTCCTGTCCTGAAGCTGGAGGCTGGATACTTACCTCGATGTCCTCCTGTCCTGGAGCTGGAGGCTGGACACCATCATTGATGTCCTCCGGTCCTGGGGCTGGAGGCTGGACACCAACCCCGTTGGTCCTCTTGCACTATATCAGTTGTTACAGAAGAAGAATCAATGACAGAACATATCTCTTAAAACCCCATTATTCCTACAACAACAATGCATAGCTTGTCTGCTGTTTTATGATAAACTGGTAAGACTTTACCTTTACATTACACTTCCTTAATGTGAAATTATGTGGAATGTGGCCCTCTTAATAATTCACTGTATATTTTCTGTTTTACCTTGAGCTTGCGCTTCATCGTTGAAAGGAATTTGCTGAATTTCCCTTTCTTCTTCTTCTCACTAGCATCCCTCTGAGGCTGTGTGACCGAGGCTGTGGAGGTGTCGGATCCCATTGAGAGGGCCATCACCTGGTTGACCTGGTTGACCAGGGCCCTGGAGAACAGATCCACTGTGTCGTTGTAGATCTCAGAAGAGCTGGTGGACAGCAGGCTCTTGTGGCTGGAGACTCTGGTCGGGGCGTTGCTGTTGGAAGCTTCCACCCCCGTGCTCCATGATGAGGGAGGGACGAACAGCTGAAGAAGCAAACGCTTCACAGACTCCTCCGCATAGGCGGAGACCACCTGACTGCACACCATCGCACGCTTCTCTGCCGGTGGCCGTTTGTACATAACACTGTCCGACACACTGGTCCCAACGGCCACTGGCAGACTGCTGTGGAGTGACATCAGCTCCAGGAGTCTGTCCACAAGGGCGAGGGTCAGGGTGCGGATCCCCCCCTGGGACAGCAGCTCCTCCCGTCTGGTGAGGTCAGCTCCGAGAGAGGTGACCCCTTGAAGAACCAGTGGGTCCATGTGGTCCATCAGGACTTGCACCACGTCGGCCATCCGCTGTTTGGAATCATCGACGGAATCCTCCGGCACAGACTCGTCAGAGGTGCGATCGAAGGTCGCGCTTCTGACGACAGGGAAACTGCTTTCTGCTGGAAGCTCTGTGGGAGGCTGACATGTGAGACTACCCTCACTACACACCCTCTCTACATTCTCCAGCAGATATCCTACAGCACTGTGCCATTGCTGTAGCTCCACTGAGGTCTCCTTTTCCCCTGACTGTGCCACCATGTCACCCTGAATGGCGACCAGGATCTGGCTAATGCTGTCTCTAGCCTCAGCCATCGATGCACTCTGCTCAGCGGCATGCATCTCACGCCGAGTGAAGAACTCCTTCAGCTTCCTCTTCAGATCTCTGCAGAAGGTCTGCGCTGTAGACCACAGTCTCAGCTCCGACACACCATCACGTCAAGCCCACCAGCCTCGGACACCTCAGAGGCCTCAGTGTGTGTGGGCAGCACACTGGGACCAGCTGAGGACTCCTCGTCCTGGAACAGGCTCTTCACACTGTTCACAACCATGCCGACGAGGTCTAATGCTGACGAGTCAGCACTGGCAGGTGACAGAGAGGAGGAGGTAGTTGACTCAGAGTGGTGGGAAGAACTGAGGGAGCATCTCTCTGATCACATGAGAACATCCCTCACTTTCTCAGTGGCTTGACTCTGGAAGTCCTCCTTGGACAGTTCGCTCACGACTGCCTTCGGAGACACGCACAAACTCTCTGAGGAGGAGGAGTACTCCATTAACCATGTTAACACGTTGTCCACAAACTCGCAGGCAGCAAGGGACTCATCAGACGCCGTTGGTCCAGCGGAGGCTGTCTTCTCGTCTTCTGTCTTATAAGAGACGAGAATCTCGCTCAGAACCTCTTTGGTGGTGCGGTCGAGTTCGAGCTGGCTCACCGGAGGGCTCTGGAGAGCCAGCATGGGTCGAGAGCATTCACTCTGACTTCTACGAAGCTCTACTCCAACCAGTGAGTTGGATGGAAACATAGGCTCCAAGCAAGCATATTGTATAATAATATTTTCACATCCTTTTGTAACAAGTTGAAAAAGAAACAGCAGGGGCACTAGTACCAAAATCTGCTCATGTAGAAATCACTAATAACCCTAAAACGCAATAATTGTTCTAAAGCATTGATTGAAAAAACATTTGAAAAACAATGCCATCAAGATCAAACCACCTAACAATAAGTAAAATAGAAATAAAAACAACCGTGAAATATAATCATACAGGTCTATTTACATTCACATTGATGCAATTGACAAAAAAAAAAGCAAACTTCAATAAACATAAACTTAATTTATATATATTAACTTAAATAATATGTGTTACCTTGATGTAAATACTTGGATAATGACAGAGGTAGATTCACACAAGAAAAATTGTCAAATCAAAAGATGTTTACGAAAAATAAAGCCATGCAATTAAAACCAGCAAAATGTACAGAAAATATACATGGATTTACCATTAACTCACAGGCTTTTTGTTTCCTGTTTATGAACATGTTTTTTTCCACCACTGTAAGTGCTAAGTGGTCTTAGTTTACAACAATGTTGAATTATCCATTATGGCTAAATCCTCTCAGACACCAGATTAAGCCTGACATCACCAAAACAGTTGTATGTTCTACATGAGACAGAAAGAAAACTACGGAGCCCCCCTGGGCTCCGTAAAAAAAAAACACCCGACGCGTGAATCTGTTCCCCCGGTCCAGCAAATCCGCTCCCTCAGTCCAGCAATCCGCTCCCTCGGCCTAGCAACCTGTCAGGGCTAGGGCCAGCGTTAGGGTTATGATATTTAAGATCACTTATCTAGTTACACAATCTTCAGCATAACAAGTTCATAAGATATGAAAAATGCACAAGCAAAAGGAATGGAATGCAAATTATTTTTTATTCACGGTGGAAAGCAGTTCCGGCCAAGGCTGTTTGCAGTTGTGAGCGTCCTCTGGAGGAGTTGTCACAGCCGCCACTGTGCCGGGCGCTAGAGAGAGGAGAGAGAGTTCATATGAGCTTCACCAGGCCTATAGCTACAGAATAGAATACTTTATTAGTTTAGTTAGTATGTCCTTGGTCTATGTGTTCTACATGTTGACTTACCTCTGCTGTGTCCATCGTTGTGAAGATGGTTACAGGGTCTCCAGGCAGACGGCCTCCGTCCCCCGACAGCAGCTCAGTAGCCCAAGGCTCTTCACAGATGTGAGCATCCTCTGGAAGAGGGAACGCTTCTGTTTCTTTGAAGCTCCGCTCTCCTCACAAGGCGTTGTCTCAGCTGTCACTGGGCTGGCCGCTAGAGAGAGGAGAGAGAGTTCATATGAGCTTCACCAGGCCTATAGCTACAGAATAGAATACTTCATTCGTTTGGTTAGTATGTCCTAGGTCTATGTGTTCTACATGTTGACTTACCTCTGCTGTGTCCATCGTCGTGGGCAACCTCGATGCCCTCCTGTCCTGAGGCTGGAGGCTGGATACCTACCTTTATATCCTCCTGTCCTGAAGCTGGAGGCTGGATACTTACCTCGATGTCCTCCTGTCCTGGAGCTGGAGGCCGGACACCATCATTGATGTCCTCCGGTCCTGGGGCTGGAGGCTGGACACCAACCCGGTTGGTCCTCTTGCACTATATCAGTTGTTACAGAAGAAGAATCAATGACAGAACATATCTCTTAAAACCCCATTATTCCTACAACAACAATGCATAGCTTGTCTGCTGTTTTATGATAAACTGGTAAGACTTTACCTTTACATTACACTTCCTTAATGTGAAATTATGTGGAATGTGGCCCTCTTAATAATTCACTGTATATTTTCTGTTTTACCTTGAGCTTGCGCTTCATTGTTGAAAGGAATTTGCTGAATTTCCCTTTCTTCTTCTCACTAGCATCCCTCTGAGGCTGTGTGACCGAGGCTGTGGAGGTGTCGGATCCCATTGAGAGGGCCATCACCTGGTTGACCTGGTTGACCAGGGCCCTGGAGAACAGATCCACTGTGTCGTTGTAGATCTCAGAAGAGCTGGTGGACAGCAGGCTCTTGTGGCTGGAGACTCTGGTCGGGGCGTTGCTGTTGGAAGCTTCCACCCCCGTGCTCCATGATGAGGGAGGGACGAACAGCTGAAGAAGCAAACGCTTCACAGACTCCTCCGCATAGGCGGAGACCACCTGACTGCACACCATCGCACGCTTCTCTGCCGGTGGCCGTTTGTACATAACACTGTCCGACACACTGGTCCCAACGGCCACTGGCAGACTGCTGTGGAGTGACATCAGCTCCAGGAGTCTGTCCTCAAGGGCGAGGGTCAGGGTGCGGATCCCCCCCTGGGACAGCAGCTCCTCCCGTCTGGTGAGGTCAGCTCCGAGAGAGGTGACCTCTTCATGTGGTCCATCAGGACTTGCACCACGTCGGCCATCCGCTGTTTGGAATCATCGACGGAATCCTCTGGCACAGACTCGTCAGAGGTGCGATCGAAGGTTGCGCTTCTGACGACAGGGAAACTGCTTTCTGCTGGAAGCTCTGTGGGAGACTGACATGTGAGACTACCCTCACTACACACCCTCTCTACATTCTCCAGCAGATATCCTACAGCACTGTGCCATTGCTGTAGCTCCACTGAGGTCTCCATTTCCCCTGACTGTGCCACCATGTCACCCTGAAGGGCGACCAGGATCTGGCTAATGCTGTCTCTAGCCTCAGCCATCGATGCACTCTGCTCAGCGGCATGCATCTCACGCCGAGTGATGAACTCCTTCAGCTTCCTCTTCAGATCTCTGCAGATGGTCTGCGCTGTAGACCACAGTCTCAGCTCCGACACACCATCACGTCAAGCCCACCAGCCTCGGACACCTCAGAGGCCTCAGTGTGTGTGGGCAGCACACTGGGACCAGCTGAGGACTCCTCGTCCTGGAACAGGCTCTTCACACTGTTCACAACCATGCCGACGAGGTCTAATGCTGACGAGTCAGCACTGGCAGGTGACAGAGAGGAGGAGGTAGTTGACTCAGAGTGGTGGGAAGAACTGAGGGAGCATCTCTCTGATCTCATGAGAACATCCCTCACTTTCTCAGTGGCTTGACTCTGGAAGTCCTCCTTGGACAGTTCGCTCACGACTGCCTTCGGAGACACGCACAAACTCTCTGAGGAGGAGGAGTACTCCATTAACCATGTTAACACGTTGTCCACAAACTCGCAGGCAGCAAGGGACTCATCAGACGCTGTTGGTCCAGCGGAGGCTGTCTTCTCGTCTTCTGTCTTATAAGAGACGAGAATCTCGCTCAGAACCTCTTTGGTGGTGCGGTCGAGTTCGAGCTGGCTCACCGGAGGGCTCTGGAGAGCCAGCATGGGTCGAGAGCATTCACTCTGACTTCTACGAAGCTCTACTCCAACCAGTGAGTTGGATGGAAACATAGGCTCCAAGCAAGCATATTGTATAATAATATTTTCACATCCTTTTGTAACCAGTTGAAAAAGAAACAGCAGGGGCACTAGTACCAAAATCTGCTCATGTAGAAATCACTAATAACCCTAAAACGCAATAATTGTTCTAAAGCATTGATTGAAAAAACTTTTGAAAAACAATGCCATCAACATCAAACCACCTAACAATAAGCAAAATAGAAATAAAAACAACCGTGAAATATAATCATACAGGTCTATTTACATTCACATTGATGCAATTGACAAAAAAAAAAAGCAAACTTCAATAAACATAAACTTAATTTATATATATTAACTTAAATAATATGTGTTACCTTGATGTAAATACTTGGATAATGACAGAGGTAGATTCACACAAGAAAAATTGTCAAATCAAAAGATGTTTACGAAAAATAAAGCCATGCAATTAAAACCAGCAAAATGTACAGAAAATATACATGGATTTACCATTAACTCACAGGCTTTTTGTTTCCTGTTTATGAACATGTTTTTTTCCACCACTGTAAGTGCTAAGTGGTCTTAGTTTACAACAATGTTGAATTATCCATTATGGCTAAATCCTCTCAGACACCAGATTAAGCCTGACATCACCAAAACAGTTGTATGTTCTACATGAGACAGACAGAAAACTACGGAGCCCCCCTGGGGTCACATGGCAGAAAAACACACCAGACGCGTGAATCTGTTCCCCCGGTCCAGCAAATCCGCTCCCTCAGTCCAGCAATCCGCTCCCTCGGCCTAGCAACCTGTCAGGGCTAGGGCCAGCGTTAGGGTTATGATATTTAAGATCACTTATCTAGTTACACAATCTTCAGCATAACAAGTTCATAAGATATGAAAAATGCACAAGCAAAAGGAATGGAATGCAAATTATTTTTTATTCACGGTGGAAAGCAGCTCCGGCCAAGGCTGTTTGCAGTTGTGAGCGTCCTCTGGAGGAGTTGTCACAGCCGCCACTGTGCCGGGCGCTAGAGAGAGGAGAGAGAGTTCATATGAGCTTCACCAGGCCTATAGCTACAGAATAGAATACTTTATTAGTTTAGTTAGTATGTCCTTGGTCTATGTGTTCTACATGTTGACTTACCTCTGCTGTGTCCATCGTTGTGAAGATGGTTACAGGGTCTCCAGGCAGACGGCCTCCGTCCCCCGACAGCAGCTCAGTAGCCCAAGGCTCTTCACAGATGTGAGCATCCTCTGGAAGAGGGAACGCTTCTGTTTCTTTGAAGCTCCGCTCTCCTCACAAGGCGTTGTCTCAGCTGTCACTGGGCTGGCCGCTAGAGAGAGGAGAGAGAGTTCATATGAGCTTCACCAGGCCTATAGCTACAGAATAGAATACTTCATTCGTTTGGTTAGTATGTCCTAGGTCTATGTGTTCTACATGTTGACTTACCTCTGCTGTGTCCATCGTCGTGGGCAACCTCGATGCCCTCCTGTCCTGAGGCTGGAGGCTGGATACCTACCTTTATATCCTCCTGTCCTGAAGCTGGAGGCTGGATACTTACCTCGATGTCCTCCTGTCCTGGAGCTGGAGGCTGGACACCATCATTGATGTCCTCCGGTCCTGGGGCTGGAGGCTGGACACCAACCCGGTTGGTCCTCTTGCACTATATCAGTTGTTACAGAAGAAGAATCAATGACAGAACATATCTCTTAAAACCCCATTATTCCTACAACAACAATGCATAGCTTGTCTGCTGTTTTATGATAAACTGGTAAGACTTTACCTTTACATTACACTTCCTTAATGTGAAATTATGTGGAATGTGGCCCTCTTAATAATTCACTGTATATTTTCTGTTTTACCTTGAGCTTGCGCTTCATTGTTGAAAGGAATTTGCTGAATTTCCCTTTCTTCTTCTCACTAGCATCCCTCTGAGGCTGTGTGACCGAGGCTGTGGAGGTGTCGGATCCCATTGAGAGGGCCATCACCTGGTTGACCTGGTTGACCAGGGCCCTGGAGAACAGATCCACTGTGTCGTTGTAGATCTCAGAAGAGCTGGTGGACAGCAGGCTCTTGTGGCTGGAGACTCTGGTCGGGGCGTTGCTGTTGGAAGCTTCCACCCCCGTGCTCCATGATGAGGGAGGGACGAACAGCTGAAGAAGCAAACGCTTCACAGACTCCTCCGCATAGGCGGAGACCACCTGACTGCACACCATCGCACGCTTCTCTGCCGGTGGCCGTTTGTACATAACACTGTCCGACACACTGGTCCCAACGGCCACTGGCAGACTGCTGTGGAGTGACATCAGCTCCAGGAGTCTGTCCTCAAGGGCGAGGGTCAGGGTGCGGATCCCCCCCTGGGACAGCAGCTCCTCCCGTCTGGTGAGGTCAGCTCCGAGAGAGGTGACCTCTTCATGTGGTCCATCAGGACTTGCACCACGTCGGCCATCCGCTGTTTGGAATCATCGACGGAATCCTCTGGCACAGACTCGTCAGAGGTGCGATCGAAGGTTGCGCTTCTGACGACAGGGAAACTGCTTTCTGCTGGAAGCTCTGTGGGAGACTGACATGTGAGACTACCCTCACTACACACCCTCTCTACATTCTCCAGCAGATATCCTACAGCACTGTGCCATTGCTGTAGCTCCACTGAGGTCTCCATTTCCCCTGACTGTGCCACCATGTCACCCTGAATGGCGACCAGGATCTGGCTAATGCTGTCTCTAGCCTCAGCCATCGATGCACTCTGCTCAGCGGCATGCATCTCACGCCGAGTGAAGAACTCCTTCAGCTTCCTCTTCAGATCTCTGCAGATGGTCTGCGCTGTAGACCACAGTCTCAGCTCCGACACACCATCACGTCAAGCCCACCAGCCTCGGACACCTCAGAGGCCTCAGTGTGTGTGGGCAGCACACTGGGACCAGCTGAGGACTCCTCGTCCTGGAACAGGCTCTTCACACTGTTCACAACCATGCCGACGAGGTCTAATGCTGACGAGTCAGCACTGGCAGGTGACAGAGAGGAGGAGGTAGTTAACTCAGAGTGGTGGGAAGAACTGAGGGAGCATCTCTCTGATCTCATGAGAACATCCCTCACTTTCTCAGTGGCTTGACTCTGGAAGTCCTCCTTGGACAGTTCGCTCACGACTGCCTTCGGAGACACGCACAAACTCTCTGAGGAGGAGGAGTACTCCATTAACCATGTTAACACGTTGTCCACAAACTCGCAGGCAGCAAGGGACTCATCAGACGCCGTTGGTCCAGCGGAGGCTGTCTTCTCGTCTTCTGTCTTATAAGAGACGAGAATCTCGCTCAGAACCTCTTTGGTGGTGCGGTCGAGTTCGAGCTGGCTCACCGGAGGGCTCTGGAGAGCCAGCATGGGTCGAGAGCATTCACTCTGACTTCTACGAAGCTCTACTCCAACCAGTGAGTTGGATGGAAACATAGGCTCACTGCGAAAAGACTCCGCTTTTACCAGAGTAGATCCATGGATGAATCTATCCTGGTCTGAGGGCAGTTTACTCTTCTGGCTTGTGCCTTTAAAAGACACCAGCCGCGCGTAAACCGCTCTCAGCCTTCTCTGAAGCCTCTGAACTAGGGTCAGGGCAACAGGCAGAGACTCCTCCTTTGCAGCACCAGACCCAGCTGAGTGAGTGATAGACCTTATGTCTGCCACAAACTCATCAACAATGCCTGAGGCCTCCTCCGTGTTTATATCTATAGATATAAAGCTATTCCGGCACAGAATTGCACTCACGGCCTTGGTGGCTTCACTCCTGAGGTGTCCCACACTGCGAGAGGAGGACACGCGTCTACGCGGCGCTCCAGCAGAGGATCCGTCCTCATCAGAGACAGAGCTGATCGTGCTGATCTTCTCTGCCAACTGTCTGAGCATGTCAGCTGCTCCCTGCACGCCCTCCTGATCAGCTGAGCTGCATGACTCCACCGTCTCAACGATGGCAGTCATGACGTCTGCCGCCACTGGCCCCAGGTCGGTCTTAGAGGTCGTGACCTTGACCTTTGGCACCAATGGTTTGGTGATCCCCAACTCCAGGAGCTTGGTGCACACCACGTGCAACATCCTCCTAGCCGCGGACATGGTGGTGTCCCTGTCGCAGACTATCGGGGTGGACTTATCTGACCTTGATAAGGAGATTATCAAGGAGACGTCAGAGTTCACCTGCTTCAGGACGTCTCTCACCACAGGTCTGGTCAGATCAAATGAGCCAGAGGAGACAGAGCCCAGTGATTGGAGGACGGTGTCCTCTGTGATCCCAAAGTGGACCTGGAGTGGATCATCCAGGGGGGGTGATCCTCCGGACACACACTGCCTCAAAGTCTGGGAACTTCAAAATAAAGACAAATATGACATTCAATTCAATCGAATGCAACTTTATCAATCCCTGGGGGATAAAAGCATAAGAGTTGGTGGCTCACATCAGACTCTGATGTAGTGGAGAGAGATTTGACTTTTTACAGTATGTTGTTACTCATTCTGATTATTGTTGGTATTTTGTCTATGGCCAAAACATTTCATCACCAACAAAAACCATTGTATTATCAGCATTGATAAAGTCCAACACTTTAACTGTGCAACAAACATTGGGTTCTAAAACAAAACAACGTAAAAAAATGAGCTTAGTGTGGGTTTACCCCCTGATTTAAGTTATTTGTGATGTTATGATCATAGCAGTCATTACATAGAGGCGTGGCTGTGATTATAGCCTACCTCGCAGAGGAAGACCTTGATGTGCTGGTCTTCCACTCAGTGGAGGTGGTGGAGGAGAGCCCTGACCCACTCTGAGAGGCTGCAGCCTCCCTGGGCTCACTCATCTCTATGACCCGCTGAAGAGTCGGGAGGAGGACCTCTATGGCCGTGTGGGCGATTATTTTCACAATCTTCCGACCCGTGATGTCAAGCTTCACCTTGGTCATCTGTGTTCATTCAAAAGAGAGTGAAGAATTAGTTGGTGTTCAGCTTAAAGAAGGTAATCATTTCGATTGACTGATTCACAACACAAACAATGACTGGTATGGTATGCCTGCTAACTCTAAAGTCACACACATCAAATACACTTACAGGGTCTCTCATGCCGTCGTGGATCACCGTCCACTGCCTGGTGAAGAAACAAGTCAACATTTTCAGTTCTTTGGTCTTGGCTCAAATTTGTTGTACTGTTTATGCGCAGGGTGCAAAATATTGGGTGTGTATAGAAACATAGGGAGCATAGATACAGTAGAGCGCATACTACTTACTCATCACTGAGACCCTTCATGAAGCTCATCAGGATGGGGAAGGAGGCCTGATCTGCGTTGATGTTTAAGGCACCAACCACACCTTCCTCCGCCAGCAGCTTCATTCTGTCCTCACACTTCGTTCCGGAAGCGGAGGACATCACAGAAGGAGCTAAAAGAACCAAACAGAGAGGAATCTGGGGTTTTATTGCCACCTATGACATTTGTGTGGTGGCCTGGGAAAACCCGTCGGATGTCGCTGGCGTTCGTTTGTGGCAAAGAGCAAAAATAGACGGAAATTGCGATGTTGGCGATTTTGATATTATGTGGTATTCTAGTACTTTGAACTCCATACTACATTATGGTGAATAAACATTTTAAGAAAACAAAAGAGAAAGTACTTGTTTTATACCGACGAGGTCGAGCAGACTAACACCGCATCACAAGCACACAAACGAGACCGGCCGATCTGCATAGGCTCCTCCCCCGACCCGGAGGAGAAAGGAGTCGGGGGCAGCATTTCTTACCTTTCACTTTTTTTGACATGATACATTAAAATGCTCATAACTTTTTAAAATAAAGGGATATCTCAGTCATTCAACCAGTTATGAATAGCTGAGAACTTCTAATTTATGGAAATATAAAAAAATGAAAATGTCAAAATGCCACCATGTGAAGGGTTTTCCCAGGCCACCACACATTTAGTCTGTAGTACATTAAGACAATCAATGGTTGTGTTACAATATTCACACTAGCATACCATGATGGAGTCATTTCCCAGCCTTGCATTCATAATGAATGTTAGCATGTGGATATTGGAATGATGTTCAAGTCCTTATCATTGTCTGTGATTGGATGTTTAATGGAATGAAAGGCATTTTTTTCTTCTCATCAAACAAGTCTTCAAATAATCAACATAGGGACTTCTACAGGGAGAAGTAAACAGAAAAACCCTCTCACCTGCATCAGTGTTGGAGCTCTTCTTAAGGCCCTTGGCGCTCTTCCTAGCGCTCTTGGCGCACTTCTTAGTGCTCTTGGAGGCCTTGGTGGCCTTCTCTGAGCCCTTCTCTGAACTCTTGGCACTCTTCTTGCCACTACTTTTCCTGTTCATCTGCAACACAACAGAGTTCAGATCGACATTCTGGTCAACTTGTTACGTGAAGTCAAAGTAGCTTCAGACGGGATCACATAAAAACGGATTAAAATTACAATCAGTCAGAAGGCGACAGCGAAAGGCTTGTTCTGTTCATGTTAGGATAAGACATGGGTGTACATCCCTTTGACAGGACACACAGTATAATGGAAATCAGAGATACATCAAATGATCTGACCCAACCCCAGGGGTTAAGTGTTATATGTGCTATACTATACTACTCTTCTTGACAGTGCTATATAGGCCTATTACACTCAGGATTGCCAGATGGGGCGGGTTACCGCCGATTGGGCTACTTTTGATAACACTGGGCTGGAAAAAAAAGCATTTGGGCGGGTTTTAGTCTGTGGTTAGGCTGGAAATTGACAATCCCATCTGGCAACCCTGATTACACTTGACCGTGCTATTCATAGTTTGCACGTGTCGTCATAATGGCAACGCCATTTACGTACTTTAGCCACTTTACCCTATTATACTGAGCCAATTACCACTATTGCACTATTGTCATTGTTCATATTGTATTCCACCCCTGTACATTGTACCGCACATTTCAAATATTTTATCTAGGATTTTTTGTATATATAGTTATTTTTAATCTTGTCGTATCATATTGTTATTTATTGTTTTTGTTTGCTATGCACCGTGGATGAGAGGGAAATGCAATTTCAGCCCTCTGTATGTCTGTACATATATTGGATTGACAATAAATCTGACTTTGACTTTGACTTTGACTAATTATTCCATTTGTAGTCATTATCTTTGCATAATCGTTCTGACATGGTTTGTTGTTGTGGACGCTACCATCTTGGAGTTGGTTGTGTAGGTCCTTTAGCTAGCTAGCTAACATTAGCATTATTGACCATCCAGATCTAACAGATAACTGTCTGTACTTCTGGACGCTTTCATCCTGGCGGCAGTGTGAGGGGAAAGATTCTCCACCAGACAGATATGTAAACATCACCTACTGCATCTCTGGCAGCGACCAGATGTTTCTACTGATTGAAATACTGCCTAGGGTCTCTATAAATGGATCTATATGGATGTATATCTATCATGGTATATGTATATGTATATATGCTCTATATGGATCTATATGATCTATATGGATCGCAACAAGTGTCCAAAAAGTGTAGTTTGTTTTTCTTCTTTTGAGAGGTGATCTAATGAATCGACGCTTGAAACAGGTGGTTAATGACAGGTCGGTGCTGCAGGTCTGCGGAGTTTCCACTATGGCCGCCAGGGCTCTGCGCCAGTCACGTGACTGCAAACTATGAATAGGCGTGTTGCTCTTGACAGTGCTTTCAAATAGGTCTCCTTACCTTTTCTTGGTTTCTTCTATTCTCCATCTTCTAGTTGTTTTATCCAACGTATGAAGCTATAAAAACAACGTACCTATAGTAGCCTATGCCTTTTCTCAGATAGGGGATAGCCTTAAATAAAATAGCCTGCTATTCAGGCTTTCAGTAGCTCAGTCAGTCCCACATACTGATGACATGCGATGCCATTTTTTGCCATGTGAAATGCAACTTGTAGCTGAGAGTGCAGCTTATTGTTAGCCGTTTCATTAGCCTGCTCACAGTGGCCTTTCATAGCGGTTTGCTGTTGCCTCAAACTGACCGCCGATATGTGGTCACTGCATCGACTGTGATCAGTGAGAGCCGACATTCTCATATTCGTTGCTCCTCTCATGAATCCGTTATTCCTCCCCGATTTTTTGCACGGTGAGCAGAACATTTTCCCTTCCCCATCTAAACGCAGCCAGGGGTCATTTTCTTTCCATTTTACTCGGAACCCTCGAGACTTTTTGGCTGGAGGAGCCACTACGGCACTACTTAAACTTTGTCTTGCCATTTTTACCTCTCGCTCGCTATGGTGCACATTGAGCTGCAACGTTTGCAGGTTAAAAGCGCTAGCCTATACAAATAAAAGTTATTATTATTATTATGGTGGCCCGCTACGCAGGGTTGCCAGATGGGCCGGGTTATCGCCGAATGGGCTACTGGGTTTAGCGGTAATAGACTGGTTAGGCTGTAAATTGTCAATCCCATCTGGCAACCCTGCCGCTAGGCAGGCTATTGCCGCTGTTTCGCGGAGTCATCATCATGCCGGCGTCAAATCATATAATAATAAAAGAAATATATAGCCTATATATTCGTCTTTTTTAATATAGAAGGAATCAGAATGTGACAATTAAACTTTAGCGAATTGTATTCAAATTGTGCTTAGAGGGAATTATTTTCACCGGACATTATGACCCAAGAGGTTTAAATTTGTCGGACTTCAACACATTTTACCGGACAAAGACCGGTAATTACCGGTTAACGGAAACCCAGGAGCATGATACACCAAGATCCCTTTCAGTGAGGTTTTTATCAGAAGCTAGCTACAGAGGTAACTTGTTAGCATCAAGCTAAACTCTTAGCTAGCTAGCTACATGTTGTCATGGACTTACCAAATGGTGGAAAAGCTGCGACGTCGAACAACGTCTGGCAAAATAGAAATTTCTCTGGCCATTGTGGGGTTGAAACAGGGTTGCTATCTCGCTATCTCGGAATGAATGAATTGTTCAGGTTTCAAACTATGCTATGATTCTCCTAAATCCCCTCAGGAAAGACCGCGAGTGAGGAGATTCCCGCTGTTGACCAAGACTGAATTACTACTGGTTATTACTGGTCCAATCAGCGATGAGATTACCTTCTGGTCCAATCAGATGTGAGATTACCTGTTTTGACCAATCGCCTTTCTCTTTTCAGTTTTACCCTTTTTTATCAATAAAACAACGTCATTTCTATAACCAGGTCTCGCTGGTTGGGAAGGCATTTAGTTTAGCTGCCTGTCAAATCATACTTAATCGGACTCGGGAGTATATGACAATGAGGAGAACATAACTGTTTATTGAGAAACGATTGATAGGCAGGCTGGGATACGTATGGTTCCTTGCCCGTTCGTGGTAAAACAAAATCAAAGAAGTGTATATATAAGAAATACAAGAAAAACACATATAAGATGAAAGGAATATGTATTTTAGAGCATTAGAACATGAGTGTATCACATATACACCTTATACAAACACCTCAGAGCAGAGTGCAATGGTTACTATTCGCAACCACAAACAAATTACATGTTACATCAGGTAAATAACACACAGACCCTAACCTTGTCACCTGACCCAGCTATCATTGGCTTAGCAAATAACCAAATGTATTATATGCATTTCCCACACTGGGAGCATATTACAAAATAACTAATTACATGTTACATCAGGTAAATAACACACAGACCCTAACCTTGTCACCTGACCCAGCTATCATTGGCTTAGCAAATAACCAAATGTATTATATACATTTCCCACACTGGGAGCATATTACAAAATAACAAATGACATGTTACATCAGGTAAATATCACACAGACCCTAACCTTGTCACCTGACCCAGCTATCATTGGCTTAGCAAATAACCAAATGTATTATATACATTTCCCACACTGGGAGCATATTACAAAATAACTAATGACATGTTACATCAGGTAAATATCACACAGACCCTAACCTTGTCACCTGACCTAGCTATCATTGGCTTAGCTAATAACCAAATGTATTATATACATTTCCCACACTGGGAGCATATTACTTGATACACATGAGATAGCATTAGGCCACATCTTCATTCTTCATGGTAAGCAACAAAGCAGTTACGGTCAGCGTTCATGCAGAGGTGGACCTTGCAGACCCTGCAGATCACATTTGACCTCAGAATGTTCCCTTTCTTGCTGCAGTACTTGCAGGTCTGGCGTTGGGCATGTACAGGGGCATGGAAGAGACACATATCAAACCGCACAGCCTCATCTGGGGTGTGACTGCGGTGTCCCCGGACAGGCTTTGGGACAACAGCAACGGTCAGGTTAGGGTTAGGAGATGACAACGAGCTTCTTCGGGAGCTAGATGTGGCTGGCATCTGCCTGCTGGCACCCCTGAACACTTGTATTCTGAAGTTCTTCAGAGGCACGCCATTCTCACCAAGGGCCTTGCAGTCCCGCTTGTAAACGATCCAGGCGTTGGTGACACTGAGATCAATAGCGTATGCAAATAAGCGCAGGTACCACCTCTTGGACTTCATGGGGGTGCGGTAGAGGTGGACCAACATGTCACTCTTGTCAATGCCCCCCATGTTGGCATTGTAAGTCCGGATGACAGCTGGACAGCTAACATGCTCCTTTGTCTTTGTCTCGCTGCAGTACCTGAGGCAAGGCAAGGCAAGTTTATTTTGTATAGCACATTTCATACAACAGGGCAATTCAAAGTGCTTTACATACATTATAAAAATACAGTAAGAGGAGCATAGTAAGAAGATAAAAGTGCAGTACCTGAGGACTGAGGACATAGGCTCCACCCCCATGTCTGTTGACAACAAAGTGACCGTTCTGTTGTCCTTCCACCTGACGGCCAGGATCCCATCATCGCTCATGGTGTAGTCACATTCACCACGAGGGACAGCCTTTTTCTCCAGTTCCTTGACAGATTTGATTGGAGGCTTTCCAATTCTATTGTCCCTGGCTGTCCCTGTGTATCTGCAATTTTGGTCTCTGAGGTATCGCATCAGCTCCAGGCTGGTGAAAAAGTTATCGGCAAAGATGGCTGTGGTGGTGGGGAAGGTCATGGTACTCGCCAGGACAGAGACGATCTGGCTGGTGGCACCCATGGCTTGTTGTTGAGGTGTCATGGGCACACCGTGGGCCTCCAGCGTAGTCTGGCCCTGGTAGAGCATCATGTCATGTACAAAACCATCCTCAGAGGCCCTGGAAAATAATTTAAAACCCCACTTGTCTGGCTTGGACTTGATATACTGCCTCAGGTTTCCGGCTGTCTTTCCTTTGTAAGCAACCATCACCTCATCCACCGATTGTTTGGGTGTCTGCGGCTCACGCCTGAATGCAGTGTTGAGGAAATCAAACAATGGCCGTATCTTGAAGAAGCGGTTGATGGTGCCAGGGAGCTCGGTGTTGTCATTGAAATGGACAACTCTTTTCAGCAGCCTGAACCTCTTGGATGACATCAGGTCGACAACTTGAGGGACCCTGGTCTCCATGGCCCAGTAATCTTCCACAGCTGAGAGCTCAGCAATCCCCATATAAATGAGGATGGCCAGAAAGGTCATTATTTCATCCTCATTGGTGGTGAAGGTGGTGTTGATATCCTTTTGAGAGGTGTACAGGTTGGTTTGGTATGTGATATGCCTAATGACTTCAGGGCTAAAGTACCTCATGAAGTATTGAAAAGGGGTTTCAATGTGGTCCGGGGGGTTGTGCTGGTATTCAGGCAGGGCTGCGTTGTCCAGGTCAACTTTGTGCCAGGTGGTTGGCCTGGCTGCTGACTTCCTGGGTTTGGTGGGCCTCTTGGCTTGTGGTGCTGGCTGCTCGTCATCATCGTCGTCATCATCATCATTGTCCTCGACCTGGAACACCTCCACTGCAGGCTGCATGCGCTTCCTCTTGGCTCTTCCAAGGCCCGTGTCACTTGGGCCTGGAAGGTCATGATTGTGGGTGGGCAGAACAAAGTCAGGGTCTGCCACATCTACATCTTCCTCCTCGTCCTCTTCATCACTGATGGCAGGGTGGGCTGGCACAACAACATTCTCCCTCCTCTTGCCATAAAACATCTTGGTAGAAATCCCCATGTGCTAAAAATTAAACAATAAAACATAAAACAACTGTTATAAGGTCATAAAACTGACAAAATAGATCAAATAGAATGTCATTCACTATTTATAGCATTACATTTTTCTAGAAATTGGTTAAACTTCTCACTGAAACACTGTATAGTGTTTTACAAACCTTTGGCAACATTATAACATAATAATAATAACAATAATAATACATCAGGTAAATATCACACAGTTCCACTTTCACTTTTTGACCCCTTCGAGTGAGCGCGTTTGTTTGCAAGTTTACCACACGGACATTCTATGCTAACGCTAGGTGCTACATGGTTAGGGTGAATGACTAATAATAGTGCGTTCTTTTTTCATGCCGTAATTTCACTAATTTCACTATGTCCTCCGCAAACAACACACATGTCATCATTTAGCACAACTATTCAAACATAGAATGTGTGAGTTTTGTCAACTTACCATGGTTACTTTCGAAGTTTCACCGTTATTAGTGAAGCGAACGGAGCCGAAATACTCGCTTTTCCGCCTTCAGAGAAAAGAGGAGGTTTCGAGATGTCCCAGGCCTCTGCTGATTGGTCAAATGCCATGATGGCGCGAATGCTGACAAAGAGGGATCTTCGCTGATTGTCTGGATGGAAACCATATGCTATTTGACCTCACTGTTACGCGAGTGGGACGCCATTTGTAGTGTGTGCGGAAGTTACCTAAAACGGTTATTTGCCCGATAAAGGGTTTATAGTGGAGAAGGCAAACTCACATTTAAATATAAATTAGTTCAACTTCAGGAACATTCATTCAGTATTTTATTAATATTTGGGACACAACACAAACTGATATCGAATCTTACATTCATAGAGGTCAGACTGCGTTGGAGTGGCCGGACATAAACCGTTGCATGGTTCAGTATCTCCTTCAGATACTGAACCGTGTACCCCTCATTTGGGCATGGAATCACTTCCAAAGTGCGGGTCCGTGTAGACCCCGCAACACTCATCAGCTCAAACCCACCCCCCTCACGCAGTTTAGGGTAGGCTGAGAAGAGCAATTCTGCCAATTCCTCTGCACTGTGTTGGTTTCCTGTGAAATTGAGAGGGACAGACAAGACAAATAATGCACAGATAATGCACTGGCTACACACTACAGACTGTCTGGCTACACACTGCAGACTGTCTGGCTACACACTACAGAATGTCTGGCTACACACTACAGACTGTCTGGCTACACACTACAGTGTACAACTGGCTACACACTACAGACTGTCTGGCTACACACTACAGTGTACAACTGGCTACACACAGTACAGACTGTCAGGTGACATACCTCGAAAGGTCAGGCGACCGTCCTCCAAACCCATGCCCAGCAGGTTGTCTTTCACAACGCTTGTAGGGACCATCCTCATATCTTTTTTCTCCAGGCAGCAGAAATTGTGGCTGTAGGTGGTTACCCCCAATCCCTGAGCTGGGCTTCTCTGGAGGCGCCTTCCCCTGGAGGCTGTATTGTTTCCCCGGGAGGCTGCATTGTTTCCCCGGGAGGCTGCATTATAAGGAAGGAACAGTCTCGCAACTTCTGCTAAAAAAAGAAAAGTTGACAGTTAATCCAAGGTCATGTTGTTCAATTCCTGGATTTCCAGGTATTTAGATTACCTCTGCCCCGTTCACCATGATTTGAGGCATTTGAGTCCAGATTAGTGCAGACTAGTGTCTGAAAAGGCTGCTGTGCACAGAGCCACTACTACACAGGCCCGCACAGCTTATATTAATTTGAAACTTATGTAGATGCATGTAAATGCAGTTTAAGTAAAAAACAATTTCCTACCATCAACAGGGTGTCGTGGGGTGCTTGTTCCTGGCACTGGAGTTCCTAGCACTGCTGGAGTTCCTGGCACTGGAGTTCCTAGCACTGCTGGAGTTCCTGGCGCTGGAGTTCCGGTGCCACTCCCAGAAAAAGTTGCTGCTGGTAATAAATTAACGTTAGCTACAATGTATAGTTCCCTCGTACACAAGCTAGGCTAAGTAAAGAGAGGCTAAGCATGGTCCTAAAAATAAAGGGGAATAGGCAACCACTAGACATTTGAAATAACACTCAGATCTGCCAAAAGTCTTAAGTGGGCGTGTCCGTGGAAACCAGGGGCAACAACCACGCGACCGAATGACATGCGAACTTGGAGACCCTCTTTGCTAGCTATGCACGTAGTCTATGCACAGCTGCTTCACTAATCCAATAGATTGTCTACACACTACAGTCACTGTCGTTTACGTTACTACGAGGCCTTAATTATTTACCATATTCATTTTCTACACATCCAGTTTTGACCGATCAGACACTTCCCCTGACAGAGGCAATCTGGTCCTAGCCTAACATTACCCAAATCCTCTCCAATGTATTGTTAAATCATGGCCAGTTGCCTCCCTGCTCTCATTCCTATTAAAAAAATCGTTGGATGTGCATCTGTCTTTAACGCCACGCATATTTTGGTCCTATTCAAACACTGCCCAGTGCATGGTTAATTTACGTTAGCTAACACTAGCTATCAATAGCCTAGGTACAGGGGTGTAAACAGGGCTGCCAAGTCTCACGCAATCACCGTGAGACACACGCATTTCAACCAGTTCTCACGCTCTCACGCCGCAACTCTATTTCTCACGGCGAGAAATAACAATTTGTTTTACGGGACTTTTATTTTTGAAATTCCTTGAAAGAAAGCTACCGGACATGAGATTCGTGACGTCCTCTTTCTGCACTCGCGTTATTATGCTTGCGCGTGCGCAGTCGGAGCGGTAGACGAGCGTTGTGTTCTGTGATCTGTGTTCACGCGAGCTGCAGCATGAAGCGGACGGCCAAAACAGTAGGTAAATCTCACCTCATTCGAATTAGAATCCAGGTTCTTGATTAAAATATAAACTAAATTGAATCACTTACTGTAACTGCTTGCGAGGTAATTCAAGAACCTGTGTTCACGCGAGCTGCAAGAACGTAGCAAGCAGTGTTGCCAGATTGGGCTACTTTTGGTCACTGGACGGGTGGATTCGGCAGCTTTTAGACCGGTTGGGCTGGACATTGTCAATTCCGTCTGGCAACCGTGGTGCATATGTGACGGGGTGTATCTTTTCATGAATCACTCTCAGCTGGATGGCTCACGTTCATTTATTCTGTAGGAAAACAGTGCATCAATTTCTGGACACGGGACTTGCAGGGTCATCGAGCTACATTCGTCTCAGTGGTTAAGAATGCACTGACCCATATAGTAGTCACTCACACTACACAAATTATAACAATAATATAAAACAAAAATACAAAATGTGTAGACTACATAAATCTTCACTTGTGTGATCATATAGTGGTATCAATTTAACAACAACAACAAGAAATCATAACATCCAAATGCATGGAAAAACCACGCACTTGGAATACGCATGCGCACCACGTGCAACAATGGCTGCTACCTGACTGCTAGGTAAGCCGCGAGCGTGTTGCAAACTAGCGAGGTGGAAGACCCAACCTCATACAATACGGTCTACTAACAGAACAACAGACATATAATAACACAACAATAATAATATTACCTGCAGAACAACAGTGCATCAATTTCTGGACACGGGACTTGCAGGGTCATCGAGCTACATTCTAAAATGATGTTACACACGGACATTCACGTTAGCGCCATCATTGTTAACAACAGAAAACTCACATTAACAAACTCGTGATATGTTCCAAACTAACATACTATGAATGGGAAACTCAAAACAGCTATCTTACTTATCAAACATTCAAATAAAACATAGGTACATTAATAATCTCTTAAATTATATGCGATCTCAGACCCTGCAGAAAACATGACCTTACCGTCTCAGTGGTTAAGAATGCACTGAGGGAGATCACGTTACGTCCCGTGCAATTGCACTGTCCAGCTATATTTACACAGCATCCGGGTCACGGACACAGCATCCGGGTCACGGACACAGCATCCGGGTCACGGACACAGCGTCCGGGTCACGGACACACCCCGGATATACCACGTCATTAAACCCCTAGAAGGCGCAGTTTATACCTATTTTAGCTATAATTGAACTTGCCCTTTCTACTCCGTTACACATACATTTGCATACATTACAACATCGTATCTGGTAGCCTACTGGACTGGGTTGCACCAATATGGCGTAAGTCATTATAAATGCAGGCATTTAGTAGTTACTAAACCCCTAGTTGTTACTAGCTAGTTTCAAACTAGTTGTTTACTAATTTCGGTTGCACCACGCCAATCTTTTGCCAATCTTAGCTAGTAAATACTCAGCTTTGGTAACTGTTTTTTGTTTCTCTACTGTAACATAACTAGGTACATTAATAATAATAATAATAATAATAATTCATAATAATTACAATTTACAATACAAATACAACAATTGGGGGTCCCTCCCAAAAATGTGGGAGTGCTGCACGCGCACAAGATCAACCACCAAGCCCTCATTCTGACCCAGGAAAAACCCTGGTATGTACTGTATAACATGATAGCCATCTATGAGCAATGCACTGTATATAAGATGATGACCAAGGGGCTGAGTCCTGTTGATGGGGCCCATTTTTCTTTTAGAGTCTGTAGGCTACTGTATTTGTTTATTAATATTTCATAAATATGATATATTGTCTGAATTGTTTTCTTGTTTTATAAAATGTTAATTATTTTCATTTCTTGTGCTGGTTTATTATGAACAACATGTAAAATTGCAGGAAACTAGCACAAATAATTGGGTGGGAGAGAGGGGCCGCCGCTGCCAAAACGCGCACAGATTTGGGTCACTCCACCACCAAAAAATCTCACTCCAAACTTTTGGTGAAACTTGGCAGCCCTGGGTGTAAACCCATCATGGGTGAAAAATGTGACAAAGATGCAACTGATACACAAATCAAACAACTGAGCTATCTTGGATTAAAAACAGCTATTTTCACCTAACGGTGTCACATTTGCTATGGAGGGTGGATCGTGCCACATTCAAATGCAATACACACATCGGAATGCAATACACACATCGGAATGCAATACACGTGTAACACTAAATACAATGCAAAAATACGGCATATTTGTGCCAAAATAAAATCAATGTGTATTACATTTGAGCGCAGCGCATTACATTTGGTCATGAGTGTATTCCATTGAGCATGTGTATTACGTTGGGTACTAATTTGAATTGCTTTTCGATATCCGATGTAATTTGCATTGTATTCCATTCCGATGTAGGTACCATATTGTCCAATCCGGTCATATTTTCCCACTTTTCCGGTTCCGGCCATAGGTTCGCTATGATTCGCTATGACTCGCGATGCCAACGATGACGACGAAGACCTGTTAGTAGATCTGAAACTGTTGTGTGTGTGTTTCGCGCGCCCGTGCGTGTGACCAATGTGTCACAGTGTGTGTGTTCAAGTGGTATCTTTGTAATCATGACAAGGTAGACATTTCTAAGAATGTATTTCACTATTTCTGAGTATTTCACTACTCAGTTATACATTTCCATAGTTTGCTTCAAATAGCTGTTATGTGATAATAAAGTAATAATAATAACATATTTCAACCCTTTGTATATATACACATCTCTGCATTCTCTGTGCCATTATGCTTGTTAATCATTTTAATTCGTTAGAGTAAACTAATAGGTATGAAATGAAAAAAAAGATTCATTACCTTTAGCTATGGTTAATGTAATAGGGTCAACCATTACATATCTTCTCCTATTATCTTTTATCACTTTCTCTTCAGAGAATGGTAGAGATGTATTAATTACTATGGCCACACCCCTCTTCTTACCATATGACGCATGAAATACTTGGTTTACCAAATCCTTTCTCAATGTTTTGTAGTCTTCCTCAATCAGATGTGTTTTTTGTAGTAAAGCAACAAGATTGAATGAAATGCAATGAATTTATTGTAAATCAATACAGCATGAAACCATATTTACATAAAAATGGATTGACCATACACAAACAAAAACGTATTCATTCACAAATTAGCTGGAATCAAGTAAAAACATTGTGTAGGTTAACCGAAATATAGCATGTGTACATATACATATATATCTTATTTGGGAAAACCTCAAACAAGCAGAACCATGAGATTAACCACACCAATGAGGAGTGTAGTGACCCCCACAAGGGACCGGGTATTGTCACCACCATAAGGAGGAGTGGAGATGCTACAGAGCAGGAGCTATGGACAGACAGGATGCGTCAATGGGTAACAGCCGGTCTCCGGCAGGACAATTTCATGGCCAATGTTAATAATGCTGTCTAGTCTGTCACCAGGCCGATCCTGGACGTAGGCCCCAGAGAGACAGAGGGAGAGCCTGGCAGTTGAAAGCGTGGGGCCTGTAGCCACATCTGTGGTCGGCAGACAGGCAGGGGGTCAAGCAGGTGGAGTGGTCGGCAGACAGGCTGGGGGTCAGGCAGGCGGAGTGACTAGAGAAGTCCAAATCCAGTGTCAGTTGTGGACACAGAAGCCACAAGATCATTTGAAAAATCCTGGAAGGATGTGTAGCGACCAGGTAGCTTTAACAGTTCTGAGCATGTGGCTGAAGTGGGCATCTGGACCGAGCAAACTTCAACATGAAGTACTTCTGGCAGAACACTCCACCCTACCCAGAACTTCAAAAGCTGGTTCAGTTCTTCTGATGTGGCTGCAGAAAAAAAGACACGCGTTTAACAAAATGACTATTTGACAACTGGACATCCACAGTGCTGTAAAATGTAACTACATTCCCTGAAACGTTCTGTCGAATACAATTGGACATTTAAATTTACCTGCAAGTCAGACAACATAACATTCACGTACACAACGGTCTAGAATAAATAGCAATACAAATCGATTACTTACCTTTCTCAATATATTCCCTCAAGAACCCAGTCACACGACACCGGCATTCAAGTAGCGAGATATTGGTGGAGTAGTCGTCGTCCGAGTCTTCGCTCTCTGCTGTTGGCCACACAATTCGCCCTAGAATCATCTATGAAAATAAGACGATTTTACTCAAAATATTTGGATTATAGGACCAGTTAAAACTGTCATGTACACTTCCATAACATGGGACATAGTGAGTATACTGTACTCTTGGACATGCAAGGAGTGACAAGGCCAGGTATTGACTGGTGTGAGGCATCGAGTGCTCACTGTATTTGTAAGTGAGTTGCCAGTATGCACTGTATTGTGTAGTCCTAATTTAGTTTGGATAAATAATTGACCATTCATATTTGATCAGTGTGTAATTAAGATTTAATTTAATTAAAACATACTTATGAATATTATATTCAATTTTTGCCAAATAATCAGTTGGTTGCAACCTCAACATTACCACTAGATGGTCACTAAAACTTACACACTGATCCATTTGATGCCTTGAATGAATTTTAATACCTCTGGGACCACATTTACGCTTGACGATCTTGGAAGAAGAACCTCCACTGCCTCCGGTCTTTCCTTTAAAAGGTGAAGGACCTGACACTCCTTCAGCCCCTTCCTCAGCTGTTTCACCTGCTCCCTTCTCCGGCCAAGGACCTACAATAATAGTTAGAAGAAAAAGATTTATAATAGTTATTAGAAGAAGAATCCACTTCTATGGCCAATGCCTTGGTTAAGGCATGAGCCTAACCTGATTACAACAGCAATCTCCAAAGGGCAATTGATTCAACAGCAAATACTGAAACCTACTGCATGGATGAGAATCTTCTCAGCCAGCCATTTCCTATTGTCAGAAGTGAGTTGGGGCAGGTCCCAGTTCAGGCACAGGTCATGCAGGGTTTGCTGTTCGTCCTCCCTGAGGTTTCTCTGGCCATCAAGCTGTGAATTACAAAACAAACAAAGCAGCACGAATCCTGTTAAAAGGTTACATGTAAATATTATCATGTTGTTACACAATCAGTTGACCCTTGATTTCAATTACTAGCAGGCACTTATCCCGAACTACATTAATGTTGTTCACCATTACAGCATTGTCGTCAAATGCAAATGATAAGCAAGGATATGGAGGGAAAATCTTTTAATAAACATGGAACTCACAATCTCAACCATTTCCCGTATGTCCATGTCTGGGCAGTCCAGAAAGGACAGCTGAGTGTTGTCAAACAGTGCCTGGCTCAATCCAGTCAACCTGGGACCCCCGTGGATAAAAGAATGGCCAATCATTCTGCCCACAACCACAAAAAGCCCACTGTCAAGCAGGACTTTGGAAGTGGATGGCATACAATTATTTTCCTCCCCTTCAAATAAAAGAGTCTTCCCTGGTCCACCTGGAAAATGGAGTGAGATGAGAACAAGTTTCATTTATCATCCACAATAGTTTTTTATGAATAAGCACAAAACGTGCTTTTTGTCATATCTGACACCTATTTGCCATTTGTAACAATATCACACTCCATTTGAAATAGAACTGCAAGAATATTACTATAACAACTACAATAATAAATAGAAGCTGATGAATAGAAGGGGGCTTGAGGGGCTTACGAGTTTGGCAATGTATAGCTTACATATACAAAAAACTGTGCATAGTACGTTGCACAATACATTATTTTATCTGTTTGGTTGCTTATAATGGATTCTAAACGGCCTGTGTTAATTCATGTAGTTAGTAGTCATTGCCTATTTAGTTAATAATTAGGGAGAAAACCAAGTTGCTGATGCAAATGACACTGCCTTGTGTGAATACTCATGGTTAAATAAATAAATGTATCAACAGTTTATCAGTTGTGTTAATGGAACAGCACATTTAATATGGAAGTGAAAGAGGTACCTAGACTGATATCAAATCCAAATTGGAGTTTGGAGATTGTCATTGAGAAAAAGAACCGAGAAACTCCCGGCCCGACAGCTTCATCACCTAAACATTACGAAACACTTATTGTAACCGAAACAAGAGATATGTATTGTAGACTCAGGGTTCCCACACTTTTTCACCAATGATTTTCCAAAACTTTTCCATAACTTTTCCATAATATTTTACCTAATTTCCATGACTTAGTTTATAGAGCGCAATAATGAGCCTCAGCAGTGTAGCAAAAATGTAGCATGGTTAATGTAAGGGAAGTTGTGTCTATCCAACATTACCACCTATCCTGGGGCATTGCGCAATGGCGTTGGAGTCTATGGCACCCATACAGGTGCAGTGCAATAAATTAGAATATCGTGGAAAATGACTTGGATTCTGTGCCTCTCCGCTCTTCCTCCAGCCCCGACCAAATGAACATACTTTTCAGAAGGCCGACATTTCTGTGTTACATTTTTTTTAATTTGTTTTATCATTCTAATTTTTCTGAGATACTGACAGACAACTTACAGCTCATTCGTTTTCATGAGCTGTAAGCCATAATCATCACAATTACAAGAAATAAAGGCTTGCAATATGTCACTTTGTGTGTAATGAATCTATAGCCTATTATATGAGTTTCACTTTTTGAATTGAATTACTGGAATACATTTACTTTTCTTTTTTACTTACATGCTTTTCCATGATATTCTAATTTATTGAGCTGTACCTGTATTCTTGTATTCAATTATGCATTGAAGTGAATGTAGCATTTATCAACAAACAACAACAAATAACCAAATGCTACAGTATTTACATGCTCAAGAAAGCAAAAACATTGAAGAGGTAACAGATGGCATTTCATATATTCAAGACAATCAGATATTCAACAATTACAAATAATTGTTCACTTCAGTAGCTCACATGTCAATCAATCAATATATATCAATAATATAGAATAAATTACAGTCTGGTAGAAGAGCAATCAATGCCTCATACAGCATTAGGCTACACAACAATCTGAGACTAAAACCTGGAACATGGAATCTGGAACCGCACGTATACTAACAAGGGCTAGGCTACTGTAATGAACAGGAAAAACCACCATGGCCTACCATGACAAATCACTCAACATAACAGTATAAAACATAAGTGGAATGCGACAGATATACTTGCTTTAGTTTTAACAATGTGTATGCACATACAATGACTACCGAGTGTCTCCTGCTTTCGTTGCTGTTTGGTACTAAACTGTGTCTACTCACTCTTCATTTCTTTTAGTTTCTCATCGATTTGCTTTTCAATGTCCAGAAGACTTGCTTTCTTTTCTTTGGCTGAACGGCGCAGGCTGTTAGACTTTGCAATGAAGGTTAGTTTGCTAGTGGTCTCTGCCTTGTTTGCATATTCATCTGCAGCTTTCTCCAGGGCGTTGGCATCAGCCTCAACTCTAGCTCTCTTTTTTTTCAGTTCACCCAGTTCATCCATGAGAGACTTTCTTTTCATGTCAAGAGTCTTTCTATTTCTCTCTCTCTTTTGCTCATTGTGACGGAAATGAGTAGCCTGGTTGTTTGTGTCTGTGTATTTGTGTGTATGTCTTTTTAACAGCCATAAGTCCAGTCCAGGGGATCCACCCCCCCCCCCCCCGTGATAATTACCAATCAACTCCAGCAGTGGTCAATCAACTCCAGCCAATCATCACCAGCTAATAATCAACCCCCAACCAATCATCAGATGCCACACCCTACAAAAGACCTTGAGAGTGAACCAGCAGGAGCTGTGTGATCCATTCACACAGTTCCCACCATTTTGTATTGCCTTGCTGGTGGTTTAGTTTGTTAGTTGTGTTCTGTGTTCTGTGTTTAGTGATCTTGTTTAGTGATACTTTGTTAGAGATCTTGTTGTTATGATTTAGTTGATACTTCATTTGGTTATAATTGTGTTGAGACTTTGTTCAGTTGGTATTGTTAGTGATACGTTGTGTTTGAAACCTTTTTATTATTATTGTTTAACCATCCACGGGATGAGTTTATTGTTTATTTGAGTATGAGGCATTTGTTAGTTCTAATTCTGTTTTATTTGTGCCATTATGACTTTAAATTACCCTTGTAGTAATAAATATATTTTCTTTACTCATAACACCTGTATTTTGTTACATCTTATTCTCCCTAGCGAATGTAGAACGTAACAAGTGGGGGCTCGTCCGGGATCTAACGCCGTTAAAGGGTCCGGATCTAACAAAAGGTATTTGGCTGGGGTAATTAATAGTTAATAACCATCATGGCAACGAGAAAGTTTGAATTGGAACAATTTATGACCCAGCCCTCTATAGAACAACTGGAGGAATGCAAAAAGGCAGAGTTGATAGAAATAGCTACTCACGTTGGTCTTACATATGAGAAAAGGATAACAAAGAAGGAGCTGAAACTTCTTCTGGTGGGGGAACTGGTTGAGAAGGGTGTGATTGAAGAGGCTAAGGATGAAAATTATGGGGAGGAGGAGTCTGGGGGCTCTCTACCTTCAGGGGGAGAGGAGCTTCTTCAGACGCCCGTCCCATCCTTTAAGACACCACTGAAAAAAGTGGATATCACTTTGGAGCAGTTTGACCCATCTCCTATTGGTAGTGCCAGTACTGGGGCTCTTGGAGAGGAGGCGAAACAGCAGTTTCAGTTAGCCTGTCTCCAAATGGAGGCCCAGGAAAGGGCAGCCATCAGAGAAGAGAAGGCTCAGGAGAGGACTGAGGCCCGAGAGGCTCAGGAGAGGACTGAGGCCCGAGAGGCTCAGGAGAGGACTGAGGCCCGAGAGGCTCAGGAGAGGACTGAGGCCCGAGAGGCTCAGGAGAGGACTGAGGCCCGAGAGGCTCAGGAGAGGACTGAGGCCCGAGAGGCTCAGGAAAAGACTGAGGCCCGAGAGGCTCAGGAGAGGACTGAGGCCCGAGAGGCTCAGGAAAAGACTGAGGCCCGAGAAGCTCAGGCTGAGGCCCGACAGCATGAGCTGAGGATGTGTGAGATCGAGTCTGCTAAAGTGATCAAGTTACGTCAGCTAGAGCTCGAGAGTCAAGCTCTCAATCAAGCCCCATCTCCCAGTACCACCCCAAAACCTTTTGATGTCAGTAAGCATATTTCTTTGGTGCCTCCTTTTAAAGAGATTGAGGTGGATTCCTATTTTATTGCGTTTGAACGCACCGCTGCCGCCTTACACTGGCCCGACAATGTTTGGGTATTACTGCTAAACTGCAAGTTGCAGGGCAAAGCTCGGGAGGCAGTAACTGCGCTTCCCGTTGCTGATAGTTTAGATTACACTAAGGTTAAGGCCGCCATTTTTCGCGCCTATGAGTTGGTTCCTGAGGCATATAGACAAAAGTTCAGAAATCTTAAGAAGACCCCCACCCAAACGTTTGCGGAGTTCGCTAGGGAGAAGGGAATTTTATTTGATAAATGGAGCAATGCGTGTAAAGCAAATGATTACGAAACCTTGAAAGAGTTCATTCTTCTAGAAGAATTTAAGCAAAATGTGCCTGATAGCATTGTTGTATATTTAAATGAACGAAACATAGAGTCCCTCTCCCTTGCTGCTGTGCGCGCAGACAAATATATGCTCCTGCACAAAACCCATTTCCCTTCTGTTCCTGCTGAGAAGCCTCGTAATGTGCCGGCTACTCAGTTTCATTCCGTGAACACTTCTTCCTTTAGGACGCAGAGCTCGAGGAAGGAAGATAGGGAATGTTATTACTGCCACAAACCAGGACATGTCATTGCCGATTGTTTAATTCTTAAAAACAAAGATCAGCAGTTGTCTAAGAAGGAACCACCAGTGCAGGGTATTGGATTGATTAGGGCGGTATCATGTTCTGACATTGAGATGACCACCACCACCGGCACTGAAAGTGATAAATGTTTTGATCCATTCATATTTACTGGTTTAGTGTCATTGACGGGCGAACAAAAAGATCAGTGTCCAGTATGTATTTTACGAGACACCGGGGGGTCACAGTCTGTAATTCTATGTAGTGTCCTGCCATTCTCTGATCAGTCTGCGTGCGGAAATGAAGCTGTGTTGTGTGGTATTGAAGGCCAAGTTGCAGCGGGTGCGACGTTCAGCAGAGAGGGTGATCGGCTGTCCCTTGCCCTCCCTCAACTCCCTGCATGACACCAGGGCTCTGAGGAGGGCAAGGAAGATCATGGCTGACCCCTTCCACCCCGGCCACGGCCTCCTCACCCTGCTTCCCTCTGGAAGAAGGTTGCGGCTGCCTAAGGCACTTAAGGCCCGCCACAGGCTCAGCTTCTACCCCTCAGCCGCCAGGCTGTTAAATGACTCTGGCTTCCCCCCCCCCCCCCGCCCCCAAGTCTGCCCAGGACTGAACTGGACTCACTGTAAAAAACTCTGCACTGCACTTTACTTTATACCGCACTATCCAATGCACTGTTGTCTGTCCTGTGTTGTTGTTGTGTTGTCCTGTTTTTTGATATGTGAAAAAAGTATAAACGCACTTGCTGTGGTGACGAAGCAAATTCCTATATGTGTAATGCATAGTGGCAATAAACGTTATCTCAATCTCTCAATCTCTCAATTGAAATGGGTTATGTCTCGCGGGCTGTACACCGCATTCACGTACAATCTGAGTTAGTTACTGGTTTTTATTCGGTTGCTGTATGTCCAGCGTTACCCATTAAAGGAGTGACATTGTTGTTGGGCAATGATATTGCTGGGGGTAAGGTGACTCCTACGTTGGAGGTACTGGATTCGCCTCAATGCAGGGAATCTGAGACAAAAGATTCAACAAATGTTGATTTGTTTCCGGTGTGCGCCGTAACTCGTGCACAATCGAGTCGAGGCAGAGAGGAGGATAGCGATGTTTCTCTCTGCGATAGTGTGATTATGCAAGCCTTGTCTGAAAGGAAGGAAAACCCGATTGTTTTAGTTTCTCCCAGGGAGAAAGTGGTAGAGTTACCATCCTCCCCGAGTCCTACCATACCATCCGCTGACAGCCTATCTCTCCCTGTAACCGGTGATGGATTGCGTGTCGCTCAGGTAGATGATCAATCATTAAACAAATGTTTTGGAAATGCAGCAAGTGAAAAATCTGAAATAGGGGAGCCATTTGAACGTGTAATAATTGATTGTGTTGGACCTTTGCCTAGGACTAAAAGTGGAAGTCAGTATTTGCTCACTATTATGTGCGCTGCTACTCGTTTTACCGAAGCTGTGCCGTTGCGTAACATATCAGCCAGCTCAGTGGTGGAAGCTTTAACAAAGTTCTTTTCCACATTCGGTCTTCCTCTTGTTATACAATCTGACCAGGGCACTAACTTTCAGTCTAAGCGTTTCAAACAAGCCCTAAGAACGTTAGGGGTACGACATGTTGTTTCCAGTGCCTATCATCCTGAGAGTCAGGGTGCATTAGAACGATGGCATCAGACGTTAAAGGCGATGCTTCGTAAATACTGTCTAGAGAGTGGGAAGAGTAGTCCGGAGCGGAATGTGTTAGATTACATTAGTCATTTTCGTGAGCGTTTGCATCAGGCTAATACCATTGCAAAAGAGTCTCTTGTTAGTTCGCAAACAGTGATGAAGCGTCATTATGATAGCACTGCTGTTTTTAGAAAGTTTCATGTAGGTGATGAAGTTTTAGCTCTATTGCCTATTTCAGGCGCTGCGCGGTCGGCGAAATTCTGTGGTCCGTATGAGATTCGTGAGTGTCTTAGTGACACTGATTATGTGATCAATACTCCCGAGAGACGGAGAAGTACTGGAGAAGTACTAGAGTGTGTCATGTGAATATGTTAAAACGCTATTGCTCCAGTGAGGAATCTAAAATTAGTCAGGAGACTTGTAAAACTGTCCCTAAGCCGGTAGTCACTGGCCGCGGTGCATTCATTGTGACAGAGACGCTGTGCGTGACAGATGAGGAGTTGAGGACACGTCATTCCTCTAATCAGAATACTCGAATGGGCCACTCGAAAATGTTGAAAGTGTTGCCCACTCAGTTAACTAATTTGTCAGATGAACAGCAAGTTGAGGTGATGAAGTTGATCGAGCGTTTTCTGTGTATATCTGGTGATATGCCAAGCTACTAAGTCATGCTCCTGTACTCACGGCTCCTGATCTTGGTAGACCAGTTAAGTTAGAGGTGTATGTAGGGTCCAGTGGTTGCCGGTGGTGGTGTTCACCGATAATAATCCCATTGTTTTCCTATCTCGCATGTGTAATCACAATCAACGTTTGATGAGATGGGTTAATAGTGCAAAATTACAGATTAGAGATAAAGCATAAAAATAGGCGGACAGGTTGGTTTGTAGTGGTAATAACATTTGTTACATGTCCGAATCCTTGGGTTTGTGTCTTAAGGGGGGGAGTGTGACGGAAATGAGTAGCCTGGTTGTTTGTGTCTGTGTATTTGTGTGTATGTCTTTTTAACAGCCATAAGTCCAGTCCAGGGGATCCACACCCCCCCCCCGTGATAATTACCAATCAACTCCAGCAGTGGTCAATCAACTCCAGCCAATCATCACCAGCTAATAATCAACCCCCAACCAATCATCAGATGCCACACCCTACAAAAGACCTTGAGAGTGAACCAGCAGGAGCTGTGTGATCCATTCACACAGTTCCCACCATTTTGTATTGCCTTGCTGGTGGTTTAGTTTGTTAGTTGTGTTCTGTGTTTAGTGATCTTGTTTAGTGATACTTTGTTAGATATCTTGTTGTTATGATTTAGTTGATACTTCATTTGGTTATAATTGTGTTGAGACTTTGTTCAGTTGGTATTGTTAGTGATACGTTGTGTTTGAAACCTTTTTATTATTATTGTTTAACCATCCACGGGATGAGTTTATTGTTTATTTGAGTATGATGCATTTGTTAGTTCTAATTCTGTTTTATTTGTGCCATTATGACTTTAAATTACCCTTGTAGTAATAAATATATTTTCTTTACTCATAACACCTGTATTTTGTTACATCTTATTCTCCCTAGCGAATGTAGAACGTAACACTCATCAAGGTAGGTACAATACTTCTGCCTTGCACCTGCAGCTGATATAAGCAGTTCTTTTGTGATCGGAACTTCACACACTCCTCCAACTGCCCTAATGTGGTCGATAATGAGTCTCTGGGCCACCAAGGTCTGTTCCTTCAGATTCTCTACCTCAACTTCTTTATTGACAGAGAAACCCCTCTCCACACTTGCCTGTCCATGGGACATCACAAGAAGCACCTTCCACATCCCAAAGTCTTTTGAATTCAGTGCTAGAACCCATGGTCTCATGAAACAGAGTATCCACTCTATCTGAGGTGGGGGAAAATTCTCTGAAACCTGGAGTGACCAGAGCAAAATCACAGAACGCCCTGTACTCTCTCAAGACATCATCACACACTGACTCATTCACTTAATTTGCAGTAACAAGGGTTTGCAGGACTCTTTTCATTTTGATCACACACTGCTCTTTGTGAGCAACCATTGTCTGGGATCTAGACACTGCCCCCAGGGGTCTATTGTTCTATTTTCCCAATTTTAATAATTTTAATTTGTAATAAGCTTATGTAATCCCAAATGGAACTATCAAGTGTTGCATATCATTGTATTCAGCGCAAAATGCTCTTTTGTGGTATGTTATCATATATAATTTTAGGAGACTGTGTATTTCAAAATGACCACAAAAGCAACATACAAAATAAAACAAAAAACAGTTCTGATTGATTGTATTTGTATTGATTACAAACTGTACAGAATGAGAGAAGACTTTTGGATGTTGAAAATTGTTCTATGAGGCCTTAGGTATAAATACACTAAAATAAAACACTCCACACAAGTATATAACTATAGACAAAACTGTTAGCTCAGTTCACAGACGTTTTTGGACAGAATTCACATTTCAAAGCAGTTTCTTATTCATTTCTTTGTATGTGTCTGAAAGCCCTGTGGAGGACATGGTGCGTTCTGGTCTGCAGGTGCAGCTAGACTGTGGACAGAAACTAAACAATGGTCCTTTTGAAGCCAACTGGCCCAGATTTATTTCCTGCTAAGGGACTAAGCAATACTAAGAATATAAGAACATCAAAACTAATGAACCTCCTCCCTTCTCCAGGCCACATTACTATACTGACCCCCAGCAGTGTTTTTCATCTCTTGTCTTCTCTCCTCACCACGGCATCGCGAACTATACAAACTAATTATTATAGGCTATACGATAGCCAGCAAGTAGGACGAATCTGCAAATCACATGGATAGGCTGTGATATACAAAAAGATCTACCTACTGCCGATCATTATTATGTAGCATTAGCGAACAAGCATGTTAGGTGGCATCGCACTACATGAAAACATTACCTCCGATTGGCTCGTCGATATAGAGACTTCTGGTTGGTCTAGACGCGGGGGTGGGCTCTACTTGTAGCTACAATGTAGGTTTCACCATACAATTTATTGTTCCTATGCGGAACGAGAGCGAAGTTATTATACAACAGTGTTCGTTCCATGTCGCCGGCGACATGCTCGGTGAACATATTTTAAACACAATGTATATTTCCAAAACTTTTCCAAAACATTTAAGTTAATTCCATAACTTTTCCAGACTGGAAAATAGTTTTTCAAATTCCATAACTTTTCCAGGAATTTCATGACCGTGGGAACCCTGTAGACTAGGGATGGGGGAAACGAAGCTTTCGACGCAATTGACACGTTCGACACAATTGTGTCGGAAAAAGTGTCGATCTATCGATACAGTCGATACAGCAGCTCCACAATGACATCTGCTGGTCAGGTCATGGTATGGCGGCTGTATCGACTGATTCACAAGTCAGGTATTTGAGGCAAAATACAATAAGCCCACCGTCATCTGCGATGTCTTGTTCAATAAAGGTGCTGTGACAAACTGTGTCGATGTGTATGTGGCCATATGTGGTCTTAAATGTTGGTGTGTCTAGTAGACTATAATAAATACATATATGAATAAATAAATAAATGCAACTGTTGTGTCCATTTCTGATATGAATAGAATAGAATTTGCCATTTAGCAAACGCTTTTAATCCAAAAGCTACTTACAGGGACATTCCCCCTGGAGTAATTGTAGTACTCAAGGGCACACTAGTGGTGGTGTTTCAGGCAGGATTTGAACTCACAACCTTCCGATCACCAGTCCAATTCACTCCACTATCCCCTTGACATGTAAGGATACAAATCGGAATGACATTTCGGCATGTGTGGGACATGGCTGTTTGACAATTGGAGCAGATATAAATGGTCAACATGTCATAACAGGGTCAACAGTGTTGGGACGTGCTCGTGGAACAGGGAAAGAGTGCAAAACAAGGCTACATTGTGGAAACTGGACAGACTTGTGCTTATGTGAACAATCAAATATTTATTGCTTGTGTACATGAACAGGCAACGTTTTTTTATGCGTATCTATCTGGCTAGCCTATGTGTTGCAATTATGAATCTATGACTATCTCTGTATGTTCTATATCTATCTATCAATATCTACCAATCTCATGTCTATTTCTATCTCTATCTCTGTCTCTGTCAATAAATGTATTCTGTCTAGCGTCCGTATGTCTCCACTCTGACTACAACCCTCGAATATGAGTGAATATGAGTGAATATGAGTGAATATGAGAGAGTTCAACGTCATTTTATGCAGTACCAAACTTGGAACACTGCCCCGTTTGCGGAACGACTGACACACGCGTCAGATGTGCGTGTGTGACGTACGAATCTTTCTTCGAGTAGTCACGTGGTTTTTGCCATTTGACACAAGCATCGATACATTTGTATCGACGCACATTGCGTCGGAAGATAGACACCGTGCCGTGACTACTGCGTCGAGCGGTAACATCCCTACTGTAGACTAGTAAATTAGAGATTTAGAAACTAGAGATTAAATTACCGATCAAGTGAACAAACAGGGGACTGGCCCAATTCACGTTCTGCTGCTTATAGAAAGCCAAAATACTCCTCTCCTTATCTTCTGAACTGTCCTCCATGTCAAGTCTGACACGGAGGACAGGGTTGTGCTCAGCATTTTGCAGAAGATGCTGCCTGAATAAGAGTGCTGCTCTCTCAATATTCTCCTCCGTCTTCCATTCTGTGAAAACAAAACTGAATTACATTCAAAACCAGAGCTTCAAAAGTCTAAAAAGTCATGCTTTACAACAGTAACAATAGGAATTCATGCATGAATAACAATGTAGTATTACTGATTAGTATAGCAACTATTCTTATCACATTTTATGAATTGTATACATTTTTTTCAACAGTCAAAATAGTGAAAATACCACGGCTCATCCGTGATCAGACTTAGTTGAGGTGTTCAAACAACATCACTTGATTAGCCAATGCACAAAACACCTGTGTCACACAGCTCGCAATAAACAATGATTTTTGCACAGATTTGAGTGTGTGGATGCTGCTTTTTTTTTTGCACTCAGAACAGTAAAAAAAAAGCACAAACCAATTGCAGGTTGCTCGTGGCTTATTGCTCCCTCCCCTGAGGTGTTGGGGCGCATGGAGGTTCCCCCTGAGGAGTAGGGGGCATGGGGGTTCCCCCTGAGGAGTAGGGGGGCATGGGGGTTCCCTCTGAGGAGGAGGGGGGCATGGAGGTTCCCCCTGAGGAGGAGGGGGGCATGGCGGTTCTCCCTGAGGAGGAGGGGGGCATGGGGGTTCCCTCTGAGGAGGAGGGGGGCATGGCGGTTCTCCCTGAGGAGGAGGAGGGGAGCATGGGGGTTCCCTCTGAGGAGGAGGGGGGCATGGGGGTTCTCCCTGAGGAGGAGGGGGGCATGGGGGTTCCCTCTGAGGAGGAGGGGGGCATGGCGGTTCTCCCTGAGGAGGAGGGGGGCATGGCGGTTCTCCCTGAGGAGGAGGGGGCATGGCGGTTCTCCCTGAGGAGGAGGGGGGCATGGGGGTTCCCTCTGAGGAGGAGGGGGGCATGGGGGTTCTCCCTGAGGTGGAGGGGGTCATGGGGGTTTCCCTTGCGGAAGAAAGGAAGAAATGTTTAGACATTTGGTTACTACATTGAAATTACCAATACTATTGTTTCATAAATACTGGCATATGAAATAACAATATTGTCAAACTTACACACAACTGTCCACATGCTCATTAATAATAGAGTGTAGGAATCGTTGACCACAATATAAACAGTCCACCATGGGTCCATTAGATGGTTCAACATCCATAGGCACCTAGAATTAGACAAATACAACACTGATCGAATCAGATACATCCTACAAGTTTGATACAATAACACAGACAATACAGTACTGTTTTATCCTTGAATTTCACTTTGTCCCAATACTAATGGAGGTACTACTGTACAAGTCAGAAATAATCAGTGTATTACTAATTTAAATATACAGTACACGATAATATAAAGGCAAGTGTCCAACCCTCACATCAAGCACACAGACATGGGAATCAAGAAGGAATAATGTCATAACAGAGGAATCTAATGTGTTAAGAAAGCTTGCTTCACTTACAGGATCCAGATCCAGATCTTTCTGAAGGGGCCCTGATATAAATAGTGGATGTTCCCAGAAGACATCCACAAAGAAAGAGTGGAGTATAACCACTACCAGGACATTGGATTACATCCAGAGCTCTTGTTCTGGTCTGGCCCCGTGGCCTGAGTAGTTCAATTCCTCCACTGCCTTCAAGCTTGGGATACACCAAGGTCAATTGTTCCATAAACCCCTGGGCACTGCACCTTTTGTCTTTATATACGTATATATAAAAAAAAGATTACACAGGTTACTATTAGGACAAGTCCAAAGAACAAGTTATTAAACAGCCCTGTAAGACAAGCTACTCGTTAAAAAAAAAAAAAAAAATATTAACATTAGGCTACATTGTCTATCAATTTTACCAGGGAACGTTATGCGCCTGTTGCCCAAACCAGCCACCACGAGTTCCTCCTTTAAAAAGGCAGAAGGGACACGGCTGTCCTTTCTGCCATTCAGGCAGCAAAAGTTGTGGGTGTAAGGTGAGGGTCGTTCCGGTCTGCGCTGGACACCACTGCTCCCAACTGACGTTGACCGGCGATACGGCATAAACAGCCGTGATACCTCACCTACATCCAATAAACATGATGATTAAAATATATCCTCTGTAATTTTGGGTACAATTAAGTATGTCACTAGCTAACTTCACGTTATTACTGGGCTGTCCGGTTTTATAATAATGTAGAAAGGCTACAAGTGCAGCCAATTACTAATTAGGGTGAGCTTCCCTAGGCAATCACACTACACTACCCCATCAAGGAGGTTTATTACAATAATAATAATAGTAATAATAATAATAATAATACATTAGACTTATATAGCGCATTTCTAGACACTCAAAGACGCTTTACAAACTGAAAAGACCGAGTAGTCAAATCAAAAGAAACAAAAAAAGTATAGGGGTCTAATACATTTTTAGATAACAAAATCTAAATTTAAGTGTCTTTGTTGGACAATCTACTCTGTATACTGCAAGTATAGCTATCTAGATTTCGGGTGGAGAAGCGGTGAAAACAGGCAGCGCCAGCTCTCTCGACCCGCATTTTTTGAAAAGTCTTACGAGTATGATCAATGTAATGTTAGCTAGCTACCTCTAAACATGGATTTGGCTGGGCATAAATTAATTCATTTGAATGAATGAATGGACTTTATTGTCATTGCTACAGTACAGGTACCAAACAACGAAATTTGAGGTGGTAGACACAGTCTGTTAGGGAAATAACGTTGAAAAACAGCGTAGGTTATTTCGGGGGTGTATGTGCAGTAACTGTATGTATGTGACGTATGTGGTTAGATGTGGCTACAGGCCCCACACTTTCAACTGCCAGGCTCTCCCTCCGTCTCTCTGGGGCCTACGTCCAGGATCGGCCTGGTGACAGACTAGACAGCATTATTAACATTGGCCATGGAATTGTCCTGCCGGAGACCGGCTGTTACCCATTGACGCATCCTGTCTGTCCATAGCTCCCGCTCTGTAGCATCTTCACTCCTCCTTATGGTGGTGACAATACCCGGTCCCTTGTGGGGGTCACTACACTCATTGGTGTGATTATTATCATGGTTCTGCTTGTAGAAATGCCACTATGGTGGTGACAAATACCCTGTCCGTGACACCCTAACCTATAAACTTTGCCAAAGTGCATTATGTGACATCCCACATCATGGTATCAAGTCCAATACTATGGTATAAGGCCCTAACCACCCTAACCTATACACTTTGCCAAAGTGCATTATGGGACATCCCACATCATGGTATCAAGTCCAATACTATGGTATAAGGCCCTAACCACCCTAACCTATAAACTTTGCCAAAGTGCATTATGGGACATCCCACATCATGGTATCAAGTCCAATACTATGGTAAAAGTCCCTAACCACCCTAACCTTTATAACTCCCCTCCTGAGTGAGCTAGAGTTCTGGCTCTCGCACAGGTGGAATCTCCTGGCGTACTGAGTCTGAATCTAAAGTTTGGGATCAATCGTGATCTTGGGGTTGGAATGGCGTGCGTTTGAAAAAACAAAAAAAATGATGTTCCAGGGGGCGCTGTGCGGCGGCCTTTTGAGCTAGCGCCTCAAAACTCACTGCGCGTGTCCAAGGCATCGGGCCACTTCACCGTGCCAATTTTCAGGCACCTGGGTGGCTCCGGGGCCGAGTTTTGCATTTTTCATTTGCCAACAAACGACCTACCTAGACTGTACACAGTTTCATAGACAGTATTGCTTTAGGATGAAAAACAGAAATCGGTGCCAGAAAGTCCCAGTCACCCAAAAATCGGCACCGTGAAGCGGCATAGGGGTCCGGTCGCGTGCCCCGAGTTTCGAGGCGCTAGCTCAAACGGTCGCTCCGTGGCACCCCCTTTAATTACGGATTTCCCACTTACTTCAAAGCTCCCCGTTTGGGCCACGAATGGCTGATCAAGCCGAAACTTTGGGTAAACACTTGTCTCACCAAGATGTTCGACATATGTGAAAACCAGACCTCTAGCTCACTCAGGAGGGGAGTTATGAATTCTGGCCACAGGGGGCGCCGCAACCGAGTCGGGGCTTTGATATGTATTCGGCGGGCCCGAGCCGATTCGGGAAATATTAGAACGGCGTCTGTGGCTCGTATGGTTGCGACGCAGCGGTAGTTTGACCTGAAGTGTAAAATTAGGCCGTGAAGCCTGAATTTGAGTTATTTTTAAACGCTTTTCGGTCAGCTCGGCCGTTCCGAGGCGCAGAGACGCACCGTTTTCGACGAGGTCATTCGTAAGGGGCTTCGCACCCGTACTCTGTCGAGTTTTGTCAGCTAGGCGCGACCGACGACGCTGTGTGAGCGCGCGTCTCTTTTGTCATTAGATAACATTGAGGAAAGAGAGAATGGGTCAAACTCAAGTTTGGTGTGGAATAGCTGAATTTTTCTTTTTCACACACCTTCAGGGATGCAAGGTCATGTAGTGTTCTGAAAACTGGCCTTCCACGTGCTTGCCTTCAGAGAGCACGGCGCAATTTTGCACTGTGGCCCATGGAATCGGCTGCGAAGGAGTCAGACTCACAAAACTTTGGCCACTCCTTCCCACCTAGGGAAGGATGTAGAATCTGAAGTTTCACCCTCATAGGCCGCTCCCTAAGGGCACAGGCCACGACTAACGTCAAATCTGTAGGGGGTCATTGTGCGTGATTCCATGGGTCGTTCTGAAAAAAAACAATTTCTCACACATAGTCAATTTGTACTTTCAAATGGCTCCATTCATATGAATTATATTTTCCCTATATAATTGGTTAGGGTGGTTAGGGCTCAGTACCATACTATTGGACTCCATGTCATGTTCATATTACAGAAGCTGCCTCAAAGCAAAGTTAGCTTTTTCCATCGATTGCTGTAGCGCCCCCCTTTAGCCAACCAATGTAAAATTTGTTGCGTGGCCTTTTGGCATGACCTTCTACCATCCTGCAAAGTTTCGTAAAGTTTTGAGTCTCTTAAGAAACTTTTTTGGTCAACTGTCCCTTTAAGAAACGGCTTTTTCACAGCGCTGTCAGACAAAGTGCATGTCTGACATGATTTTAAGTTTCTGTTTGCTGCAATCTATGTGCAATCTATCAGTGTCCCTTCACACCCTCTCTCTTATCCCCCTCCTCCGTGTGTGTGTGAGAGTGTTACGTCCTCCCTCAGATGTAAGACTAGGGAGGAGGGAGGACTGCAACATAGCCTGTGTACAAGCACTGGTGAAGCAACTGACCGCGTGTGTGGTGCTCAAACACTCTCAGACCGACAACAAGGTAACCTTAAAGAAAATGATTTATTTTGCCACTAAATAATAATAATAATAATAGTGAAAATCATGGACATCCATGGACATACACATATACATGAAACAAGGGGGGGGGGGAGGATAATACAAAAACTAAACCGGGGAAAATAAACAGAGCTTAGGAAGGGAGGGAGAAGGCTGCGAACGGTGTCACAATAAAACCACAGCCCTATGCTTCCCTACACCTCTAATCTAGCATATCTACCTAGGTACAGAACTGCTAACTAATCTACCCGGAACCTAAACCTAACTGCTACAAAGGATGAGTGACATCCGCTCGTTCTTACCTAGTGTGTTTAACAAACAGTTACCTACATGATGTGATGTAAACCCCAGGGTATCTTACCTAGCCCTCTCCCAGGATAAGGCAACCGGGGACCATAGGTAACCAAACAAACACTAGACAGACAAATGTAGTAGTGATGGCGAGATGAAGCCGACGCTTCGGAGCGTGTGTCGAGTAACAGAGGAAGATTTTTGTGAAGCGCGTAACGAGGCGTGTGTTGATGACGTATGTGGTAAGAGCGAAGCTTCGCCTTCCGGCCGTACCACGTGACCGATTCGGGAAGTGGCTCGGATTTGGCTCCTCCTCCTCCTCCTCGTCATCACAACCCCCCATATCAGAAGCTTCGCAGCCTGTGACTCAAGGTAATGTATACTGGATACATTCTAATTGTCTTATTGTATATATTCACTGACACTGACAGCCTGTTTGTCTGTTTTAGGTAACAAACTGTGGCGTCGTTTAGACACCACAGTCCTGCAGGCGAGGACCCAAAATGTAACTGCAGACGCAACAGTGGAGGTCCATACCGACCTAGCTGAACCAAACATCGAAAGGATGCAGAACCCCCTACAGTATTGGGAAGAACACAAACATGTGTATCCTAATTTGTATAAACTTACCGTTAATTATCTATGTACCCCAGCTTCATCTGTGCCCTGTGAAAGGATATTTTCAAAAGCAGGTGAAATCGTCAAAAAAAAATGAAACCGCCTGAAGCCCAGCACTGTGGGGAAATTGTTATTTTTAAATAAAAATGAATAAATGAATAAAATGTTGTTGTTCCTAGTTACACAAGCACATTTATTCAATTCAAAGCTTCACACACCAAATCCACGGTGTCATTATCACTCTGCCTGCTATATATTTATTGTCAACTTGATGGCGCAGTAGAGCAAATAAAGCAACATGAAGCTTCGGTCCATGTGTGACGCAATTTGATGGAAAGCTTCAACAGTTCAAGAAGCTTCATCTCGCCATCACTAAAATGTAGCAACCAACTAATATACTAACAAAACAGAATGAAACAGAATTACTCAAAATAGAATGAAACAAACATAACCTCACCCCTCTTCCCTCTAACCTACACAAGTAACAAACAGCCACATATATAGGGAACAGGTAGACAGGTGATTGGTTGACAGGACAGGAACACAGGTGGACTTGATGATGGATGATTAACAGGGAGACAATCAAGGGATCACGAACACCTGGGAGAGAGAGAGAGACACAGACACAAACACAAAGCAAAAACAGACAGGGACGTAACAGTGAGAGAGAGAGAGTTGAAGAGAGAAGTCTAGAAATAATTCACGGTAAGATGATACGCTACTCCTTCGCGAGTTTTTGCGCTAGAAACGACATTCAACCGTTAAAATGTGCACGGTCTCGTGCTCATCGTTGGATGCATTCGATATCTAGGATAGCATTTATACTTTTTTCATAACAAATCATGCATGTGCGACTCTGTTGAGAAGGGGAGGGCCGCTTGAGAACCGTGTGTGTGTGTGTGAGAGAGACAGAGAGAGAGAGACACACATGTGTATATAAGCTTCATATTATTGTTCATTAAGTATGGGTGTTAATGTGCCGGTTTTGTGTGTGTTGAGTTTGTGTGTGTGTTGAGTTTATTATCCTAGTCCAGCATATTACATTATAGTACAGGCTAGTACAGGCTAGTACAGCTTAGTCCAGCCTATTGCATTATAGTACAGGCTAGTACAGCTTAGTCCAGCCTAGTACATTGTAGTACAGGCTAGTACAGCCTAGTCCAGCCTAGTACAGCTTAGTCCAGCCTAGTCCAGTCTATTACATTATAGTACAGCCTAGTACAGGCTAGTACAGCTTAGTCCAGCCTAGTAGCCCAGCTTCACATTTGCTTAAGGAAATGTATTTTCTAGTTCTTACTATGTACTTATTATTTCGCCATTTTCTGTCACGCTACTCCTTCGCGAGTTTTTGCGCTAGAAACGACATTCAACCGTTAAAATGTGCACGGTCTCGTGCTCATCGTTGGATGCATTCGAGCTGGACATCACTAGTTGTACTCCATGTGAAACACGTATTCACATGTGAATTTTGTGTGTTTCTTTCATAAGGGTTAGGTTAGGGTGGTTAGGACTCAGTACCACACTATTGGACTCAATGTCATGTTCATATTACAGAAGCTGCCTGTTCAAAGCAAAGTTAGCTTTTTCCATCGATTGCTGTAGCGCCCCCCTTTAGCCAACCAATGTAAAATGTGTTGCGTGGCCTTTTGGCATGACCTTCTACCATCCTGCAAAGTTTGGATGTATATTAATAATATACTGCACATTATATTTTTGAAAATATAATGTGCTTTAAAATATATGATTGAAAATATATTTCATTTCTGTTATGGTTTGCTGCTCATAATGTGTTCACACCCTCTCTCTTATCCCCCTCCTCTCCTCTCTTCTCCTCTCCTCTCCTCTCCTCTCCTCTCCTCTCCCCTCCTCTCTCCCCTCCTCTCCTCTCCCTTCCTCTCTCCCTGAAAATTCTGATCAGGGTTTTTGGTGCCGATCACCGATCACCGATCACTGGAATCAGTGATCTGCCGATCCGATATCACCGATCACAGCGTCGAAAATGGCAATTGAAGCATTCTATTTATTGTGTAGCATTATTTATGTTTTAAATTATTCTTAACACCATTGACATTGTATATTAAGTATTTAAATGAAATTAGGAGATGAGAAAGTATCATGAATTGACGACCATCTGTTTTATTGAATTCACAACCACCTGTAGCTTACTTCAGGAAAAACAAATAAAATGTGAAAATAAAAATCATAATAAATAAAATGTACACTGTCACATCAAATGTGCAACATTCCACTCGAATGAGAGGAACTAGGGGCTCTTAGAGAACTTGGAGCTTATACTGTAACTGTAGCTTTCCTGAGGAACAATAAACATACCCAAACTAAACTGCAACATAAACAGGCTATAGCCAAATATAAAATACTGTTTCAAGTCAGTCAGTTTCAAGTCATATTTAGGAGGAGATAAGACAGCAAGTCAGCAATAATCAATAAAACAAAAAAACAAAACATTGCACCTAAGGAGATTTCAGACTCAAACCTTACTTCTGATTAAGCAGCATCACTGGCAGATTAGCCTTGAGAAATACAAGCATCTCAGCGTTTTTGGCACTCAGCCTGTTCCTCTTATCATCTAAAATATGTTCTGCTGCTGAAAAGTCGCTCGCTATCTACACTTGTGCAAGGTGCACAGAGGAAGACCTAAAACTCACGCGCTAATAGTTGTTGTTGCTATGGGCCAAGTGACTTCCTGCTCGCGGGGTCACATGACGTCGGTGAACACTACCTACACTACACTCGTAAAGTCGCGCTGGAACTCTGACCAGCACTCGTGGAACGCCTCTCGTCCAATCAAAGCACTCGGTCCCTTTATGACGTCGAGCCCAGTGTGCGCTTCGGCGCTCTCTGAGCGAATCGACGAACGCAGCAAATGCCGTATGATATTCGTGGTATTGAAAGACCTTGCGTGCGTTCCTCCGCAAGGTATTTCTTTTGAGCAGACATTACAAACGGCATATTTGTTGTCTCTTTCCGACACTGTGTAATATTTCCAGACTGGCGACGCCATTTTGTAAACTGATCGGTCATGTTTGATCGGCCGTTTTGAGAACTCCGATCAAAACCGATCAAGGCCATATCGGCCGATACCGATCGGCGCCGATCAGATCGGAGCATCACTACAGCCTAGTACAGGCTAGTACAGCTTAGTCCAGCCTAGTCCAGCCTATTACATTATAGTACAGCCTAGTACAGGCTAGTACAGCTTAGTCCAGCCTATTGCAGCCTAGTACATTGTAGCACAGGCTAGTACAGCTTAGTCCAGCCTATTACATTATAGTACAGCCTAGTACAGGCTAGTACAGCTTAGTCCAGCCTATTGCAGCCTAGTACATTGTAGTACAGGCTAGTACAGCTTAGTCCAGCCTATTACATTATAGTACAGCCTAGTACAGCTTAGTACAGCCTAGTACAGCCTAGTACAGGCTAGTACAGCTTAGGCCAGCTTCACATTTGCTTCAGGAAATGTATTTTCTAGTTCTTACTATGTACTTATTATTTCGCCATTTTCTGTCACGCTACTCCTTCGCGAGTTTTTGCGCTAGAAACGACATTCAACCGTTAAAATGTGCACGGTCTCGTGCTCATCGTTGGATGCATTCGAGCTGGACATCACTAGTTGTACTCCATGTGAAACACGTATTCACATGTGAATTTTGTGTGTTTTTTTCGTAAGGGTTAGGTTAGGGTGGTTAGGACTCAGTACCACACTATTGGACTCGATGTCATGTTCATATTACAGAAGCTGCCTGTTCAAAGCAAAGTTAGCTTTTTCCATCGATTGCTGTAGCGCCCCCCTTTAGCCAACCAATGTAAAATGTGTTGCGTGGCCTTTTGGCATGACCTTCTACCATCCTGCAAAGTTTGGATGTATATTAATAATATACTGCACAATATATTTTTGAAAATATAATGTGCTTTAAAATACATGATTGAAAATATATTTCATTTCTGTTATGGTTTGCTGCTCATAATGTGTTCACACCCTCTCTCTTATCCCCCTCCTCTCATCTCCCCTCCCCTCCCCTCCCCTCCTCTCCTCTCCTCTCCCCTCCTCTCCCCTCCTCTCCTCTCCCTTCCTCTCTCCCTGAAACTTCTATAACAGATGTCACGCACAAGCAAGTGTCCACTGTGCCGCACAGAATACGTCTGCTTAAGGCAGCACCTCAGAGTCACACATTTAGTCACACATAAAGAAGAATTGGGCCTCCTGCTCAAGCTGGAGAATGGCCAGTAAGTTAATGGGGAAAGGCAATGACAGGCTTTTGGGCCTCACAAATCATTATATTGGTCTGGGCATTTTTCATCAAAAAAAGCTAAGGCATTAGCACAATTGCAATGTATTTTCCCATTGAGGTATGCATTATTTGAGTCATAAAGAAAATTAAAATGTAATAATGCAATTTGTATTTTAATTTTGAAATAAAAAAGCAAAAGACATTTGATATTTAATTTTCAGAAAATGCCCCACAATATAGTGGACAAAATGTAAATATTTTTTCAAATTCGGAAATGAAAAAAGCTTTTGGAAAATGCTTTTCACTTTTCATAATATGAACGCATAATTTGAGTCATAAAGAGCATTATCTGAATTATGTCAGTTATATGCTCCCATAGAACGGGTGAGCAAGTGTGAAGTGCACTTACCACGTGTTTTTGTCCTGATTTAAATAGCTTCAGCACAAAACTGGACTGCCCGGTGTCTCAGTGCCCGAAGAAGAACGTGGCACGCATAAAGCGCCATCTTTTGAAAGGACACCTTTTATCTGTAAGTTGTTATCCCCATTGAGCCTAAAAATGGGCTTATCACCCCACTACAGATTCCACACTCACCAACTACCCAACTATGGCCACCAGCTATAACTGCCCAACACTCTCCAACAACCCCTCTATAAGTAGCCCACTCATTATAACCAACCCACCCACCACCATCCCCTCTATAAGTAGCCCACTCATTATAACCAACCCACCCACCAACATCCCAAACCTGTCAATACCCTGTTCTTGCCAAGCTGTAATGTAAAGTGGTACCGAAAAGGTTCTCAGCTCTTCTTATTTCTTCCCAAGGCTGAAGCAGTGGAGGCCTACACGAAGAGGGCTAAGGACCTGCATATTTTAAAGGAGCTGGCCATCCTGAGGACCACAAATCAAACCCCGCCAATGGTCAGTGACCTTGACACCATCGATGAGGAGGCAGTGGTTGAGGCGGCCCGGAGGTCATCCGAGATGTACCCTCGCCCCTCATCCAGCCCCTTCTCACGCTCTGCCGCCAGGTCACGGCGCACCTCTGCCTCAGTCCCTGCCTCACCTTTCACCTCAACCCCCGGCCCCTCAACCCCCAGACCCTCAACCCCCGGACCCTCAACCCCTGGCCCCATAAGAGGATGCCCACAGTGCAGGCCAATTTGGGTGGAGTATCAGGTACTGAAGAGGAGCCTGGTCGCTCTTCAGTAAGAAAAGCTCTTTCTGACCCGCCAGAAAAAAACAAGGGTCCCCAAAATGAACCCAGCCAGCGTTCCTGGTTACAGTAAGTGTAATTATAATTAGTGTTGTTCCGATACCGATACTAGTATCGGCATGGCCACCGATACGCACAAAAATGCTGGTATCGGTATCGGCGAGTACTAACACAAAACAAAATCCGTTTTTTTTTTTTTAATCTTTTTTTTTAAGTACCAAAGTTATTTTGTTTGTAAATGTTCACTTGCTGTTGCACTACTACTACGACTGTTTTATATCTTAAATGGATATTGCACTGATTGGCATCTGTGAGAGCCACATTTCAGGTTTTATAAGGGGTTGATTTTCTTGTCACCATACCAGGTAGACAATAAAAAAAAGTTCTATAGTATTCACTCTCTGTTGGTATTTTTTCCTGTTTTACAAAGGTTTTGAGCAGTGCCAGACTAAGTGTTAGCAATAATTTTACATCGAGGTGAGTATGCGGCTCAAAAAACATGTTTTTTTGTTTTGTTTTTTCAAACGCCGTGGTATCGGATCGGTACTCGGTATCGGCAAGTACTGCACGGTCAGGTATCGGTATCGGTATCGGGATCAAAAAATGGTATCGGAACAACACTAGTATTTATTATAAATGTCAAGATGCATTCTGTAAGCAAAGACGACATATCTGCTACCTGTCTAAATTACTATAGTGATGTTGCAGGTGTTTAGAAAATTGATAAAGATTACCCACCTTATATTCCTTTTGTAATTCAATATGTTTTCTCAAGAATTGTGTATATTGTGAAGAAACATGTATTTGTAAATAAATAGTAAATCTATTCTTCTAAACACAGAGTGTATATGCAACCAAATACTAAACATGAAATAGGGGGACTATCATGCATGAGTGTTCTTGTTTATAAATGGTTTAAACAATACAAATGTCCTCAAATAAAAGCTGACAATCTGTATTTTAACTTCATATTAAAACCTTGTTCTTGCCTTTCTGTTATTTCCCCTTGAAAAATAACAGAAAAAGTAAGGGCAGAGTCTTGATATTAAACTCTGACTTTTCTTGCTGTCCATAGGACTTGTATAGATGGGGATGCTGCTATCTGGCACTACTATCCAAGGCTGTTAGTCATGACTCAAGTCATCTCCGAGGTGGTACCTCCACCGGAGGCCCTGGCTCCCTCTGACAGCCCTGTGAATACTCGGGATGAAGCCACTCCTGTGAAACATCGTCACGGGGAGACCAAGATGGAAGTGGGAGGAGCTACTGAGGAGCCTCCTGGAGACTGGTGTGAACCTGTAGAAGATGATGATGAAGATGATGATGATGATGATGATGAAAATGACACACGCATGACCCACGCATTTTTGTCCGAAGGGAGGCGGAAGAGGAGAGTCTTGCAGGGGAGAGTGAACGGAGCGGGAGCGTGGCGGGCAGTGAGAAGAACTTCAAGAAGAGGGCCAATAACCAGTATGTTGGTATTGTTTATTGTTGGCCGTGTTCATAGTACCAAATATCAATTATGTGACTTCTAGCCATAGTGTATAATACTGGTCATTCTGTAGCAAATGGTTACTGGATATATTTCCCTATAATCCTCTTTGTAGATAGGCCTTTTGATGTCTTGTCATATCTGTATCTGTATTTCTGTTATTCCACTATGCTTTTCCTAATGATTCAGTATTCATCTCATGTCAATTTTTAGTTTGTCACGTAGGAAAAGAACGAAACCTGAAGAGGGATGGGAGGAATGGCCAGTACTTGGAGACGGGTGGATGCGCAAAGTGGTCGTTCGTCGCTCAGGTTCCAGTGTCGGCCAGAAAGATGTTTATTACATGAGGTAAAAACTACCTGGCAGACTTTATCTGATATTTTTAGACCAATGGTTAGTGCAGATTTTTTGACAACTGATATGATGATCATAATCTCAATCTGAATAGCACAAATGGATACCAAAGGTTTTCCTACAAACTTTTGTCGTTCGCAGTCCGTTGGGGGAGCGTGTGAGAAGTCGAGTTGAACTTTCCAAAAACCTGGGAGGAACTCTTGACATGTCAATGTTCAAGTACAAAACAGGGCTGTTCGTAGATGGCCAACAGAAACCCATGCGTAAGAGAAGGAAGGTAATGAAAAAGCTTTTTAATGAAAAAAAAACCTTTTCTCCCTGATGAATATTTCTGCATATTCTAGTTAGGTGACGTCTCAGCGCCTATGGAAGATTGTGTATAATGAGCTGGGGGGATGTCCAACTCCCAGCATCCTCGGGTGGCCCCAGGACCATTTCCTAAGTCTGCTTGCTATTGACATGGCCTTACAGTACATGAAGCTTGGTTTCTTCAAACTTTATAATATTTTTAAAACTCACTGCCATTGCTGTTGTATGTGAACATGAGACAATATTTTGTTATTTAACTCTGACATGAAGCCTATGCAGATTGAACTTGTGGTATTTATTATAAATGTCAAGATGCATTCTGTAAGCAAAGACGACATATCTGCTACCTGTCTAAATTACTATAGTGATGTTGCAGGTGTTTAGAAAATTGATAAAGATTACCCACCTTATATTCCTTTTGTAATTCAATATGTTTTCTCAAGAATTGTGTATATTGTGAAGAAACATGTATTTGTAAATAAATAGTAAATCTATTCTTCTAAACACAGAGTGTATATGCAACCAAATACTAAACATGAAATAGGGGGACTATCATGCATGAGAGTGTTCTTGTTTATAATTGGTTTAAACAATACAAATGTCCTCCAATAAAAGCTGACAATCTGTATTTTAACTTCATATTAAAACCTTGTTCTTGCCTTTCTGTTATTTCCCCTTGAAAAATAACAGAAAAAGTAAGGGCAGAGTCTTGATATTAAACTCTGACTTTTCTTGCTGTCCATAGGACTTGTATAGATGGGGATGCTGCTATCTGGCACTACTATCCAAGGCTGTTAGTCATGACTCAAGTCATCTCTGAGGTGGTACCTCCACCGGAGGCCCTGGCTCCCTCTGACAGCCCTGTGAATACTCGGGATGAAGCCACTCCTGTGAAACATCGTCACGGGGAGACCAAGATGGAAGTGGGAGGAGCTACTGAGGAGCCTCCTGGAGACTGGTGTGAACCTGTAGAAGATGATGATGAAGATGATGATGATGATGATGAAAATGACGCACGCATGACCCACGCATTTTTGTCCGAAGGGAGGCGGAAGAGGAGAGTCTTGCAGGGGAGAGTGAACGGAGCGGGAGCGTGGCGGGCAGTGAGAAGAACTTCAAGAAGAGGGCCAATAACCAGTATGTTGGTATTGTTTATTGTTGGCCGTGTTCATAGTACCAAATATCAATTATGTGACTTCTAGCCATAGTGTATAATACTGGTCATTCTGTAGCAAATGGTTACTGGATATATTTCCCTATAATCCTCTTTGTAGATAGCCTTTTGATGTCTTGTCATATCTGTATCTGTATTTCTGTTATTCCACTATGCTTTTCCTAATGATTCAGTATTCATCTCATGTCAATTTTTAGTTTGTCACGTAGGAAAAGAACGAAACCTGAAGAGGGATGGGAGGAATGGCCAGTACTTGGAGACGGGTGGATGCGCAAAGTGGTCGTTCGTCGCTCAGGTTCCAGTGTCGGCCAGAAAGATGTTTATTACATGAGGTAAAAACTACCTGGCAGACTTTATCTGATATTTTTAGACCAATGGTTAGTGCAGATTTTTTGACAACTGATATGATGATCATAATCTCAATCTGAATAGCACAAATGGATACCAAAGGTTTTCCTACAAACTTTTGTCGTTCGCAGTCCGTTGGGGGAGCGTGTGAGAAGTCGAGTTGAACTTTCCAAAAACCTGGGAGGAACTCTTGACATGTCAATGTTCAAGTACAAAACAGGGCTGTTCGTAGATGGCCAACAGAAACCCATGCGTAAGAGAAGGAAGGTAATGAAAAAGCTTTTTAATGAAAAAAAAACCTTTTCTCCCTGATGAATATTTCTGCATATTCTAGTTAGGTGACGTCTCAGCGCCTATGGAAGATTGTGTATAATGAGCTGGGGGGATGTCCAACTCCCAGCATCCTCGGGTGGCCCCAGGACCATTTCCTAAGTCTGCTTGCTATTGACATGGCCTTACAGTACATGAAGCTTGGTTTCTTCAAACTTTATAATATTTTTAAAACTCACTGCCATTGCTGTTGTATGTGAACATGAGACAATATTTTGTTATTTAACTCTGACATGAAGCCTATGCAGATTGAACTTGTGGTATTTATTATAAATGTCAAGATGCATTCTGTAAGCAAAGACGACATATCTGCTACCTGTCTAAATTACTATAGTGATGTTGCAGGTGTTTAGAAAATTGATAAAGATTACCCACCTTATATTCCTTTTGTAATTCAATATGTTTTCTCAAGAATTGTGTATATTGTGAAGAAACATGTATTTGTAAATAAATAGTAAATCTATTCTTCTAAACACAGAGTGTATATGCAACCAAATACTAAACATGAAATAGGGGGACTATCATGCATGAGAGTGTTCTTGTTTATAAATGGTTTAAACAATACAAATGTCCTCCAATAAAAGCTGACAATCTGTATTTTAACTTCATATTAAAACCTTGTTCTTGCCTTTCTGTTATTTCCCCTTGAAAAATAACAGAAAAAGTAAGGGCAGAGTCTTGATATTAAACTCTGACTTTTCTTGCTGTCCATAGGACTTGTATAGATGGGGATGCTGCTATCTGGCACTACTATCCAAGGCTGTTAGTCATGACTCAAGTCATCTCTGAGGTGGTACCTCCACCGGAGGCCCTGGCTCCCTCTGACAGCCCTGTGAATACTCGGGATGAAGCCACTCCTGTGAAACATCGTCACGGGGAGACCAAGATGGAAGTGGGAGGAGCTACTGAGGAGCCTCCTGGAGACTGGTGTGAACCTGTAGAAGATGATGATGAAGATGATGATGATGATGATGATGAAAATGACGCACGCATGACCCACGCATTTTTGTCCGAAGGGAGGCGGAAGAGGAGAGTCTTGCAGGGGAGAGTGAACGGAGCGGGAGCGTGGCGGGCAGTGAGAAGAACTTCAAGAAGAGGGCCAATAACCAGTATGTTGGTATTGTTTATTGTTGGCCGTGTTCATAGTACCAAATATCAATTATGTGACTTCTAGCCATAGTGTATAATACTGGTCATTCTGTAGCAAATGGTTACTGGATATATTTCCCTATAATCCTCTTTGTAGATAGCCTTTTGATGTCTTGTCATATCTGTATCTGTATTTCTGTTATTCCACTATGCTTTTCCTAATGATTCAGTATTCATCTCATGTCAATTTTTAGTTTGTCACGTAGGAAAAGAACGAAACCTGAAGAGGGATGGGAGGAATGGCCAGTACTTGGAGACGGGTGGATGCGCAAAGTGGTCGTTCGTCGCTCAGGTTCCAGTGTCGGCCAGAAAGATGTTTATTACATGAGGTAAAAACTACCTGGCAGACTTTATCTGATATTTTTAGACCAATGGTTAGTGCAGATTTTTTGACAACTGATATGATGATCATAATCTCAATCTGAATAGCACAAATGGATACCAAAGGTTTTCCTACAAACTTTTGTCGTTCGCAGTCCGTTGGGGGAGCGTGTGAGAAGTCGAGTTGAACTTTCCAAAAACCTGGGAGGAACTCTTGACATGTCAATGTTCAAGTACAAAACAGGGCTGTTCGTAGATGGCCAACAGAAACCCATGCGTAAGAGAAGGAAGGTAATGAAAAAGCTTTTTAATGAAAAAAAAACCTTTTCTCCCTGATGAATATTTCAGCATATTCTAGTTAGGTGACGTCTCAGCGCCTATGGAAGATTGTGTATAATGAGCTGGGGGGATGTCCAACTCCCAGCATCCTCGGGTGGCCCCAGGACCATTTCCTAAGTCTGCTTGCTATTGACATGGCCTTACAGTACATGAAGCTTGGTTTCTTCAAACTTTATAATATTTTTAAAACTCACTGCCATTGCTGTTGTATGTGAACATGAGACAATATTTTGTTATTTAACTCTGACATGAAGCCTATGCAGATTGAACTTGTGGTATTTATTATTAATGTCAAGATGCATTCTGTAAGCAAAGACGACATATCTGCTACCTGTCTAAATTACTATAGTGATGTTGCAGGTGTTTAGAAAATTGATAAAGATTACCCACCTTATATTCCTTTTGTAATTCAATATGTTTTCTCAAGAATTGTGTATATTGTGAAGAAACATGTATTTGTAAATAAATAGTAAATCTATTCTTCTAAACACAGAGTGTATATGCAACCAAATACTAAACATGAAATAGGGGGACTATCATGCATGAGAGTGTTCTTGTTTATAAATGGTTTAAACAATACAAATGTCCTCCAATAAAAGCTGACAATCTGTATTTTAACTTCATATTAAAACCTTGTTCTTGCCTTTCTGTTATTTCCCCTTGAAAAATAACAGAAAAAGTAAGGGCAGAGTCTTGATATTAAACTCTGACTTTTCTTGCTGTCCATAGGACTTGTATAGATGGGGATGCTGCTATCTGGCACTACTATCCAAGGCTGTTAGTCATGACTCAAGTCATCTCTGAGGTGGTACCTCCACCGGAGGCCCTGGCTCCCTCTGACAGCCCTGTGAATACTCGGGATGAAGACACTCCTGTGAAACATCGTCACGGGGAGACCAAGATGGAAGTGGGAGGAGCTACTGAGGAGCCTCCTGGAGACTGGTGTGAACCTGTAGAAGATGATGATGATGATGATGATGAAAATGACGCACGGATGACCCACGCATTTTTGTCCGAAGGGAGGCGGAAGAGGAGAGTCTTGCAGGGGAGAGTGAACGGAGCGGGAGCGTGGCGGGCAGTGAGAAGAACTTCAAGAAGAGGGCCAATAACCAGTATGTTGGTATTGTTTATTGTTGGCCGTGTTCATAGTACCAAATATCAATTATGTGACTTCTAGCCATAGTGTATAATACTGGTCATTCTGTAGCAAATGGTTACTGGATATATTTCCCTATAATCCTCTTTGTAGATAGCCTTTTGATGTCTTGTCATATCTGTATCTGTATTTCTGTTATTCCACTATGCTTTTCCTAATGATTCAGTATTCATCTCATGTCAATTTTTAGTTTGTCACGTAGGAAAAGAACGAAACCTGAAGAGGGATGGGAGGAATGGCCAGTACTTGGAGACGGGTGGATGCGCAAAGTGGTCGTTCGTCGCTCAGGTTCCAGTGTCGGCCAGAAAGATGTTTATTACATGAGGTAAAAACTACCTGGCAGACTTTATCTGATATTTTTAGACCAATGGTTAGTGCAGATTTTTTGACAACTGATATGATGATCATAATCTCAATCTGAATAGCACAAATGGATACCAAAGGTTTTCCTACAAACTTTTGTCGTTCGCAGTCCGTTGGGGGAGCGTGTGAGAAGTCGAGTTGAACTTTCCAAAAACCTGGGAGGAACTCTTGACATGTCAATGTTCAAGTACAAAACAGGGCTGTTCGTAGATGGCCAACAGAAACCCATGCGTAAGAGAAGGAAGGTAATGAAAAAGCTTTTTAATGAAAAAAAACCCTTTTCTCCCTGATGAATATTTCAGCATATTCTAGTTAGGTGACGTCTCAGCGCCTATGGAAGATTGTGTATAATGAGCTGGGGGGATGTCCAACTCCCAGCATCCTCGGGTGGCCCCAGGACCATTTCCTAAGTCTGCTTGCTATTGACATGGCCTTACAGTACATGAAGCTTGGTTTCTTCAAACTTTATAATATTTTTAAAACTCACTGCCATTGCTGTTGTATGTGAACATGAGACAATATTTTGTTATTTAACTCTGACATGAAGCCTATGCAGATTGAACTTGTGGTATTTATTATAAATGTCAAGATGCATTCTGTAAGCAAAGACGACATATCTGCTACCTGTCTAAATTACTATAGTGATGTTGCAGGTGTTTAGAAAATTGATAAAGATTACCCACCTTATATTCCTTTTGTAATTCAATATGTTTTCTCAAGAATTGTGTATATTGTGAAGAAACATGTATTTGTAAATAAATAGTAAATCTATTCTTCTAAACACAGAGTGTACCGTATTTTCCGGACTATAAGTCGCACCCGAGTATAAGTCGCAGCAGGCCAAAAATGGGCCATGAAGAGGAAAAAACCACATATAAGTCGCACTGGACTATAAGTCGCATGGTTCAAGGGAACGGGCTTGGCGGAATCAGCGGGGAAAGAAGAACCTGTTGAGCTTGACTCTAGTCTGGCACTGTGAAGAGACATGAGAGGATTTGTAAGCCCAGGAAGGACATAATTCACGTTGAAACTTCTTCTGAAAGGTTAAGGAATACTTGTATTATCGAGTGTAAAGTCCGCTAGCTAGCGCGGGGCTAACAACATGGCGTCGCGGAGGAAAAATGAAACTTTGAACAGCCTCTAAAAGGTAATAAATGACTTTAATATCGTTTCTAACGTCCATAACATTGTGTATAAGGTCCATAACATCATGTTTAATGTCCACATTGTCGTGTTTAATGTCCACATTGTCGAGTATAATGGCTATTCTATCGCGTATGAAGCGCTACCGGAAGTAGCAAAATGCTACTCGCGGGTACAACATTGCAACGTTAAACAGCCTCTGGAAGGAATAAATGACTTTAATATCGTTTCTAACGTCCATAACATTGTGTATAAGGTCCATAACATCATGTTTAATGTCCACATTGTCGTGTTTAATGTCCACATTGTCGAGTATAATGGCTATTCTATCGCGTATGAAGCGCTACCGGAAGTAGCAAAATGCTACTCGCGGGTACAACATTGCAACGTTAAACAGCCTCTGGAAGGAATAAATGACTTTAATATCGTTTCTAACGTCCATAACATTGTGTATAAGGTCCATAACATCATGTTTAATGTCCACATTGTCGTGTTTAATGTCCACATTGTCAAGTATAATGGCTATTCTATCGTGTATGAGGCGCTAGCGGAAGTTACTCCTTGGTTCATGTCAGTCAGAGATTACCGTATGTCAGTTCATGTCAGTCAGAGATTATGAATTATTGATATATAAGTCGCACCTGACTATAAGTCGCAGGACCAGCCAAAGTATGAAAAAAACCGCGACTTATAGTCCGGAAAATACGGTATATGCAACCAAATACTAAACATGAAATAGGGGGACTATCATGCATGAGTGTTCTTGTTTATAAATGGTTTAAACAATACAAATGTCCTCCAATAAAAGCTGACAATCTGTATTTTAACTTCATATTAAAACCTTGTTCTTGCCTTTCTGTTATTTCCCCTTGAAAAATAACAGAAAAAGTAAGGGCAGAGTCTTGATATTAAACTCTGACTTTTCTTGCTGTCCATAGGACTTGTATAGATGGGGATTCTGCTATCTGGCACTACTATCCAAGGCTGTTAGTCATGACTCAAGTCATCTCTGAGGTGGTACCTCCACCGGAGGCCCTGGCTCCCTCTGACAGCCCTGTGAATACTCGGGATGAAGCCACTCCTGTGAAACATCGTCACGGGGAGACCAAGATGGAAGTGGGAGGAGCTACTGAGGAGCCTCCTGGAGACTGGTGTGAACCTGTAGAAGATGATGATGAAGATGATGATGATGATGATGAAAATGACGCACGCATGACCCACGCATTTTTGTCCGAAGGGAGGCGGAAGAGGAGAGTCTTGCAGGGGAGAGTGAACGGAGCGGGAGCGTGGCGGGCAGTGAGAAGAACTTCAAGAAGAGGGCCAATAACCAGTATGTTGGTATTGTTTATTGTTGGCCGTGTTCATAGTACCAAATATCAATTATGTGACTTCTAGCCATAGTGTATAATACTGGTCATTCTGTAGCAAATGGTTACTGGATATATTTCCCTATAATCCTCTTTGTAGATAGCCTTTTGATGTCTTGTCATATCTGTATCTGTATTTCTGTTATTCCACTATGCTTTTCCTAATGATTCAGTATTCATCTCATGTCAATTTTTAGTTTGTCACGTAGGAAAAGAACGAAACCTGAAGAGGGATGGGAGGAATGGCCAGTACTTGGAGACGGGTGGATGCGCAAAGTGGTCGTTCGTCGCTCAGGTTCCAGTGTCGGCCAGAAAGATGTTTATTACATGAGGTAAAAACTACCTGGCAGACTTTATCTGATATTTTTAGACCAATGGTTAGTGCAGATTTTTTGACAACTGATATGATGATCATAATCTCAATCTGAATAGCACAAATGGATACCAAAGGTTTTCCTACAAACTTTTGTCGTTCGCAGTCCGTTGGGGGAGCGTGTGAGAAGTCGAGTTGAACTTTCCAAAAACCTGGGAGGAACTCTTGACATGTCAATGTTCAAGTACAAAACAGGGCTGTTCGTAGATGGCCAACAGAAACCCATGCGTAAGAGAAGGAAGGTAATGAAAAAGCTTTTTAATGAAAAAAAAACCTTTTCTCCCTGATGAATATTTCTGCATATTCTAGTTAGGTGACGTCTCAGCGCCTATGGAAGATTGTGTATAATGAGCTGGGGGGATGTCCAACTCCCAGCATCCTCGGGTGGCCCCAGGACCATTTCCTAAGTCTGCTTGCTATTGACATGGCCTTACAGTACATGAAGCTTGGTTTCTTCAAACTTTATAATATTTTTAAAACTCACTGCCATTGCTGTTGTATGTGAACATGAGACAATATTTTGTTATTTAACTCTGACATGAAGCCTATGCAGATTGAACTTGTGGTATTTATTATAAATGTCAAGATGCATTCTGTAAGCAAAGACGACATATCTGCTACCTGTCTAAATTACTATAGTGATGTTGCAGGTGTTTAGAAAATTGATAAAGATTACCCACCTTATATTCCTTTTGTAATTCAATATGTTTTCTCAAGAATTGTGTATATTGTGAAGAAACATGTATTTGTAAATAAATAGTAAATCTATTCTTCTAAACACAGAGTGTATATGCAACCAAATACTAAACATGAAATAGGGGGACTATCATGCATGAGAGTGTTCTTGTTTATAAATGGTTTAAACAATACAAATGTCCTCCAATAAAAGCTGACAATCTGTATTTTAACTTCATATTAAAACCTTGTTCTTGCCTTTCTGTTATTTCCCCTTGAAAAATAACAGAAAAAGTAAGGGCAGAGTCTTGATATTAAACTCTGACTTTTCTTGCTGTCCATAGGACTTGTATAGATGGGGATGCTGCTATCTGGCACTACTATCCAAGGCTGTTAGTCATGACTCAAGTCATCTCTGAGGTGGTACCTCCACCGGAGGCCCTGGCTCCCTCTGACAGCCCTGTGAATACTCGGGATGAAGCCACTCCTGTGAAACATCGTCACGGGGAGACCAAGATGGAAGTGGGAGGAGCTACTGAGGAGCCTCCTGGAGACTGGTGTGAACCTGTAGAAGATGATGATGAAGATGATGATGATGATGATGATGATGATGATGATGATGATGAAAATGACGCACGCATGACCCACGCATTTTTGTCCGAAGGGAGGCGGAAGAGGAGAGTCTTGCAGGGGAGAGTGAACGGAGCGGGAGCGTGGCGGGCAGTGAGAAGAACTTCAAGAAGAGGGCCAATAACCAGTATGTTGGTATTGTTTATTGTTGGCCGTGTTCATAGTACCAAATATCAATTATGTGACTTCTAGCCATAGTGTATAATACTGGTCATTCTGTAGCAAATGGTTACTGGATATATTTCCCTATAATCCTCTTTGTAGATAGCCTTTTGATGTCTTGTCATATCTGTATCTGTATTTCTGTTATTCCACTATGCTTTTCCTAATGATTCAGTATTCATCTCATGTCAATTTTTAGTTTGTCACGTAGGAAAAGAACGAAACCTGAAGAGGGATGGGAGGAATGGCCAGTACTTGGAGACGGGTGGATGCGCAAAGTGGTCGTTCGTCGCTCAGGTTCCAGTGTCGGCCAGAAAGATGTTTATTACATGAGGTAAAAACTACCTGGCAGACTTTATCTGATATTTTTAGACCAATGGTTAGTGCAGATTTTTTGACAACTGATATGATGATCATAATCTCAATCTGAATAGCACAAATGGATACCAAAGGTTTTCCTACAAACTTTTGTCGTTCGCAGTCCGTTGGGGGAGCGTGTGAGAAGTCGAGTTGAACTTTCCAAAAACCTGGGAGGAACTCTTGACATGTCAATGTTCAAGTACAAAACAGGGCTGTTCGTAGATGGCCAACAGAAACCCATGCGTAAGAGAAGGAAGGTAATGAAAAAGCTTTTTAATGAAAAAAAAACCTTTTCTCCCTGATGAATATTTCTGCATATTCTAGTTAGGTGACGTCTCAGCGCCTATGGAAGATTGTGTATAATGAGCTGGGGGGATGTCCAACTCCCAGCATCCTCGGGTGGCCCCAGGACCATTTCCTAAGTCTGCTTGCTATTGACATGGCCTTACAGTACATGAAGCTTGGTTTCTTCAAACTTTATAATATTTTTAAAACTCACTGCCATTGCTGTTGTATGTGAACATGAGACAATATTTTGTTATTTAACTCTGACATGAAGCCTATGCAGATTGAACTTGTGGTACTTATTATAAATGTCAAGATGCATTCTGTAAGCAAAGACGACATATCTGCTACCTGTCTAAATTACTATAGTGATGTTGCAGGTGTTTAGAAAATTGATAAAGATTACCCACCTTATATTCCTTTTGTAATTCAATATGTTTTCTCAAGAATTGTGTATATTGTGAAGAAACATGTATTTGTAAATAAATAGTAAATCTATTCTTCTAAACACAGAGTGTATATGCAACCAAATACTAAACATGAAATAGGGGGACTATCATGCATGAGAGTGTTCTTGTTTATAAATGGTTTAAACAATACAAATGTCCTCCAATAAAAGCTGACAATCTGTATTTTAACTTCATATTAAAACCTTGTTCTTGCCTTTCTGTTATTTCCCCTTGAAAAATAACAGAAAAAGTAAGGGCAGAGTCTTGATATTAAACTCTGACTTTTCTTGCTGTCCATAGGACTTGTATAGATGGGGATGCTGCTATCTGGCACTACTATCCAAGGCTGTTAGTCATGACTCAAGTCATCTCTGAGGTGGTACCTCCACCGGAGGCCCTGGCTCCCTCTGACAGCCCTGTGAATACTCGGGATGAAGCCACTCCTGTGAAACATCGTCACGGGGAGACCAAGATGGAAGTGGGAGGAGCTACTGAGGAGCCTCCTGGAGACTGGTGTGAACCTGTAGAAGATGATGATGAAGATGATGATGATGATGATGATGATGATGATGATGATGATGATGATGAAAATGACGCACGCATGACCCACGCATTTTTGTCCGAAGGGAGGCGGAAGAGGAGAGTCTTGCAGGGGAGAGTGAACGGAGCGGGAGCGTGGCGGGCAGTGAGAAGAACTTCAAGAAGAGGGCCAATAACCAGTATGTTGGTATTGTTTATTGTTGGCCGTGTTCATAGTACCAAATATCAATTATGTGACTTCTAGCCATAGTGTATAATACTGGTCATTCTGTAGCAAATGGTTACTGGATATATTTCCCTATAATCCTCTTTGTAGATAGCCTTTTGATGTCTTGTCATATCTGTATCTGTATTTCTGTTATTCCACTATGCTTTTCCTAATGATTCAGTATTCATCTCATGTCAATTTTTAGTTTGTCACGTAGGAAAAGAACGAAATCTGAAGAGGGATGGGAGGAATGGCCAGTACTTGGAGACGGGTGGATGCGCAAAGTGGTCGTTCGTCGCTCAGGTTCCAGTGTCGGCCAGAAAGATGTTTATTACATGAGGTAAAAACTACCTGGCAGACTTTATCTGATATTTTTAGACCAATGGTTAGTGCAGATTTTTTGACAACTGATATGATGATCATAATCTCAATCTGAATAGCACAAATGGATACCAAAGGTTTTCCTACAAACTTTTGTCGTTCGCAGTCCGTTGGGGGAGCGTGTGAGAAGTCGAGTTGAACTTTCCAAAAACCTGGGAGGAACTCTTGACATGTCAATGTTCAAGTACAAAACAGGGCTGTTCGTAGATGGCCAACAGAAACCCATGCGTAAGAGAAGGAAGGTAATGAAAAAGCTTTTTAATGAAAAAAAAACCTTTTCTCCCTGATGAATATTTCAGCATATTCTAGTTAGGTGACGTCTCAGCGCCTATGGAAGATTGTGTATAATGAGCTGGGGGGATGTCCAACTCCCAGCATCCTCGGGTGGCCCCAGGACCATTTCCTAAGTCTGCTTGCTATTGACATGGCCTTACAGTACATGAAGCTTGGTTTCTTCAAACTTTATAATATTTTTAAAACTCACTGCCATTGCTGTTGTATGTGAACATGAGACAATATTTTGTTATTTAACTCTGACATGAAGCCTATGCAGATTGAACTTGTGGTATTTATTATAAATGTCAAGATGCATTCTGTAAGCAAAGACGACATATCTGCTACCTGTCTAAATTACTATAGTGATGTTGCAGGTGTTTAGAAAATTGATAAAGATTACCCACCTTATATTCCTTTTGTAATTCAATATGTTTTCTCAAGAATTGTGTATATTGTGAAGAAACATGTATTTGTAAATAAATAGTAAATCTATTCTTCTAAACACAGAGTGTATATGCAACCAAATACTAAACATGAAATAGGGGGACTATCATGCATGAGAGTGTTCTTGTTTATAAATGGTTTAAACAATACAAATGTCCTCCAATAAAAGCTGACAATCTGTATTTTAACTTCATATTAAAACCTTGTTCTTGCCTTTCTGTTATTTCCCCTTGAAAAATAACAGAAAAAGTAAGGGCAGAGTCTTGATATTAAACTCTGACTTTTCTTGCTGTCCATAGGACTTGTATAGATGGGGATGCTGCTATCTGGCACTACTATCCAAGGCTGTTAGTCATGACTCAAGTCATCTCTGAGGTGGTACCTCCACCGGAGGCCCTGGCTCCCTCTGACAGCCCTGTGAATACTCGGGATGAAGCCACTCCTGTGAAACATCGTCACGGGGAGACCAAGATGGAAGTGGGAGGAGCTACTGAGGAGCCTCCTGGAGACTGGTGTGAACCTGTAGAAGATGATGATGAAGATGATGATGATGATGATGATGAAAATGACGCACGCATGACCCACGCATTTTTGTCCGAAGGGAGGCGGAAGAGGAGAGTCTTGCAGGGGAGAGTGAACGGAGCGGGAGCGTGGCGGGCAGTGAGAAGAACTTCAAGAAGAGGGCCAATAACCAGTATGTTGGTATTGTTTATTGTTGGCCGTGTTCATAGTACCAAATATCAATTATGTGACTTCTAGCCATAGTGTATAATACTGGTCATTCTGTAGCAAATGGTTACTGGATATATTTCCCTATAATCCTCTTTGTAGATAGCCTTTTGATGTCTTGTCATATCTGTATCTGTATTTCTGTTATTCCACTATGCTTTTCCTAATGATTCAGTATTCATCTCATGTCAATTTTTAGTTTGTCACGTAGGAAAAGAACGAAACCTGAAGAGGGATGGGAGGAATGGCCAGTACTTGGAGACGGGTGGATGCGCAAAGTGGTCGTTCGTCGCTCAGGTTCCAGTGTCGGCCAGAAAGATGTTTATTACATGAGGTAAAAACTACCTGGCAGACTTTATCTGATATTTTTAGACCAATGGTTAGTGCAGATTTTTTGACAACTGATATGATGATCATAATCTCAATCTGAATAGCACAAATGGATACCAAAGGTTTTCCTACAAACTTTTGTCGTTCGCAGTCCGTTGGGGGAGCGTGTGAGAAGTCGAGTTGAACTTTCCAAAAACCTGGGAGGAACTCTTGACATGTCAATGTTCAAGTACAAAACAGGGCTGTTCGTAGATGGCCAACAGAAACCCATGCGTAAGAGAAGGAAGGTAATGAAAAAGCTTTTTAATGAAAAAAAACCCTTTTCTCCCTGATGAATATTTCAGCATATTCTAGTTAGGTGACGTCTCAGCGCCTATGGAAGATTGTGTATAATGAGCTGGGGGGATGTCCAACTCCCAGCATCCTCGGGTGGCCCCAGGACCATTTCCTAAGTCTGCTTGCTATTGACATGGCCTTACAGTACATGAAGCTTGGTTTCTTCAAACTTTATAATATTTTTAAAACTCACTGCCATTGCTGTTGTATGTGAACATGAGACAATATTTTGTTATTTAACTCTGACATGAAGCCTATGCAGATTGAACTTGTGGTATTTATTATAAATGTCAAGATGCATTCTGTAAGCAAAGACGACATATCTGCTACCTGTCTAAATTACTATAGTGATGTTGCAGGTGTTTAGAAAATTGATAAAGATTACCCACCTTATATTCCTTTTGTAATTCAATATGTTTTCTCAAGAATTGTGTATATTGTGAAGAAACATGTATTTGTAAATAAATAGTAAATCTATTCTTCTAAACACAGAGTGTATATGCAACCAAATACTAAACATGAAATAGGGGGACTATCATGCATGAGAGTGTTCTTGTTTATAAATGGTTTAAACAATACAAATGTCCTCCAATAAAAGCTGACAATCTGTATTTTAACTTCATATTAAAACCTTGTTCTTGCCTTTCTGTTATTTCCCCTTGAAAAATAACAGAAAAAGTAAGGGCAGAGTCTTGATATTAAACTCTGACTTTTCTTGCTGTCCATAGGACTTGTATAGATGGGGATGCTGCTATCTGGCACTACTATCCAAGGCTGTTAGTCATAACTCAAGTCATCTCTGAGGTGGTACCTCCACCGGAGGCCCTGGCTCCCTCTGACAGCCCTGTGAATACTCGGGATGAAGCCACTCCTGTGAAACATCGTCACGGGGAGACCAAGATGGAAGTGGGAGGAGCTACTGAGGAGCCTCCTGGAGACTGGTGTGAACCTGTAGAAGATGATGATGAAGATGATGATGATGATGATGAAAATGACGCACGCATGACCCACGCATTTTTGTCCGAAGGGAGGCGGAAGAGGAGAGTCTTGCAGGGGAGAGTGAACGGAGCGGGAGCGTGGCGGGCAGTGAGAAGAACTTCAAGAAGATGGCCAATAACCAGTATGTTGGTATTGTTTATTGTTGGCCGTGTTCATAGTACCAAATATCAATTATGTGACTTCTAGCCATAGTGTATAATACTGGTCATTCTGTAGCAAATGGTTACTGGATATATTTCCCTATAATCCTCTTTGTAGATAGCCTTTTGATGTCTTGTCATATCTGTATCTGTATTTCTGTTATTCCACTATGCTTTTCCTAATGATTCAGTATTCATCTCATGTCAATTTTTAGTTTGTCACGTAGGAAAAGAACGAAACCTGAAGAGGGATGGGAGGAATGGCCAGTACTTGGAGACGGGTGGATGCGCAAAGTGGTCGTTCGTCGCTCAGGTTCCAGTGTCGGCCAGAAAGATGTTTATTACATGAGGTAAAAACTACCTGGCAGACTTTATCTGATATTTTTAGACCAATGGTTAGTGCAGATTTTTTGACAACTGATATGATGATCATAATCTCAATCTGAATAGCACAAATGGATACCAAAGGTTTTCCTACAAACTTTTGTCGTTCGCAGTCCGTTGGGGGAGCGTGTGAGAAGTCGAGTTGAACTTTCCAAAAACCTGGGAGGAACTCTTGACATGTCAATGTTCAAGTACAAAACAGGGCTGTTCGTAGATGGCCAACAGAAACCCATGCGTAAGAGAAGGAAGGTAATGAAAAAGCTTTTTAATGAAAAAAAAACCTTTTCTCCCTGATGAATATTTCAGCATATTCTAGTTAGGTGACGTCTCAGCGCCTATGGAAGATTGTGTATAATGAGCTGGGGGGATGTCCAACTCCCAGCATCCTCGGGTGGCCCCAGGACCATTTCCTAAGTCTGCTTGCTATTGACATGGCCTTACAGTACATGAAGCTTGGTTTCTTCAAACTTTATAATATTTTTAAAACTCACTGCCATTGCTGTTGTATGTGAACATGAGACAATATTTTGTTATTTAACTCTGACATGAAGCCTATGCAGATTGAACTTGTGGTATTTATTATAAATGTCAAGATGCATTCTGTAAGCAAAGACGACATATCTGCTACCTGTCTAAATTACTATAGTGATGTTGCAGGTGTTTAGAAAATTGATAAAGATTACCCACCTTATATTCCTTTTGTAATTCAATATGTTTTCTCAAAAATTGTGTATATTGTGAAGAAACATGTATTTGTAAATAAATAGTAAATCTATTCTTCTAAACACAGAGTGTATATGCAACCAAATACTAAACATGAAATAGGGGGACTATCATGCATGAGTGTTCTTGTTTATAAATGGTTTAAACAATACAAATGTCCTCCAATAAAAGCTGACAATCTGTATTTTAACTTCATATTAAAACCTTGTTCTTGCCTTTCTGTTATTTCCCCTTGAAAAATAACAGAAAAAGTAAGGGCAGAGTCTTGATATTAAACTCTGACTTTTCTTGCTGTCCATAGGACTTGTATAGATGGGGATTCTGCTATCTGGCACTACTATCCAAGGCTGTTAGTCATGACTCAAGTCATCTCTGAGGTGGTACCTCCACCGGAGGCCCTGGCTCCCTCTGACAGCCCTGTGAATACTCGGGATGAAGCCACTCCTGTGAAACATCGTCACGGGGAGACCAAGATGGAAGTGGGAGGAGCTACTGAGGAGCCTCCTGGAGACTGGTGTGAACCTGTAGAAGATGATGATGAAGATGATGATGATGATGATGATGAAAATGACGCACGCATGACCCACGCATTTTTGTCCGAAGGGAGGCGGAAGAGGAGAGTCTTGCAGGGGAGAGTGAACGGAGCGGGAGCGTGGCGGGCAGTGAGAAGAACTTCAAGAAGAGGGCCAATAACCAGTATGTTGGTATTGTTTATTGTTGGCCGTGTTCATAGTACCAAATATCAATTATGTGACTTCTAGCCATAGTGTATAATACTGGTCATTCTGTAGCAAATGGTTACTGGATATATTTCCCTATAATCCTCTTTGTAGATAGCCTTTTGATGTCTTGTCATATCTGTATCTGTATTTCTGTTATTCCACTATGCTTTTCCTAATGATTCAGTATTCATCTCATGTCAATTTTTAGTTTGTCACGTAGGAAAAGAACGAAACCTGAAGAGGGATGGGAGGAATGGCCAGTACTTGGAGACGGGTGGATGCGCAAAGTGGTCGTTCGTCGCTCAGGTTCCAGTGTCGGCCAGAAAGATGTTTATTACATGAGGTAAAAACTACCTGGCAGACTTTATCTGATATTTTTAGACCAATGGTTAGTGCAGATTTTTTGACAACTGATATGATGATCATAATCTCAATCTGAATAGCACAAATGGATACCAAAGGTTTTCCTACAAACTTTTGTCGTTCGCAGTCCGTTGGGGGAGCGTGTGAGAAGTCGAGTTGAACTTTCCAAAAACCTGGGAGGAACTCTTGACATGTCAATGTTCAAGTACAAAACAGGGCTGTTCGTAGATGGCCAACAGAAACCCATGCGTAAGAGAAGGAAGGTAATGAAAAAGCTTTTTAATGAAAAAAAAACCTTTTCTCCCTGATGAATATTTCTGCATATTCTAGTTAGGTGACGTCTCAGCGCCTATGGAAGATTGTGTATAATGAGCTGGGGGGATGTCCAACTCCCAGCATCCTCGGGTGGCCCCAGGACCATTTCCTAAGTCTGCTTGCTATTGACATGGCCTTACAGTACATGAAGCTTGGTTTCTTCAAACTTTATAATATTTTTAAAACTCACTGCCATTGCTGTTGTATGTGAACATGAGACAATATTTTGTTATTTAACTCTGACATGAAGCCTATGCAGATTGAACTTGTGGTATTTATTATAAATGTCAAGATGCATTCTGTAAGCAAAGACGACATATCTGCTACCTGTCTAAATTACTATAGTGATGTTGCAGGTGTTTAGAAAATTGATAAAGATTACCCACCTTATATTCCTTTTGTAATTCAATATGTTTTCTCAAGAATTGTGTATATTGTGAAGAAACATGTATTTGTAAATAAATAGTAAATCTATTCTTCTAAACACAGAGTGTATATGCAACCAAATACTAAACATGAAATAGGGGGACTATCATGCATGAGAGTGTTCTTGTTTATAAATGGTTTAAACAATACAAATGTCCTCCAATAAAAGCTGACAATCTGTATTTTAACTTCATATTAAAACCTTGTTCTTGCCTTTCTGTTATTTCCCCTTGAAAAATAACAGAAAAAGTAAGGGCAGAGTCTTGATATTAAACTCTGACTTTTCTTGCTGTCCATAGGACTTGTATAGATGGGGATGCTGCTATCTGGCACTACTATCCAAGGCTGTTAGTCATGACTCAAGTCATCTCTGAGGTGGTACCTCCACCGGAGGCCCTGGCTCCCTCTGACAGCCCTGTGAATACTCGGGATGAAGCCACTCCTGTGAAACATCGTCACGGGGAGACCAAGATGGAAGTGGGAGGAGCTACTGAGGAGCCTCCTGGAGACTGGTGTGAACCTGTAGAAGATGATGATGAAGATGATGATGATGATGATGAAAATGACGCACGCATGACCCACGCATTTTTGTCCGAAGGGAGGCGGAAGAGGAGAGTCTTGCAGGGGAGAGTGAACGGAGCGGGAGCGTGGCGGGCAGTGAGAAGAACTTCAAGAAGAGGGCCAATAACCAGTATGTTGGTATTGTTTATTGTTGGCCGTGTTCATAGTACCAAATATCAATTATGTGACTTCTAGCCATAGTGTATAATACTGGTCATTCTGTAGCAAATGGTTACTGGATATATTTCCCTATAATCCTCTTTGTAGATAGCCTTTTGATGTCTTGTCATATCTGTATCTGTATTTCTGTTATTCCACTATGCTTTTCCTAATGATTCAGTATTCATCTCATGTCAATTTTTAGTTTGTCACGTAGGAAAAGAACGAAACCTGAAGAGGGATGGGAGGAATGGCCAGTACTTGGAGACGGGTGGATGCGCAAAGTGGTCGTTCGTCGCTCAGGTTCCAGTGTCGGCCAGAAAGATGTTTATTACATGAGGTAAAAACTACCTGGCAGACTTTATCTGATATTTTTAGACCAATGGTTAGTGCAGATTTTTTGACAACTGATATGATGATCATAATCTCAATCTGAATAGCACAAATGGATACCAAAGGTTTTCCTACAAACTTTTGTCGTTCGCAGTCCGTTGGGGGAGCGTGTGAGAAGTCGAGTTGAACTTTCCAAAAACCTGGGAGGAACTCTTGACATGTCAATGTTCAAGTACAAAACAGGGCTGTTCGTAGATGGCCAACAGAAACCCATGCGTAAGAGAAGGAAGGTAATGAAAAAGCTTTTTAATGAAAAAAAAACCTTTTCTCCCTGATGAATATTTCTGCATATTCTAGTTAGGTGACGTCTCAGCGCCTATGGAAGATTGTGTATAATGAGCTGGGGGGATGTCCAACTCCCAGCATCCTCGGGTGGCCCCAGGACCATTTCCTAAGTCTGCTTGCTATTGACATGGCCTTACAGTACATGAAGCTTGGTTTCTTCAAACTTTATAATATTTTTAAAACTCACTGCCATTGCTGTTGTATGTGAACATGAGACAATATTTTGTTATTTAACTCTGACATGAAGCCTATGCAGATTGAACTTGTGGTATTTATTATAAATGTCAAGATGCATTCTGTAAGCAAAGACGACATATCTGCTACCTGTCTAAATTACTATAGTGATGTTGCAGGTGTTTAGAAAATTGATAAAGATTACCCACCTTATATTCCTTTTGTAATTCAATATGTTTTCTCAAGAATTGTGTATATTGTGAAGAAACATGTATTTGTAAATAAATAGTAAATCTATTCTTCTAAACACAGAGTGTATATGCAACCAAATACTAAACATGAAATAGGGGGACTATCATGCATGAGAGTGTTCTTGTTTATAAATGGTTTAAACAATACAAATGTCCTCCAATAAAAGCTGACAATCTGTATTTTAACTTCATATTAAAACCTTGTTCTTGCCTTTCTGTTATTTCCCCTTGAAAAATAACAGAAAAAGTAAGGGCAGAGTCTTGATATTAAACTCTGACTTTTCTTGCTGTCCATAGGACTTGTATAGATGGGGATGCTGCTATCTGGCACTACTATCCAAGGCTGTTAGTCATGACTCAAGTCATCTCTGAGGTGGTACCTCCACCGGAGGCCCTGGCTCCCTCTGACAGCCCTGTGAATACTCGGGATGAAGCCACTCCTGTGAAACATCGTCACGGGGAGACCAAGATGGAAGTGGGAGGAGCTACTGAGGAGCCTCCTGGAGACTGGTGTGAACCTGTAGAAGATGATGATGAAGATGATGATGATGATGATGAAAATGACGCACGCATGACCCACGCATTTTTGTCCGAAGGGAGGCGGAAGAGGAGAGTCTTGCAGGGGAGAGTGAACGGAGCGGGAGCGTGGCGGGCAGTGAGAAGAACTTCAAGAAGAGGGCCAATAACCAGTATGTTGGTATTGTTTATTGTTGGCCGTGTTCATAGTACCAAATATCAATTATGTGACTTCTAGCCATAGTGTATAATACTGGTCATTCTGTAGCAAATGGTTACTGGATATATTTCCCTATAATCCTCTTTGTAGATAGCCTTTTGATGTCTTGTCATATCTGTATCTGTATTTCTGTTATTCCACTATGCTTTTCCTAATGATTCAGTATTCATCTCATGTCAATTTTTAGTTTGTCACGTAGGAAAAGAACGAAACCTGAAGAGGGATGGGAGGAATGGCCAGTACTTGGAGACGGGTGGATGCGCAAAGTGGTCGTTCGTCGCTCAGGTTCCAGTGTCGGCCAGAAAGATGTTTATTACATGAGGTAAAAACTACCTGGCAGACTTTATCTGATATTTTTAGACCAATGGTTAGTGCAGATTTTTTGACAACTGATATGATGATCATAATCTCAATCTGAATAGCACAAATGGATACCAAAGGTTTTCCTACAAACTTTTGTCGTTCGCAGTCCGTTGGGGGAGCGTGTGAGAAGTCGAGTTGAACTTTCCAAAAACCTGGGAGGAACTCTTGACATGTCAATGTTCAAGTACAAAACAGGGCTGTTCGTAGATGGCCAACAGAAACCCATGCGTAAGAGAAGGAAGGTAATGAAAAAGCTTTTTAATGAAAAAAAAACCTTTTCTCCCTGATGAATATTTCAGCATATTCTAGTTAGGTGACGTCTCAGCGCCTATGGAAGATTGTGTATAATGAGCTGGGGGGATGTCCAACTCCCAGCATCCTCGGGTGGCCCCAGGACCATTTCCTAAGTCTGCTTGCTATTGACATGGCCTTACAGTACATGAAGCTTGGTTTCTTCAAACTTTATAATATTTTTAAAACTCACTGCCATTGCTGTTGTATGTGAACATGAGACAATATTTTGTTATTTAACTCTGACATGAAGCCTATGCAGATTGAACTTGTGGTATTTATTATAAATGTCAAGATGCATTCTGTAAGCAAAGACGACATATCTGCTACCTGTCTAAATTACTATAGTGATGTTGCAGGTGTTTAGAAAATTGATAAAGATTACCCACCTTATATTCCTTTTGTAATTCAATATGTTTTCTCAAGAATTGTGTATATTGTGAAGAAACATGTATTTGTAAATAAATAGTAAATCTATTCTTCTAAACACAGAGTGTATATGCAACCAAATACTAAACATGAAATAGGGGGACTATCATGCATGAGAGTGTTCTTGTTTATAAATGGTTTAAACAATACAAATGTCCTCCAATAAAAGCTGACAATCTGTATTTTAACTTCATATTAAAACCTTGTTCTTGCCTTTCTGTTATTTCCCCTTGAAAAATAACAGAAAAAGTAAGGGCAGAGTCTTGATATTAAACTCTGACTTTTCTTGCTGTCCATAGGACTTGTATAGATGGGGATGCTGCTATCTGGCACTACTATCCAAGGCTGTTAGTCATAACTCAAGTCATCTCTGAGGTGGTACCTCCACCGGAGGCCCTGGCTCCCTCTGACAGCCCTGTGAATACTCGGGATGAAGCCACTCCTGTGAAACATCGTCACGGGGAGACCAAGATGGAAGTGGGAGGAGCTACTGAGGAGCCTCCTGGAGACTGGTGTGAACCTGTAGAAGATGATGATGAAGATGATGATGATGATGAAAATGACGCACGCATGACCCACGCATTTTTGTCCGAAGGGAGGCGGAAGAGGAGAGTCTTGCAGGGGAGAGTGAACGGAGCGGGAGCGTGGCGGGCAGTGAGAAGAACTTCAAGAAGATGGCCAATAACCAGTATGTTGGTATTGTTTATTGTTGGCCGTGTTCATAGTACCAAATATCAATTATGTGACTTCTAGCCATAGTGTATAATACTGGTCATTCTGTAGCAAATGGTTACTGGATATATTTCCCTATAATCCTCTTTGTAGATAGCCTTTTGATGTCTTGTCATATCTGTATCTGTATTTCTGTTATTCCACTATGCTTTTCCTAATGATTCAGTATTCATCTCATGTCAATTTTTAGTTTGTCACGTAGGAAAAGAACGAAACCTGAAGAGGGATGGGAGGAATGGCCAGTACTTGGAGACGGGTGGATGCGCAAAGTGGTCGTTCGTCGCTCAGGTTCCAGTGTCGGCCAGAAAGATGTTTATTACATGAGGTAAAAACTACCTGGCAGACTTTATCTGATATTTTTAGACCAATGGTTAGTGCAGATTTTTTGACAACTGATATGATGATCATAATCTCAATCTGAATAGCACAAATGGATACCAAAGGTTTTCCTACAAACTTTTGTCGTTCGCAGTCCGTTGGGGGAGCGTGTGAGAAGTCGAGTTGAACTTTCCAAAAACCTGGGAGGAACTCTTGACATGTCAATGTTCAAGTACAAAACAGGGCTGTTCGTAGATGGCCAACAGAAACCCATGCGTAAGAGAAGGAAGGTAATGAAAAAGCTTTTTAATGAAAAAAAACCCTTTTCTCCCTGATGAATATTTCAGCATATTCTAGTTAGGTGACGTCTCAGCGCCTATGGAAGATTGTGTATAATGAGCTGGGGGGATGTCCAACTCCCAGCATCCTCGGGTGGCCCCAGGACCATTTCCTAAGTCTGCTTGCTATTGACATGGCCTTACAGTACATGAAGCTTGGTTTCTTCAAACTTTATAATATTTTTAAAACTCACTGCCATTGCTGTTGTATGTGAACATGAGACAATATTTTGTTATTTAACTCTGACATGAAGCCTATGCAGATTGAACTTGTGGTATTTATTATAAATGTCAAGATGCATTCTGTAAGCAAAGACGACATATCTGCTACCTGTCTAAATTACTATAGTGATGTTGCAGGTGTTTAGAAAATTGATAAAGATTACCCACCTTATATTCCTTTTGTAATTCAATATGTTTTCTCAAGAATTGTGTATATTGTGAAGAAACATGTATTTGTAAATAAATAGTAAATCTATTCTTCTAAACACAGAGTGTATATGCAACCAAATACTAAACATGAAATAGGGGGACTATCATGCATGAGAGTGTTCTTGTTTATAAATGGTTTAAACAATACAAATGTCCTCCAATAAAAGCTGACAATCTGTATTTTAACTTCATATTAAAACCTTGTTCTTGCCTTTCTGTTATTTCCCCTTGAAAAATAACAGAAAAAGTAAGGGCAGAGTCTTGATATTAAACTCTGACTTTTCTTGCTGTCCATAGGACTTGTATAGATGGGGATGCTGCTATCTGGCACTACTATCCAAGGCTGTTAGTCATAACTCAAGTCATCTCTGAGGTGGTACCTCCACCGGAGGCCCTGGCTCCCTCTGACAGCCCTGTGAATACTCGGGATGAAGCCACTCCTGTGAAACATCGTCACGGGGAGACCAAGATGGAAGTGGGAGGAGCTACTGAGGAGCCTCCTGGAGACTGGTGTGAACCTGTAGAAGATGATGATGAAGATGATGATGATGATGAAAATGACGCACGCATGACCCACGCATTTTTGTCCGAAGGGAGGCGGAAGAGGAGAGTCTTGCAGGGGAGAGTGAACGGAGCGGGAGCGTGGCGGGCAGTGAGAAGAACTTCAAGAAGATGGCCAATAACCAGTATGTTGGTATTGTTTATTGTTGGCCGTGTTCATAGTACCAAATATCAATTATGTGACTTCTAGCCATAGTGTATAATACTGGTCATTCTGTAGCAAATGGTTACTGGATATATTTCCCTATAATCCTCTTTGTAGATAGCCTTTTGATGTCTTGTCATATCTGTATCTGTATTTCTGTTATTCCACTATGCTTTTCCTAATGATTCAGTATTCATCTCATGTCAATTTTTAGTTTGTCACGTAGGAAAAGAACGAAACCTGAAGAGGGATGGGAGGAATGGCCAGTACTTGGAGACGGGTGGATGCGCAAAGTGGTCGTTCGTCGCTCAGGTTCCAGTGTCGGCCAGAAAGATGTTTATTACATGAGGTAAAAACTACCTGGCAGACTTTATCTGATATTTTTAGACCAATGGTTAGTGCAGATTTTTTGACAACTGATATGATGATCATAATCTCAATCTGAATAGCACAAATGGATACCAAAGGTTTTCCTACAAACTTTTGTCGTTCGCAGTCCGTTGGGGGAGCGTGTGAGAAGTCGAGTTGAACTTTCCAAAAACCTGGGAGGAACTCTTGACATGTCAATGTTCAAGTACAAAACAGGGCTGTTCGTAGATGGCCAACAGAAACCCATGCGTAAGAGAAGGAAGGTAATGAAAAAGCTTTTTAATGAAAAAAAAACCTTTTCTCCCTGATGAATATTTCAGCATATTCTAGTTAGGTGACGTCTCAGCGCCTATGGAAGATTGTGTATAATGAGCTGGGGGGATGTCCAACTCCCAGCATCCTCGGGTGGCCCCAGGACCATTTCCTAAGTCTGCTTGCTATTGACATGGCCTTACAGTACATGAAGCTTGGTTTCTTCAAACTTTATAATATTTTTAAAACTCACTGCCATTGCTGTTGTATGTGAACATGAGACAATATTTTGTTATTTAACTCTGACATGAAGCCTATGCAGATTGAACTTGTGGTATTTATTATAAATGTCAAGATGCATTCTGTAAGCAAAGACGACATATCTGCTACCTGTCTAAATTACTATAGTGATGTTGCAGGTGTTTAGAAAATTGATAAAGATTACCCACCTTATATTCCTTTTGTAATTCAATATGTTTTCTCAAAAATTGTGTATATTGTGAAGAAACATGTATTTGTAAATAAATAGTAAATCTATTCTTCTAAACACAGAGTGTATATGCAACCAAATACTAAACATGAAATAGGGGGACTATCATGCATGAGTGTTCTTGTTTATAAATGGTTTAAACAATACAAATGTCCTCCAATAAAAGCTGACAATCTGTATTTTAACTTCATATTAAAACCTTGTTCTTGCCTTTCTGTTATTTCCCCTTGAAAAATAACAGAAAAAGTAAGGGCAGAGTCTTGATATTAAACTCTGACTTTTCTTGCTGTCCATAGGACTTGTATAGATGGGGATGCTGCTATCTGGCACTACTATCCAAGGCTGTTAGTCATGACTCAAGTCATCTCTGAGGTGGTACCTCCACCGGAGGCCCTGGCTCCCTCTGACAGCCCTGTGAATACTCGGGATGAAGCCACTCCTGTGAAACATCGTCACGGGGAGACCAAGATGGAAGTGGGAGGAGCTACTGAGGAGCCTCCTGGAGACTGGTGTGAACCTGTAGAAGATGATGATGAAGATGATGATGATGATGATGATGAAAATGACGCACGCATGACCCACGCATTTTTGTCCGAAGGGAGGCGGAAGAGGAGAGTCTTGCAGGGGAGAGTGAACGGAGCGGGAGCGTGGCGGGCAGTGAGAAGAACTTCAAGAAGAGGGCCAATAACCAGTATGTTGGTATTGTTTATTGTTGGCCGTGTTCATAGTACCAAATATCAATTATGTGACTTCTAGCCATAGTGTATAATACTGGTCATTCTGTAGCAAATGGTTACTGGATATATTTCCCTATAATCCTCTTTGTAGATAGCCTTTTGATGTCTTGTCATATCTGTATCTGTATTTCTGTTATTCCACTATGCTTTTCCTAATGATTCAGTATTCATCTCATGTCAATTTTTAGTTTGTCACGTAGGAAAAGAACGAAACCTGAAGAGGGATGGGAGGAATGGCCAGTACTTGGAGACGGGTGGATGCGCAAAGTGGTCGTTCGTCGCTCAGGTTCCAGTGTCGGCCAGAAAGATGTTTATTACATGAGGTAAAAACTACCTGGCAGACTTTATCTGATATTTTTAGACCAATGGTTAGTGCAGATTTTTTGACAACTGATATGATGATCATAATCTCAATCTGAATAGCACAAATGGATACCAAAGGTTTTCCTACAAACTTTTGTCGTTCGCAGTCCGTTGGGGGAGCGTGTGAGAAGTCGAGTTGAACTTTCCAAAAACCTGGGAGGAACTCTTGACATGTCAATGTTCAAGTACAAAACAGGGCTGTTCGTAGATGGCCAACAGAAACCCATGCGTAAGAGAAGGAAGGTAATGAAAAAGCTTTTTAATGAAAAAAAAACCTTTTCTCCCTGATGAATATTTCTGCATATTCTAGTTAGGTGACGTCTCAGCGCCTATGGAAGATTGTGTATAATGAGCTGGGGGGATGTCCAACTCCCAGCATCCTCGGGTGGCCCCAGGACCATTTCCTAAGTCTGCTTGCTATTGACATGGCCTTACAGTACATGAAGCTTGGTTTCTTCAAACTTTATAATATTTTTAAAACTCACTGCCATTGCTGTTGTATGTGAACATGAGACAATATTTTGTTATTTAACTCTGACATGAAGCCTATGCAGATTGAACTTGTGGTATTTATTATAAATGTCAAGATGCATTCTGTAAGCAAAGACGACATATCTGCTACCTGTCTAAATTACTATAGTGATGTTGCAGGTGTTTAGAAAATTGATAAAGATTACCCACCTTATATTCCTTTTGTAATTCAATATGTTTTCTCAAGAATTGTGTATATTGTGAAGAAACATGTATTTGTAAATAAATAGTAAATCTATTCTTCTAAACACAGAGTGTATATGCAACCAAATACTAAACATGAAATAGGGGGACTATCATGCATGAGAGTGTTCTTGTTTATAAATGGTTTAAACAATACAAATGTCCTCCAATAAAAGCTGACAATCTGTATTTTAACTTCATATTAAAACCTTGTTCTTGCCTTTCTGTTATTTCCCCTTGAAAAATAACAGAAAAAGTAAGGGCAGAGTCTTGATATTAAACTCTGACTTTTCTTGCTGTCCATAGGACTTGTATAGATGGGGATGCTGCTATCTGGCACTACTATCCAAGGCTGTTAGTCATGACTCAAGTCATCTCTGAGGTGGTACCTCCACCGGAGGCCCTGGCTCCCTCTGACAGCCCTGTGAATACTCGGGATGAAGCCACTCCTGTGAAACATCGTCACGGGGAGACCAAGATGGAAGTGGGAGGAGCTACTGAGGAGCCTCCTGGAGACTGGTGTGAACCTGTAGAAGATGATGATGAAGATGATGATGATGATGATGAAAATGACGCACGCATGACCCACGCATTTTTGTCCGAAGGGAGGCGGAAGAGGAGAGTCTTGCAGGGGAGAGTGAACGGAGCGGGAGCGTGGCGGGCAGTGAGAAGAACTTCAAGAAGAGGGCCAATAACCAGTATGTTGGTATTGTTTATTGTTGGCCGTGTTCATAGTACCAAATATCAATTATGTGACTTCTAGCCATAGTGTATAATACTGGTCATTCTGTAGCAAATGGTTACTGGATATATTTCCCTATAATCCTCTTTGTAGATAGCCTTTTGATGTCTTGTCATATCTGTATCTGTATTTCTGTTATTCCACTATGCTTTTCCTAATGATTCAGTATTCATCTCATGTCAATTTTTAGTTTGTCACGTAGGAAAAGAACGAAACCTGAAGAGGGATGGGAGGAATGGCCAGTACTTGGAGACGGGTGGATGCGCAAAGTGGTCGTTCGTCGCTCAGGTTCCAGTGTCGGCCAGAAAGATGTTTATTACATGAGGTAAAAACTACCTGGCAGACTTTATCTGATATTTTTAGACCAATGGTTAGTGCAGATTTTTTGACAACTGATATGATGATCATAATCTCAATCTGAATAGCACAAATGGATACCAAAGGTTTTCCTACAAACTTTTGTCGTTCGCAGTCCGTTGGGGGAGCGTGTGAGAAGTCGAGTTGAACTTTCCAAAAACCTGGGAGGAACTCTTGACATGTCAATGTTCAAGTACAAAACAGGGCTGTTCGTAGATGGCCAACAGAAACCCATGCGTAAGAGAAGGAAGGTAATGAAAAAGCTTTTTAATGAAAAAAAAACCTTTTCTCCCTGATGAATATTTCAGCATATTCTAGTTAGGTGACGTCTCAGCGCCTATGGAAGATTGTGTATAATGAGCTGGGGGGATGTCCAACTCCCAGCATCCTCGGGTGGCCCCAGGACCATTTCCTAAGTCTGCTTGCTATTGACATGGCCTTACAGTACATGAAGCTTGGTTTCTTCAAACTTTATAATATTTTTAAAACTCACTGCCATTGCTGTTGTATGTGAACATGAGACAATATTTTGTTATTTAACTCTGACATGAAGCCTATGCAGATTGAACTTGTGGTATTTATTATAAATGTCAAGATGCATTCTGTAAGCAAAGACGACATATCTGCTACCTGTCTAAATTACTATAGTGATGTTGCAGGTGTTTAGAAAATTGATAAAGATTACCCACCTTATATTCCTTTTGTAATTCAATATGTTTTCTCAAGAATTGTGTATATTGTGAAGAAACATGTATTTGTAAATAAATAGTAAATCTATTCTTCTAAACACAGAGTGTATATGCAACCAAATACTAAACATGAAATAGGGGGACTATCATGCATGAGAGTGTTCTTGTTTATAAATGGTTTAAACAATACAAATGTCCTCCAATAAAAGCTGACAATCTGTATTTTAACTTCATATTAAAACCTTGTTCTTGCCTTTCTGTTATTTCCCCTTGAAAAATAACAGAAAAAGTAAGGGCAGAGTCTTGATATTAAACTCTGACTTTTCTTGCTGTCCATAGGACTTGTATAGATGGGGATGCTGCTATCTGGCACTACTATCCAAGGCTGTTAGTCATAACTCAAGTCATCTCTGAGGTGGTACCTCCACCGGAGGCCCTGGCTCCCTCTGACAGCCCTGTGAATACTCGGGATGAAGCCACTCCTGTGAAACATCGTCACGGGGAGACCAAGATGGAAGTGGGAGGAGCTACTGAGGAGCCTCCTGGAGACTGGTGTGAACCTGTAGAAGATGATGATGAAGATGATGATGATGATGAAAATGACGCACGCATGACCCACGCATTTTTGTCCGAAGGGAGGCGGAAGAGGAGAGTCTTGCAGGGGAGAGTGAACGGAGCGGGAGCGTGGCGGGCAGTGAGAAGAACTTCAAGAAGATGGCCAATAACCAGTATGTTGGTATTGTTTATTGTTGGCCGTGTTCATAGTACCAAATATCAATTATGTGACTTCTAGCCATAGTGTATAATACTGGTCATTCTGTAGCAAATGGTTACTGGATATATTTCCCTATAATCCTCTTTGTAGATAGCCTTTTGATGTCTTGTCATATCTGTATCTGTATTTCTGTTATTCCACTATGCTTTTCCTAATGATTCAGTATTCATCTCATGTCAATTTTTAGTTTGTCACGTAGGAAAAGAATGAAACCTGAAGAGGGATGGGAGGAATGGCCAGTACTTGGAGACGGGTGGATGCGCAAAGTGGTCGTTCGTCGCTCAGGTTCCAGTGTCGGCCAGAAAGATGTTTATTACATGAGGTAAAAACTACCTGGCAGACTTTATCTGATATTTTTAGACCAATGGTTAGTGCAGATTTTTTGACAACTGATATGATGATCATAATCTCAATCTGAATAGCACAAATGGATACCAAAGGTTTTCCTACAAACTTTTGTCGTTCGCAGTCCGTTGGGGGAGCGTGTGAGAAGTCGAGTTGAACTTTCCAAAAACCTGGGAGGAACTCTTGACATGTCAATGTTCAAGTACAAAACAGGGCTGTTCGTAGATGGCCAACAGAAACCCATGCGTAAGAGAAGGAAGGTAATGAAAAAGCTTTTTAATGAAAAAAAAACCTTTTCTCCCTGATGAATATTTCAGCATATTCTAGTTAGGTGACGTCTCAGCGCCTATGGAAGATTGTGTATAATGAGCTGGGGGGATGTCCAACTCCCAGCATCCTCGGGTGGCCCCAGGACCATTTCCTAAGTCTGCTTGCTATTGACATGGCCTTACAGTACATGAAGCTTGGTTTCTTCAAACTTTATAATATTTTTAAAACTCACTGCCATTGCTGTTGTATGTGAACATGAGACAATATTTTGTTATTTAACTCTGACATGAAGCCTATGCAGATTGAACTTGTGGTATTTATTATAAATGTCAAGATGCATTCTGTAAGCAAAGACGACATATCTGCTACCTGTCTAAATTACTATAGTGATGTTGCAGGTGTTTAGAAAATTGATAAAGATTACCCACCTTATATTCCTTTTGTAATTCAATATGTTTTCTCAAAAATTGTGTATATTGTGAAGAAACATGTATTTGTAAATAAATAGTAAATCTATTCTTCTAAACACAGAGTGTATATGCAACCAAATACTAAACATGAAATAGGGGGACTATCATGCATGAGTGTTCTTGTTTATAAATGGTTTAAACAATACAAATGTCCTCCAATAAAAGCTGACAATCTGTATTTTAACTTCATATTAAAACCTTGTTCTTGCCTTTCTGTTATTTCCCCTTGAAAAATAACAGAAAAAGTAAGGGCAGAGTCTTGATATTAAACTCTGACTTTTCTTGCTGTCCATAGGACTTGTATAGATGGGGATTCTGCTATCTGGCACTACTATCCAAGGCTGTTAGTCATGACTCAAGTCATCTCTGAGGTGGTACCTCCACCGGAGGCCCTGGCTCCCTCTGACAGCCCTGTGAATACTCGGGATGAAGCCACTCCTGTGAAACATCGTCACGGGGAGACCAAGATGGAAGTGGGAGGAGCTACTGAGGAGCCTCCTGGAGACTGGTGTGAACCTGTAGAAGATGATGATGAAGATGATGATGATGATGATGATGATGAAAATGACGCACGCATGACCCACGCATTTTTGTCCGAAGGGAGGCGGAAGAGGAGAGTCTTGCAGGGGAGAGTGAACGGAGCGGGAGCGTGGCGGGCAGTGAGAAGAACTTCAAGAAGAGGGCCAATAACCAGTATGTTGGTATTGTTTATTGTTGGCCGTGTTCATAGTACCAAATATCAATTATGTGACTTCTAGCCATAGTGTATAATACTGGTCATTCTGTAGCAAATGGTTACTGGATATATTTCCCTATAATCCTCTTTGTAGATAGCCTTTTGATGTCTTGTCATATCTGTATCTGTATTTCTGTTATTCCACTATGCTTTTCCTAATGATTCAGTATTCATCTCATGTCAATTTTTAGTTTGTCACGTAGGAAAAGAACGAAACCTGAAGAGGGATGGGAGGAATGGCCAGTACTTGGAGACGGGTGGATGCGCAAAGTGGTCGTTCGTCGCTCAGGTTCCAGTGTCGGCCAGAAAGATGTTTATTACATGAGGTAAAAACTACCTGGCAGACTTTATCTGATATTTTTAGACCAATGGTTAGTGCAGATTTTTTGACAACTGATATGATGATCATAATCTCAATCTGAATAGCACAAATGGATACCAAAGGTTTTCCTACAAACTTTTGTCGTTCGCAGTCCGTTGGGGGAGCGTGTGAGAAGTCGAGTTGAACTTTCCAAAAACCTGGGAGGAACTCTTGACATGTCAATGTTCAAGTACAAAACAGGGCTGTTCGTAGATGGCCAACAGAAACCCATGCGTAAGAGAAGGAAGGTAATGAAAAAGCTTTTTAATGAAAAAAAAACCTTTTCTCCCTGATGAATATTTCTGCATATTCTAGTTAGGTGACGTCTCAGCGCCTATGGAAGATTGTGTATAATGAGCTGGGGGGATGTCCAACTCCCAGCATCCTCGGGTGGCCCCAGGACCATTTCCTAAGTCTGCTTGCTATTGACATGGCCTTACAGTACATGAAGCTTGGTTTCTTCAAACTTTATAATATTTTTAAAACTCACTGCCATTGCTGTTGTATGTGAACATGAGACAATATTTTGTTATTTAACTCTGACATGAAGCCTATGCAGATTGAACTTGTGGTATTTATTATAAATGTCAAGATGCATTCTGTAAGCAAAGACGACATATCTGCTACCTGTCTAAATTACTATAGTGATGTTGCAGGTGTTTAGAAAATTGATAAAGATTACCCACCTTATATTCCTTTTGTAATTCAATATGTTTTCTCAAGAATTGTGTATATTGTGAAGAAACATGTATTTGTAAATAAATAGTAAATCTATTCTTCTAAACACAGAGTGTATATGCAACCAAATACTAAACATGAAATAGGGGGACTATCATGCATGAGAGTGTTCTTGTTTATAAATGGTTTAAACAATACAAATGTCCTCCAATAAAAGCTGACAATCTGTATTTTAACTTCATATTAAAACCTTGTTCTTGCCTTTCTGTTATTTCCCCTTGAAAAATAACAGAAAAAGTAAGGGCAGAGTCTTGATATTAAACTCTGACTTTTCTTGCTGTCCATAGGACTTGTATAGATGGGGATGCTGCTATCTGGCACTACTATCCAAGGCTGTTAGTCATGACTCAAGTCATCTCTGAGGTGGTACCTCCACCGGAGGCCCTGGCTCCCTCTGACAGCCCTGTGAATACTCGGGATGAAGCCACTCCTGTGAAACATCGTCACGGGGAGACCAAGATGGAAGTGGGAGGAGCTACTGAGGAGCCTCCTGGAGACTGGTGTGAACCTGTAGAAGATGATGATGAAGATGATGATGATGATGATGATGAAAATGACGCACGCATGACCCACGCATTTTTGTCCGAAGGGAGGCGGAAGAGGAGAGTCTTGCAGGGGAGAGTGAACGGAGCGGGAGCGTGGCGGGCAGTGAGAAGAACTTCAAGAAGAGGGCCAATAACCAGTATGTTGGTATTGTTTATTGTTGGCCGTGTTCATAGTACCAAATATCAATTATGTGACTTCTAGCCATAGTGTATAATACTGGTCATTCTGTAGCAAATGGTTACTGGATATATTTCCCTATAATCCTCTTTGTAGATAGCCTTTTGATGTCTTGTCATATCTGTATCTGTATTTCTGTTATTCCACTATGCTTTTCCTAATGATTCAGTATTCATCTCATGTCAATTTTTAGTTTGTCACGTAGGAAAAGAACGAAACCTGAAGAGGGATGGGAGGAATGGCCAGTACTTGGAGACGGGTGGATGCGCAAAGTGGTCGTTCGTCGCTCAGGTTCCAGTGTCGGCCAGAAAGATGTTTATTACATGAGGTAAAAACTACCTGGCAGACTTTATCTGATATTTTTAGACCAATGGTTAGTGCAGATTTTTTGACAACTGATATGATGATCATAATCTCAATCTGAATAGCACAAATGGATACCAAAGGTTTTCCTACAAACTTTTGTCGTTCGCAGTCCGTTGGGGGAGCGTGTGAGAAGTCGAGTTGAACTTTCCAAAAACCTGGGAGGAACTCTTGACATGTCAATGTTCAAGTACAAAACAGGGCTGTTCGTAGATGGCCAACAGAAACCCATGCGTAAGAGAAGGAAGGTAATGAAAAAGCTTTTTAATGAAAAAAAAACCTTTTCTCCCTGATGAATATTTCAGCATATTCTAGTTAGGTGACGTCTCAGCGCCTATGGAAGATTGTGTATAATGAGCTGGGGGGATGTCCAACTCCCAGCATCCTCGGGTGGCCCCAGGACCATTTCCTAAGTCTGCTTGCTATTGACATGGCCTTACAGTACATGAAGCTTGGTTTCTTCAAACTTTATAATATTTTTAAAACTCACTGCCATTGCTGTTGTATGTGAACATGAGACAATATTTTGTTATTTAACTCTGACATGAAGCCTATGCAGATTGAACTTGTGGTATTTATTATAAATGTCAAGAGCCATTCTGTAAGCAAAGACGACATATCTGCTACCTGTCTAAATTACTATAGTGATGTTGCAGGTGTTTAGAAAATTGATAAAGATTACCCACCTTATATTCCTTTTGTAATTCAATATGTTTTCTCAAGAATTGTGTATATTGTGAAGAAACATGTATTTGTAAATAAATAGTAAATCTATTCTTCTAAACACAGAGTGTATATGCAACCAAATACTAAACATGAAATAGGGGGACTATCATGCATGAGAGTGTTCTTGTTTATAAATGGTTTAAACAATACAAATGTCCTCCAATAAAAGCTGACAATCTGTATTTTAACTTCATATTAAAACCTTGTTCTTGCCTTTCTGTTATTTCCCCTTGAAAAATAACAGAAAAAGTAAGGGCAGAGTCTTGATATTAAACTCTGACTTTTCTTGCTGTCCATAGGACTTGTATAGATGGGGATGCTGCTATCTGGCACTACTATCCAAGGCTGTTAGTCATGACTCAAGTCATCTCTGAGGTGGTACCTCCACCGGAGGCCCTGGCTCCCTCTGACAGCCCTGTGAATACTCGGGATGAAGCCACTCCTGTGAAACATCGTCACGGGGAGACCAAGATGGAAGTGGGAGGAGCTACTGAGGAGCCTCCTGGAGACTGGTGTGAACCTGTAGAAGATGATGATGAAGATGATGATGATGATGAAAATGACGCACGCATGACCCACGCATTTTTGTCCGAAGGGAGGCGGAAGAGGAGAGTCTTGCAGGGGAGAGTGAACGGAGCGGGAGCGTGGCGGGCAGTGAGAAGAACTTCAAGAAGAGGGCCAATAACCAGTATGTTGGTATTGTTTATTGTTGGCCGTGTTCATAGTACCAAATATCAATTATGTGACTTCTAGCCATAGTGTATAATACTGGTCATTCTGTAGCAAATGGTTACTGGATATATTTCCCTATAATCCTCTTTGTAGATAGCTTTTTGATGTCTTGTCATATCTGTATCTGTATTTCTGTTATTCCACTATGCTTTTCCTAATGATTCAGTATTCATCTCATGTCAATTTTTAGTTTGTCACGTAGGAAAAGAACGAAACCTGAAGAGGGATGGGAGGAATGGCCAGTACTTGGAGACGGGTGGATGCGCAAAGTGGTCGTTCGTCGCTCAGGTTCCAGTGTCGGCCAGAAAGATGTTTATTACATGAGGTAAAAACTACCTGGCAGACTTTATCTGATATTTTTAGACCAATGGTTAGTGCAGATTTTTTGACAACTGATATGATGATCATAATCTCAATCTGAATAGCACAAATGGATACCAAAGGTTTTCCTACAAACTTTTGTCGTTCGCAGTCCGTTGGGGGAGCGTGTGAGAAGTCGAGTTGAACTTTCCAAAAACCTGGGAGGAACTCTTGACATGTCAATGTTCAAGTACAAAACAGGGCTGTTCGTAGATGGCCAACAGAAACCCATGCGTAAGAGAAGGAAGGTAATGAAAAAGCTTTTTAATGAAAAAAAAACCTTTCCTCCCTGATGAATATTTCTGCATATTCTAGTTAGGTGACGTCTCAGCGCCTATGGAAGATTGTGTATAATGAGCTGGGGGGATGTCCAACTCCCAGCATCCTCGGGTGGCCCCAGGACCATTTCCTAAGTCTGCTTGCTATTGACATGGCCTTACAGTACATGAAGCTTGGTTTCTTCAAACTTTATAATATTTTTAAAACTCACTGCCATTGCTGTTGTATGTGAACATGAGACAATATTTTGTTATTTAACTCTGACATGAAGCCTATGCAGATTGAACTTGTGGTATTTATTATTAATGTCAAGATGCATTCTGTAAGCAAAGACGACATATCTGCTACCTGTCTAAATTACTATAGTGATGTTGCAGGTGTTTAGAAAATTGATAAAGATTACCCACCTTATATTCCTTTTGTAATTCAATATGTTTTCTCAAGAATTGTGTATATTGTGAAGAAACATGTATTTGTAAATAAATAGTAAATCTATTCTTCTAAACACAGAGTGTATATGCAACCAAATACTAAACATGAAATAGGGGGACTATCATGCATGAGAGTGTTCTTGTTTATAAATGGTTTAAACAATACAAATGTCCTCCAATAAAAGCTGACAATCTGTATTTTAACTTCATATTAAAACCTTGTTCTTGCCTTTCTGTTATTTCCCCTTGAAAAATAACAGAAAAAGTAAGGGCAGAGTCTTGATATTAAACTCTGACTTTTCTTGCTGTCCATAGGACTTGTATAGATGGGGATGCTGCTATCTGGCACTACTATCCAAGGCTGTTAGTCATGACTCAAGTCATCTCTGAGGTGGTACCTCCACCGGAGGCCCTGGCTCCCTCTGACAGCCCTGTGAATACTCGGGATGAAGCCACTCCTGTGAAACATCGTCACGGGGAGACCAAGATGGAAGTGGGAGGAGCTACTGAGGAGCCTCCTGGAGACTGGTGTGAACCTGTAGAAGATGATGATGAAGATGATGATGATGATGATGATGAAAATGACGCACGCATGACCCACGCATTTTTGTCCGAAGGGAGGCGGAAGAGGAGAGTCTTGCAGGGGAGAGTGAACGGAGCGGGAGCGTGGCGGGCAGTGAGAAGAACTTCAAGAAGAGGGCCAATAACCAGTATGTTGGTATTGTTTATTGTTGGCCGTGTTCATAGTACCAAATATCAATTATGTGACTTCTAGCCATAGTGTATAATACTGGTCATTCTGTAGCAAATGGTTACTGGATATATTTCCCTATAATCCTCTTTGTAGATAGCCTTTTGATGTCTTGTCATATCTGTATCTGTATTTCTGTTATTCCACTATGCTTTTCCTAATGATTCAGTATTCATCTCATGTCAATTTTTAGTTTGTCACGTAGGAAAATAACGAAACCTGAAGAGGGATGGGAGGAATGGCCAGTACTTGGAGACGGGTGGATGCGCAAAGTGGTCGTTCGTCGCTCAGGTTCCAGTGTCGGCCAGAAAGATGTTTATTACATGAGGTAAAAACTACCTGGCAGACTTTATCTGATATTTTTAGACCAATGGTTAGTGCAGATTTTTTGACAACTGATATGATGATCATAATCTCAATCTGAATAGCACAAATGGATACCAAAGGTTTTCCTACAAACTTTTGTCGTTCGCAGTCCGTTGGGGGAGCGTGTGAGAAGTCGAGTTGAACTTTCCAAAAACCTGGGAGGAACTCTTGACATGTCAATGTTCAAGTACAAAACAGGGCTGTTCGTAGATGGCCAACAGAAACCCATGCGTAAGAGAAGGAAGGTAATGAAAAAGCTTTTTAATGAAAAAAAAACCTTTTCTCCCTGATGAATATTTCAGCATATTCTAGTTAGGTGACGTCTCAGCGCCTATGGAAGATTGTGTATAATGAGCTGGGGGGATGTCCAACTCCCAGCATCCTCGGGTGGCCCCAGGACCATTTCCTAAGTCTGCTTGCTATTGACATGGCCTTACAGTACATGAAGCTTGGTTTCTTCAAACTTTATAATATTTTTAAAACTCACTGCCATTGCTGTTGTATGTGAACATGAGACAATATTTTGTTATTTAACTCTGACATGAAGCCTATGCAGATTGAACTTGTGGTATTTATTATAAATGTCAAGAGCCATTCTGTAAGCAAAGACGACATATCTGCTACCTGTCTAAATTACTATAGTGATGTTGCAGGTGTTTAGAAAATTGATAAAGATTACCCACCTTATATTCCTTTTGTAATTCAATATGTTTTCTCAAGAATTGTGTATATTGTGAAGAAACATGTATTTGTAAATAAATAGTAAATCTATTCTTCTAAACACAGAGTGTATATGCAACCAAATACTAAACATGAAATAGGGGGACTATCATGCATGAGAGTGTTCTTGTTTATAAATGGTTTAAACAATACAAATGTCCTCCAATAAAAGCTGACAATCTGTATTTTAACTTCATATTAAAACCTTGTTCTTGCCTTTCTGTTATTTCCCCTTGAAAAATAACAGAAAAAGTAAGGGCAGAGTCTTGATATTAAACTCTGACTTTTCTTGCTGTCCATAGGACTTGTATAGATGGGGATGCTGCTATCTGGCACTACTATCCAAGGCTGTTAGTCATGACTCAAGTCATCTCTGAGGTGGTACCTCCACCGGAGGCCCTGGCTCCCTCTGACAGCCCTGTGAATACTCGGGATGAAGCCACTCCTGTGAAACATCGTCACGGGGAGACCAAGATGGAAGTGGGAGGAGCTACTGAGGAGCCTCCTGGAGACTGGTGTGAACCTGTAGAAGATGATGATGAAGATGATGATGATGATGAAAATGACGCACGCATGACCCACGCATTTTTGTCCGAAGGGAGGCGGAAGAGGAGAGTCTTGCAGGGGAGAGTGAACGGAGCGGGAGCGTGGCGGGCAGTGAGAAGAACTTCAAGAAGAGGGCCAATAACCAGTATGTTGGTATTGTTTATTGTTGGCCGTGTTCATAGTACCAAATATCAATTATGTGACTTCTAGCCATAGTGTATAATACTGGTCATTCTGTAGCAAATGGTTACTGGATATATTTCCCTATAATCCTCTTTGTAGATAGCCTTTTGATGTCTTGTCATATCTGTATCTGTATTTCTGTTATTCCACTATGCTTTTCCTAATGATTCAGTATTCATCTCATGTCAATTTTTAGTTTGTCACGTAGGAAAAGAACGAAACCTGAAGAGGGATGGGAGGAATGGCCAGTACTTGGAGACGGGTGGATGCGCAAAGTGGTCGTTCGTCGCTCAGGTTCCAGTGTCGGCCAGAAAGATGTTTATTACATGAGGTAAAAACTACCTGGCAGACTTTATCTGATATTTTTAGACCAATGGTTAGTGCAGATTTTTTGACAACTGATATGATGATCATAATCTCAATCTGAATAGCACAAATGGATACCAAAGGTTTTCCTACAAACTTTTGTCGTTCGCAGTCCGTTGGGGGAGCGTGTGAGAAGTCGAGTTGAACTTTCCAAAAACCTGGGAGGAACTCTTGACATGTCAATGTTCAAGTACAAAACAGGGCTGTTCGTAGATGGCCAACAGAAACCCATGCGTAAGAGAAGGAAGGTAATGAAAAAGCTTTTTAATGAAAAAAAAACCTTTCCTCCCTGATGAATATTTCTGCATATTCTAGTTAGGTGACGTCTCAGCGCCTATGGAAGATTGTGTATAATGAGCTGGGGGGATGTCCAACTCCCAGCATCCTCGGGTGGCCCCAGGACCATTTCCTAAGTCTGCTTGCTATTGACATGGCCTTACAGTACATGAAGCTTGGTTTCTTCAAACTTTATAATATTTTTAAAACTCACTGCCATTGCTGTTGTATGTGAACATGAGACAATATTTTGTTATTTAACTCTGACATGAAGCCTATGCAGATTGAACTTGTGGTATTTATTATAAATGTCAAGAGCCATTCTGTAAGCAAAGACGACATATCTGCTACCTGTCTAAATTACTATAGTGATGTTGCAGGTGTTTAGAAAATTGATAAAGATTACCCACCTTATATTCCTTTTGTAATTCAATATGTTTTCTCAAGAATTGTGTATATTGTGAAGAAACATGTATTTGTAAATAAATAGTAAATCTATTCTTCTAAACACAGAGTGTATATGCAACCAAATACTAAACATGAAATAGGGGGACTATCATGCATGAGAGTGTTCTTGTTTATAAATGGTTTAAACAATACAAATGTCCTCCAATAAAAGCTGACAATCTGTATTTTAACTTCATATTAAAACCTTGTTCTTGCCTTTCTGTTATTTCCCCTTGAAAAATAACAGAAAAAGTAAGGGCAGAGTCTTGATATTAAACTCTGACTTTTCTTGCTGTCCATAGGACTTGTATAGATGGGGATGCTGCTATCTGGCACTACTATCCAAGGCTGTTAGTCATGACTCAAGTCATCTCTGAGGTGGTACCTCCACCGGAGGCCCTGGCTCCCTCTGACAGCCCTGTGAATACTCGGGATGAAGCCACTCCTGTGAAACATCGTCACGGGGAGACCAAGATGGAAGTGGGAGGAGCTACTGAGGAGCCTCCTGGAGACTGGTGTGAACCTGTAGAAGATGATGATGAAGATGATGATGATGATGAAAATGACGCACGCATGACCCACGCATTTTTGTCCGAAGGGAGGCGGAAGAGGAGAGTCTTGCAGGGGAGAGTGAACGGAGCGGGAGCGTGGCGGGCAGTGAGAAGAACTTCAAGAAGAGGGCCAATAACCAGTATGTTGGTATTGTTTATTGTTGGCCGTGTTCATAGTACCAAATATCAATTATGTGACTTCTAGCCATAGTGTATAATACTGGTCATTCTGTAGCAAATGGTTACTGGATATATTTCCCTATAATCCTCTTTGTAGATAGCCTTTTGATGTCTTGTCATATCTGTATCTGTATTTCTGTTATTCCACTATGCTTTTCCTAATGATTCAGTATTCATCTCATGTCAATTTTTAGTTTGTCACGTAGGAAAAGAACGAAACCTGAAGAGGGATGGGAGGAATGGCCAGTACTTGGAGACGGGTGGATGCGCAAAGTGGTCGTTCGTCGCTCAGGTTCCAGTGTCGGCCAGAAAGATGTTTATTACATGAGGTAAAAACTACCTGGCAGACTTTATCTGATATTTTTAGACCAATGGTTAGTGCAGATTTTTTGACAACTGATATGATGATCATAATCTCAATCTGAATAGCACAAATGGATACCAAAGGTTTTCCTACAAACTTTTGTCGTTCGCAGTCCGTTGGGGGAGCGTGTGAGAAGTCGAGTTGAACTTTCCAAAAACCTGGGAGGAACTCTTGACATGTCAATGTTCAAGTACAAAACAGGGCTGTTCGTAGATGGCCAACAGAAACCCATGCGTAAGAGAAGGAAGGTAATGAAAAAGCTTTTTAATGAAAAAAAAACCTTTCCTCCCTGATGAATATTTCTGCATATTCTAGTTAGGTGACGTCTCAGCGCCTATGGAAGATTGTGTATAATGAGCTGGGGGGATGTCCAACTCCCAGCATCCTCGGGTGGCCCCAGGACCATTTCCTAAGTCTGCTTGCTATTGACATGGCCTTACAGTACATGAAGCTTGGTTTCTTCAAACTTTATAATATTTTTAAAACTCACTGCCATTGCTGTTGTATGTGAACATGAGACAATATTTTGTTATTTAACTCTGACATGAAGCCTATGCAGATTGAACTTGTGGTATTTATTATTAATGTCAAGATGCATTCTGTAAGCAAAGACGACATATCTGCTACCTGTCTAAATTACTATAGTGATGTTGCAGGTGTTTAGAAAATTGATAAAGATTACCCACCTTATATTCCTTTTGTAATTCAATATGTTTTCTCAAGAATTGTGTATATTGTGAAGAAACATGTATTTGTAAATAAATAGTAAATCTATTCTTCTAAACACAGAGTGTATATGCAACCAAATACTAAACATGAAATAGGGGGACTATCATGCATGAGAGTGTTCTTGTTTATAAATGGTTTAAACAATACAAATGTCCTCCAATAAAAGCTGACAATCTGTATTTTAACTTCATATTAAAACCTTGTTCTTGCCTTTCTGTTATTTCCCCTTGAAAAATAACAGAAAAAGTAAGGGCAGAGTCTTGATATTAAACTCTGACTTTTCTTGCTGTCCATAGGACTTGTATAGATGGGGATGCTGCTATCTGGCACTACTATCCAAGGCTGTTAGTCATGACTCAAGTCATCTCTGAGGTGGTACCTCCACCGGAGGCCCTGGCTCCCTCTGACAGCCCTGTGAATACTCGGGATGAAGACACTCCTGTGAAACATCGTCACGGGGAGACCAAGATGGAAGTGGGAGGAGCTACTGAGGAGCCTCCTGGAGACTGGTGTGAACCTGTAGAAGATGATGATGATGATGATGATGAAAATGACGCACGGATGACCCACGCATTTTTGTCCGAAGGGAGGCGGAAGAGGAGAGTCTTGCAGGGGAGAGTGAACGGAGCGGGAGCGTGGCGGGCAGTGAGAAGAACTTCAAGAAGAGGGCCAATAACCAGTATGTTGGTATTGTTTATTGTTGGCCGTGTTCATAGTACCAAATATCAATTATGTGACTTCTAGCCATAGTGTATAATACTGGTCATTCTGTAGCAAATGGTTACTGGATATATTTCCCTATAATCCTCTTTGTAGATAGCCTTTTGATGTCTTGTCATATCTGTATCTGTATTTCTGTTATTCCACTATGCTTTTCCTAATGATTCAGTATTCATCTCATGTCAATTTTTAGTTTGTCACGTAGGAAAAGAACGAAACCTGAAGAGGGATGGGAGGAATGGCCAGTACTTGGAGACGGGTGGATGCGCAAAGTGGTCGTTCGTCGCTCAGGTTCCAGTGTCGGCCAGAAAGATGTTTATTACATGAGGTAAAAACTACCTGGCAGACTTTATCTGATATTTTTAGACCAATGGTTAGTGCAGATTTTTTGACAACTGATATGATGATCATAATCTCAATCTGAATAGCACAAATGGATACCAAAGGTTTTCCTACAAACTTTTGTCGTTCGCAGTCCGTTGGGGGAGCGTGTGAGAAGTCGAGTTGAACTTTCCAAAAACCTGGGAGGAACTCTTGACATGTCAATGTTCAAGTACAAAACAGGGCTGTTCGTAGATGGCCAACAGAAACCCATGCGTAAGAGAAGGAAGGTAATGAAAAAGCTTTTTAATGAAAAAAAAACCTTTTCTCCCTGATGAATATTTCAGCATATTCTAGTTAGGTGACGTCTCAGCGCCTATGGAAGATTGTGTATAATGAGCTGGGGGGATGTCCAACTCCCAGCATCCTCGGGTGGCCCCAGGACCATTTCCTAAGTCTGCTTGCTATTGACATGGCCTTACAGTACATGAAGCTTGGTTTCTTCAAACTTTATAATATTTTTAAAACTCACTGCCATTGCTGTTGTATGTGAACATGAGACAATATTTTGTTATTTAACTCTGACATGAAGCCTATGCAGATTGAACTTGTGGTATTTATTATAAATGTCAAGATGCATTCTGTAAGCAAAGACGACATATCTGCTACCTGTCTAAATTACTATAGTGATGTTGCAGGTGTTTAGAAAATTGATAAAGATTACCCACCTTATATTCCTTTTGTAATTCAATATGTTTTCTCAAAAATTGTGTATATTGTGAAGAAACATGTATTTGTAAATAAATAGTAAATCTATTCTTCTAAACACAGAGTGTATATGCAACCAAATACTAAACATGAAATAGGGGGACTATCATGCATGAGTGTTCTTGTTTATAAATGGTTTAAACAATACAAATGTCCTCCAATAAAAGCTGACAATCTGTATTTTAACTTCATATTAAAACCTTGTTCTTGCCTTTCTGTTATTTCCCCTTGAAAAATAACAGAAAAAGTAAGGGCAGAGTCTTGATATTAAACTCTGACTTTTCTTGCTGTCCATAGGACTTGTATAGATGGGGATTCTGCTATCTGGCACTACTATCCAAGGCTGTTAGTCATGACTCAAGTCATCTCTGAGGTGGTACCTCCACCGGAGGCCCTGGCTCCCTCTGACAGCCCTGTGAATACTCGGGATGAAGCCACTCCTGTGAAACATCGTCACGGGGAGACCAAGATGGAAGTGGGAGGAGCTACTGAGGAGCCTCCTGGAGACTGGTGTGAACCTGTAGAAGATGATGATGAAGATGATGATGATGATGATGATGAAAATGACGCACGCATGACCCACGCATTTTTGTCCGAAGGGAGGCAGAAGAGGAGAGTCTTGCAGGGGAGAGTGAACGGAGCGGGAGCGTGGCGGGCAGTGAGAAGAACTTCAAGAAGAGGGCCAATAACCAGTATGTTGGTATTGTTTATTGTTGGCCGTGTTCATAGTACCAAATATCAATTATGTGACTTCTAGCCATAGTGTATAATACTGGTCATTCTGTAGCAAATGGTTACTGGATATATTTCCCTATAATCCTCTTTGTAGATAGCCTTTTGATGTCTTGTCATATCTGTATCTGTATTTCTGTTATTCCACTATGCTTTTCCTAATGATTCAGTATTCATCTCATGTCAATTTTTAGTTTGTCACGTAGGAAAAGAACGAAACCTGAAGAGGGATGGGAGGAATGGCCAGTACTTGGAGACGGGTGGATGCGCAAAGTGGTCGTTCGTCGCTCAGGTTCCAGTGTCGGCCAGAAAGATGTTTATTACATGAGGTAAAAACTACCTGGCAGACTTTATCTGATATTTTTAGACCAATGGTTAGTGCAGATTTTTTGACAACTGATATGATGATCATAATCTCAATCTGAATAGCACAAATGGATACCAAAGGTTTTCCTACAAACTTTTGTCGTTCGCAGTCCGTTGGGGGAGCGTGTGAGAAGTCGAGTTGAACTTTCCAAAAACCTGGGAGGAACTCTTGACATGTCAATGTTCAAGTACAAAACAGGGCTGTTCGTAGATGGCCAACAGAAACCCATGCGTAAGAGAAGGAAGGTAATGAAAAAGCTTTTTAATGAAAAAAAAACCTTTTCTCCCTGATGAATATTTCTGCATATTCTAGTTAGGTGACGTCTCAGCGCCTATGGAAGATTGTGTATAATGAGCTGGGGGGATGTCCAACTCCCAGCATCCTCGGGTGGCCCCAGGACCATTTCCTAAGTCTGCTTGCTATTGACATGGCCTTACAGTACATGAAGCTTGGTTTCTTCAAACTTTATAATATTTTTAAAACTCACTGCCATTGCTGTTGTATGTGAACATGAGACAATATTTTGTTATTTAACTCTGACATGAAGCCTATGCAGATTGAACTTGTGGTATTTATTATAAATGTCAAGATGCATTCTGTAAGCAAAGACGACATATCTGCTACCTGTCTAAATTACTATAGTGATGTTGCAGGTGTTTAGAAAATTGATAAAGATTACCCACCTTATATTCCTTTTGTAATTCAATATGTTTTCTCAAGAATTGTGTATATTGTGAAGAAACATGTATTTGTAAATAAATAGTAAATCTATTCTTCTAAACACAGAGTGTATATGCAACCAAATACTAAACATGAAATAGGGGGACTATCATGCATGAGAGTGTTTTTGTTTATAAATGGTTTAAACAATACAAATGTCCTCCAATAAAAGCTGACAATCTGTATTTTAACTTCATATTAAAACCTTGTTCTTGCCTTTCTGTTATTTCCCCTTGAAAAATAACAGAAAAAGTAAGGGCAGAGTCTTGATATTAAACTCTGACTTTTCTTGCTGTCCATAGGACTTGTATAGATGGGGATGCTGCTATCTGGCACTACTATCCAAGGCTGTTAGTCATGACTCAAGTCATCTCTGAGGTGGTACCTCCACCGGAGGCCCTGGCTCCCTCTGACAGCCCTGTGAATACTCGGGATGAAGCCACTCCTGTGAAACATCGTCACGGGGAGACCAAGATGGAAGTGGGAGGAGCTACTGAGGAGCCTCCTGGAGACTGGTGTGAACCTGTAGAAGATGATGATGAAGATGATGATGATGATGATGATGAAAATGACGCACGCATGACCCACGCATTTTTGTCCGAAGGGAGGCGGAAGAGGAGAGTCTTGCAGGGGAGAGTGAACGGAGCGGGAGCGTGGCGGGCAGTGAGAAGAACTTCAAGAAGAGGGCCAATAACCAGTATGTTGGTATTGTTTATTGTTGGCCGTGTTCATAGTACCAAATATCAATTATGTGACTTCTAGCCATAGTGTATAATACTGGTCATTCTGTAGCAAATGGTTACTGGATATATTTCCCTATAATCCTCTTTGTAGATAGCCTTTTGATGTCTTGTCATATCTGTATCTGTATTTCTGTTATTCCACTATGCTTTTCCTAATGATTCAGTATTCATCTCATGTCAATTTTTAGTTTGTCACGTAGGAAAAGAACGAAACCTGAAGAGGGATGGGAGGAATGGCCAGTACTTGGAGACGGGTGGATGCGCAAAGTGGTCGTTCGTCGCTCAGGTTCCAGTGTCGGCCAGAAAGATGTTTATTACATGAGGTAAAAACTACCTGGCAGACTTTATCTGATATTTTTAGACCAATGGTTAGTGCAGATTTTTTGACAACTGATATGATGATCATAATCTCAATCTGAATAGCACAAATGGATACCAAAGGTTTTCCTACAAACTTTTGTCGTTCGCAGTCCGTTGGGGGAGCGTGTGAGAAGTCGAGTTGAACTTTCCAAAAACCTGGGAGGAACTCTTGACATGTCAATGTTCAAGTACAAAACAGGGCTGTTCGTAGATGGCCAACAGAAACCCATGCGTAAGAGAAGGAAGGTAATGAAAAAGCTTTTTAATGAAAAAAAAACCTTTTCTCCCTGATGAATATTTCTGCATATTCTAGTTAGGTGACGTCTCAGCGCCTATGGAAGATTGTGTATAATGAGCTGGGGGGATGTCCAACTCCCAGCATCCTCGGGTGGCCCCAGGACCATTTCCTAAGTCTGCTTGCTATTGACATGGCCTTACAGTACATGAAGCTTGGTTTCTTCAAACTTTATAATATTTTTAAAACTCACTGCCATTGCTGTTGTATGTGAACATGAGACAATATTTTGTTATTTAACTCTGACATGAAGCCTATGCAGATTGAACTTGTGGTATTTATTATAAATGTCAAGATGCATTCTGTAAGCAAAGACGACATATCTGCTACCTGTCTAAATTACTATAGTGATGTTGCAGGTGTTTAGAAAATTGATAAAGATTACCCACCTTATATTCCTTTTGTAATTCAATATGTTTTCTCAAGAATTGTGTATATTGTGAAGAAACATGTATTTGTAAATAAATAGTAAATCTATTCTTCTAAACACAGAGTGTATATGCAACCAAATACTAAACATGAAATAGGGGGACTATCATGCATGAGAGTGTTCTTGTTTATAAATGGTTTAAACAATACAAATGTCCTCCAATAAAAGCTGACAATCTGTATTTTAACTTCATATTAAAACCTTGTTCTTGCCTTTCTGTTATTTCCCCTTGAAAAATAACAGAAAAAGTAAGGGCAGAGTCTTGATATTAAACTCTGACTTTTCTTGCTGTCCATAGGACTTGTATAGATGGGGATGCTGCTATCTGGCACTACTATCCAAGGCTGTTAGTCATGACTCAAGTCATCTCTGAGGTGGTACCTCCACCGGAGGCCCTGGCTCCCTCTGACAGCCCTGTGAATACTCGGGATGAAGCCACTCCTGTGAAACATCGTCACGGGGAGACCAAGATGGAAGTGGGAGGAGCTACTGAGGAGCCTCCTGGAGACTGGTGTGAACCTGTAGAAGATGATGATGAAGATGATGATGATGATGATGATGAAAATGACGCACGCATGACCCACGCATTTTTGTCCGAAGGGAGGCGGAAGAGGAGAGTCTTGCAGGGGAGAGTGAACGGAGCGGGAGCGTGGCGGGCAGTGAGAAGAACTTCAAGAAGAGGGCCAATAACCAGTATGTTGGTATTGTTTATTGTTGGCCGTGTTCATAGTACCAAATATCAATTATGTGACTTCTAGCCATAGTGTATAATACTGGTCATTCTGTAGCAAATGGTTACTGGATATATTTCCCTATAATCCTCTTTGTAGATAGCCTTTTGATGTCTTGTCATATCTGTATCTGTATTTCTGTTATTCCACTATGCTTTTCCTAATGATTCAGTATTCATCTCATGTCAATTTTTAGTTTGTCACGTAGGAAAAGAACGAAACCTGAAGAGGGATGGGAGGAATGGCCAGTACTTGGAGACGGGTGGATGCGCAAAGTGGTCGTTCGTCGCTCAGGTTCCAGTGTCGGCCAGAAAGATGTTTATTACATGAGGTAAAAACTACCTGGCAGACTTTATCTGATATTTTTAGACCAATGGTTAGTGCAGATTTTTTGACAACTGATATGATGATCATAATCTCAATCTGAATAGCACAAATGGATACCAAAGGTTTTCCTACAAACTTTTGTCGTTCGCAGTCCGTTGGGGGAGCGTGTGAGAAGTCGAGTTGAACTTTCCAAAAACCTGGGAGGAACTCTTGACATGTCAATGTTCAAGTACAAAACAGGGCTGTTCGTAGATGGCCAACAGAAACCCATGCGTAAGAGAAGGAAGGTAATGAAAAAGCTTTTTAATGAAAAAAAAACCTTTTCTCCCTGATGAATATTTCAGCATATTCTAGTTAGGTGACGTCTCAGCGCCTATGGAAGATTGTGTATAATGAGCTGGGGGGATGTCCAACTCCCAGCATCCTCGGGTGGCCCCAGGACCATTTCCTAAGTCTGCTTGCTATTGACATGGCCTTACAGTACATGAAGCTTGGTTTCTTCAAACTTTATAATATTTTTAAAACTCACTGCCATTGCTGTTGTATGTGAACATGAGACAATATTTTGTTATTTAACTCTGACATGAAGCCTATGCAGATTGAACTTGTGGTATTTATTATTAATGTCAAGATGCATTCTGTAAGCAAAGACGACATATCTGCTACCTGTCTAAATTACTATAGTGATGTTGCAGGTGTTTAGAAAATTGATAAAGATTACCCACCTTATATTCCTTTTGTAATTCAATATGTTTTCTCAAGAATTGTGTATATTGTGAAGAAACATGTATTTGTAAATAAATAGTAAATCTATTCTTCTAAACACAGAGTGTATATGCAACCAAATACTAAACATGAAATAGGGGGACTATCATGCATGAGAGTGTTCTTGTTTATAAATGGTTTAAACAATACAAATGTCCTCCAATAAAAGCTGACAATCTGTATTTTAACTTCATATTAAAACCTTGTTCTTGCCTTTCTGTTATTTCCCCTTGAAAAATAACAGAAAAAGTAAGGGCAGAGTCTTGATATTAAACTCTGACTTTTCTTGCTGTCCATAGGACTTGTATAGATGGGGATGCTGCTATCTGGCACTACTATCCAAGGCTGTTAGTCATGACTCAAGTCATCTCTGAGGTGGTACCTCCACCGGAGGCCCTGGCTCCCTCTGACAGCCCTGTGAATACTCGGGATGAAGACACTCCTGTGAAACATCGTCACGGGGAGACCAAGATGGAAGTGGGAGGAGCTACTGAGGAGCCTCCTGGAGACTGGTGTGAACCTGTAGAAGATGATGATGATGATGATGATGAAAATGACGCACGGATGACCCACGCATTTTTGTCCGAAGGGAGGCGGAAGAGGAGAGTCTTGCAGGGGAGAGTGAACGGAGCGGGAGCGTGGCGGGCAGTGAGAAGAACTTCAAGAAGAGGGCCAATAACCAGTATGTTGGTATTGTTTATTGTTGGCCGTGTTCATAGTACCAAATATCAATTATGTGACTTCTAGCCATAGTGTATAATACTGGTCATTCTGTAGCAAATGGTTACTGGATATATTTCCCTATAATCCTCTTTGTAGATAGCCTTTTGATGTCTTGTCATATCTGTATCTGTATTTCTGTTATTCCACTATGCTTTTCCTAATGATTCAGTATTCATCTCATGTCAATTTTTAGTTTGTCACGTAGGAAAAGAACGAAACCTGAAGAGGGATGGGAGGAATGGCCAGTACTTGGAGACGGGTGGATGCGCAAAGTGGTCGTTCGTCGCTCAGGTTCCAGTGTCGGCCAGAAAGATGTTTATTACATGAGGTAAAAACTACCTGGCAGACTTTATCTGATATTTTTAGACCAATGGTTAGTGCAGATTTTTTGACAACTGATATGATGATCATAATCTCAATCTGAATAGCACAAATGGATACCAAAGGTTTTCCTACAAACTTTTGTCGTTCGCAGTCCGTTGGGGGAGCGTGTGAGAAGTCGAGTTGAACTTTCCAAAAACCTGGGAGGAACTCTTGACATGTCAATGTTCAAGTACAAAACAGGGCTGTTCGTAGATGGCCAACAGAAACCCATGCGTAAGAGAAGGAAGGTAATGAAAAAGCTTTTTAATGAAAAAAAAACCTTTTCTCCCTGATGAATATTTCAGCATATTCTAGTTAGGTGACGTCTCAGCGCCTATGGAAGATTGTGTATAATGAGCTGGGGGGATGTCCAACTCCCAGCATCCTCGGGTGGCCCCAGGACCATTTCCTAAGTCTGCTTGCTATTGACATGGCCTTACAGTACATGAAGCTTGGTTTCTTCAAACTTTATAATATTTTTAAAACTCACTGCCATTGCTGTTGTATGTGAACATGAGACAATATTTTGTTATTTAACTCTGACATGAAGCCTATGCAGATTGAACTTGTGGTATTTATTATAAATGTCAAGATGCATTCTGTAAGCAAAGACGACATATCTGCTACCTGTCTAAATTACTATAGTGATGTTGCAGGTGTTTAGAAAATTGATAAAGATTACCCACCTTATATTCCTTTTGTAATTCAATATGTTTTCTCAAAAATTGTGTATATTGTGAAGAAACATGTATTTGTAAATAAATAGTAAATCTATTCTTCTAAACACAGAGTGTATATGCAACCAAATACTAAACATGAAATAGGGGGACTATCATGCATGAGTGTTCTTGTTTATAAATGGTTTAAACAATACAAATGTCCTCCAATAAAAGCTGACAATCTGTATTTTAACTTCATATTAAAACCTTGTTCTTGCCTTTCTGTTATTTCCCCTTGAAAAATAACAGAAAAAGTAAGGGCAGAGTCTTGATATTAAACTCTGACTTTTCTTGCTGTCCATAGGACTTGTATAGATGGGGATTCTGCTATCTGGCACTACTATCCAAGGCTGTTAGTCATGACTCAAGTCATCTCTGAGGTGGTACCTCCACCGGAGGCCCTGGCTCCCTCTGACAGCCCTGTGAATACTCGGGATGAAGCCACTCCTGTGAAACATCGTCACGGGGAGACCAAGATGGAAGTGGGAGGAGCTACTGAGGAGCCTCCTGGAGACTGGTGTGAACCTGTAGAAGATGATGATGAAGATGATGATGATGATGATGATGAAAATGACGCACGCATGACCCACGCATTTTTGTCCGAAGGGAGGCGGAAGAGGAGAGTCTTGCAGGGGAGAGTGAACGGAGCGGGAGCGTGGCGGGCAGTGAGAAGAACTTCAAGAAGAGGGCCAATAACCAGTATGTTGGTATTGTTTATTGTTGGCCGTGTTCATAGTACCAAATATCAATTATGTGACTTCTAGCCATAGTGTATAATACTGGTCATTCTGTAGCAAATGGTTACTGGATATATTTCCCTATAATCCTCTTTGTAGATAGCCTTTTGATGTCTTGTCATATCTGTATCTGTATTTCTGTTATTCCACTATGCTTTTCCTAATGATTCAGTATTCATCTCATGTCAATTTTTAGTTTGTCACGTAGGAAAAGAACGAAACCTGAAGAGGGATGGGAGGAATGGCCAGTACTTGGAGACGGGTGGATGCGCAAAGTGGTCGTTCGTCGCTCAGGTTCCAGTGTCGGCCAGAAAGATGTTTATTACATGAGGTAAAAACTACCTGGCAGACTTTATCTGATATTTTTAGACCAATGGTTAGTGCAGATTTTTTGACAACTGATATGATGATCATAATCTCAATCTGAATAGCACAAATGGATACCAAAGGTTTTCCTACAAACTTTTGTCGTTCGCAGTCCGTTGGGGGAGCGTGTGAGAAGTCGAGTTGAACTTTCCAAAAACCTGGGAGGAACTCTTGACATGTCAATGTTCAAGTACAAAACAGGGCTGTTCGTAGATGGCCAACAGAAACCCATGCGTAAGAGAAGGAAGGTAATGAAAAAGCTTTTTAATGAAAAAAAAACCTTTTCTCCCTGATGAATATTTCTGCATATTCTAGTTAGGTGACGTCTCAGCGCCTATGGAAGATTGTGTATAATGAGCTGGGGGGATGTCCAACTCCCAGCATCCTCGGGTGGCCCCAGGACCATTTCCTAAGTCTGCTTGCTATTGACATGGCCTTACAGTACATGAAGCTTGGTTTCTTCAAACTTTATAATATTTTTAAAACTCACTGCCATTGCTGTTGTATGTGAACATGAGACAATATTTTGTTATTTAACTCTGACATGAAGCCTATGCAGATTGAACTTGTGGTATTTATTATAAATGTCAAGATGCATTCTGTAAGCAAAGACGACATATCTGCTACCTGTCTAAATTACTATAGTGATGTTGCAGGTGTTTAGAAAATTGATAAAGATTACCCACCTTATATTCCTTTTGTAATTCAATATGTTTTCTCAAGAATTGTGTATATTGTGAAGAAACATGTATTTGTAAATAAATAGTAAATCTATTCTTCTAAACACAGAGTGTATATGCAACCAAATACTAAACATGAAATAGGGGGACTATCATGCATGAGAGTGTTCTTGTTTATAAATGGTTTAAACAATACAAATGTCCTCCAATAAAAGCTGACAATCTGTATTTTAACTTCATATTAAAACCTTGTTCTTGCCTTTCTGTTATTTCCCCTTGAAAAATAACAGAAAAAGTAAGGGCAGAGTCTTGATATTAAACTCTGACTTTTCTTGCTGTCCATAGGACTTGTATAGATGGGGATGCTGCTATCTGGCACTACTATCCAAGGCTGTTAGTCATGACTCAAGTCATCTCTGAGGTGGTACCTCCACCGGAGGCCCTGGCTCCCTCTGACAGCCCTGTGAATACTCGGGATGAAGCCACTCCTGTGAAACATCGTCACGGGGAGACCAAGATGGAAGTGGGAGGAGCTACTGAGGAGCCTCCTGGAGACTGGTGTGAACCTGTAGAAGATGATGATGAAGATGATGATGATGATGATGATGAAAATGACGCACGCATGACCCACGCATTTTTGTCCGAAGGGAGGCGGAAGAGGAGAGTCTTGCAGGGGAGAGTGAACGGAGCGGGAGCGTGGCGGGCAGTGAGAAGAACTTCAAGAAGAGGGCCAATAACCAGTATGTTGGTATTGTTTATTGTTGGCCGTGTTCATAGTACCAAATATCAATTATGTGACTTCTAGCCATAGTGTATAATACTGGTCATTCTGTAGCAAATGGTTACTGGATATATTTCCCTATAATCCTCTTTGTAGATAGCCTTTTGATGTCTTGTCATATCTGTATCTGTATTTCTGTTATTCCACTATGCTTTTCCTAATGATTCAGTATTCATCTCATGTCAATTTTTAGTTTGTCACGTAGGAAAAGAACGAAACCTGAAGAGGGATGGGAGGAATGGCCAGTACTTGGAGACGGGTGGATGCGCAAAGTGGTCGTTCGTCGCTCAGGTTCCAGTGTCGGCCAGAAAGATGTTTATTACATGAGGTAAAAACTACCTGGCAGACTTTATCTGATATTTTTAGACCAATGGTTAGTGCAGATTTTTTGACAACTGATATGATGATCATAATCTCAATCTGAATAGCACAAATGGATACCAAAGGTTTTCCTACAAACTTTTGTCGTTCGCAGTCCGTTGGGGGAGCGTGTGAGAAGTCGAGTTGAACTTTCCAAAAACCTGGGAGGAACTCTTGACATGTCAATGTTCAAGTACAAAACAGGGCTGTTCGTAGATGGCCAACAGAAACCCATGCGTAAGAGAAGGAAGGTAATGAAAAAGCTTTTTAATGAAAAAAAAACCTTTTCTCCCTGATGAATATTTCAGCATATTCTAGTTAGGTGACGTCTCAGCGCCTATGGAAGATTGTGTATAATGAGCTGGGGGGATGTCCAACTCCCAGCATCCTCGGGTGGCCCCAGGACCATTTCCTAAGTCTGCTTGCTATTGACATGGCCTTACAGTACATGAAGCTTGGTTTCTTCAAACTTTATAATATTTTTAAAACTCACTGCCATTGCTGTTGTATGTGAACATGAGACAATATTTTGTTATTTAACTCTGACATGAAGCCTATGCAGATTGAACTTGTGGTATTTATTATAAATGTCAAGATGCATTCTGTAAGCAAAGACGACATATCTGCTACCTGTCTAAATTACTATAGTGATGTTGCAGGTGTTTAGAAAATTGATAAAGATTACCCACCTTATATTCCTTTTGTAATTCAATATGTTTTCTCAAAAATTGTGTATATTGTGAAGAAACATGTATTTGTAAATAAATAGTAAATCTATTCTTCTAAACACAGAGTGTATATGCAACCAAATACTAAACATGAAATAGGGGGACTATCATGCATGAGTGTTCTTGTTTATAAATGGTTTAAACAATACAAATGTCCTCCAATAAAAGCTGACAATCTGTATTTTAACTTCATATTAAAACCTTGTTCTTGCCTTTCTGTTATTTCCCCTTGAAAAATAACAGAAAAAGTAAGGGCAGAGTCTTGATATTAAACTCTGACTTTTCTTGCTGTCCATAGGACTTGTACAGATGGGGATTCTGCTATCTGGCACTACTATCCAAGGCTGTTAGTCATGACTCAAGTCATCTCTGAGGTGGTACCTCCACCGGAGGCCCTGGCTCCCTCTGACAGCCCTGTGAATACTCGGGATGAAGCCACTCCTGTGAAACATCGTCACGGGGAGACCAAGATGGAAGTGGGAGGAGCTACTGAGGAGCCTCCTGGAGACTGGTGTGAACCTGTAGAAGATGATGATGAAGATGATGATGATGATGATTATGAAAATGACGCACGCATGACCCACGCATTTTTGTCCGAAGGGAGGCGGAAGAGGAGAGTCTTGCAGGGGAGAGTGAACGGAGCGGGAGCGTGGCGGGCAGTGAGAAGAACTTCAAGAAGAGGGCCAATAACCAGTATGTTGGTATTGTTTATTGTTGGCCGTGTTCATAGTACCAAATATCAATTATGTGACTTCTAGCCATAGTGTATAATACTGGTCATTCTGTAGCAAATGGTTACTGGATATATTTCCCTATAATCCTCTTTGTAGATAGCCTTTTGATGTCTTGTCATATCTGTATCTGTATTTCTGTTATTCCACTATGCTTTTCCTAATGATTCAGTATTCATCTCATGTCAATTTTTAGTTTGTCACGTAGGAAAAGAACGAAACCTGAAGAGGGATGGGAGGAATGGCCAGTACTTGGAGACGGGTGGATGCGCAAAGTGGTCGTTCGTCGCTCAGGTTCCAGTGTCGGCCAGAAAGATGTTTATTACATGAGGTAAAAACTACCTGGCAGACTTTATCTGATATTTTTAGACCAATGGTTAGTGCAGATTTTTTGACAACTGATATGATGATCATAATCTCAATCTGAATAGCACAAATGGATACCAAAGGTTTTCCTACAAACTTTTGTCGTTCGCAGTCCGTTGGGGGAGCGTGTGAGAAGTCGAGTTGAACTTTCCAAAAACCTGGGAGGAACTCTTGACATGTCAATGTTCAAGTACAAAACAGGGCTGTTCGTAGATGGCCAACAGAAACCCATGCGTAAGAGAAGGAAGGTAATGAAAAAGCTTTTTAATGAAAAAAAAACCTTTTCTCCCTGATGAATATTTCAGCATATTCTAGTTAGGTGACGTCTCAGCGCCTATGGAAGATTGTGTATAATGAGCTGGGGGGATGTCCAACTCCCAGCATCCTCGGGTGGCCCCAGGACCATTTCCTAAGTCTGCTTGCTATTGACATGGCCTTACAGTACATGAAGCTTGGTTTCTTCAAACTTTATAATATTTTTAAAACTCACTGCCATTGCTGTTGTATGTGAACATGAGACAATATTTTGTTATTTAACTCTGACATGAAGCCTATGCAGATTGAACTTGTGGTATTTATTATAAATGTCAAGAGCCATTCTGTAAGCAAAGACGACATATCTGCTACCTGTCTAAATTACTATAGTGATGTTGCAGGTGTTTAGAAAATTGATAAAGATTACCCACCTTATATTCCTTTTGTAATTCAATATGTTTTCTCAAGAATTGTGTATATTGTGAAGAAACATGTATTTGTAAATAAATAGTAAATCTATTCTTCTAAACACAGAGTGTATATGCAACCAAATACTAAACATGAAATAGGGGGACTATCATGCATGAGAGTGTTCTTGTTTATAAATGGTTTAAACAATACAAATGTCCTCCAATAAAAGCTGACAATCTGTATTTTAACTTCATATTAAAACCTTGTTCTTGCCTTTCTGTTATTTCCCCTTGAAAAATAACAGAAAAAGTAAGGGCAGAGTCTTGATATTAAACTCTGACTTTTCTTGCTGTCCATAGGACTTGTATAGATGGGGATGCTGCTATCTGGCACTACTATCCAAGGCTGTTAGTCATGACTCAAGTCATCTCTGAGGTGGTACCTCCACCGGAGGCCCTGGCTCCCTCTGACAGCCCTGTGAATACTCGGGATGAAGCCACTCCTGTGAAACATCGTCACGGGGAGACCAAGATGGAAGTGGGAGGAGCTACTGAGGAGCCTCCTGGAGACTGGTGTGAACCTGTAGAAGATGATGATGAAGATGATGATGATGATGATGATGAAAATGACGCACGCATGACCCACGCATTTTTGTCCGAAGGGAGGCGGAAGAGGAGAGTCTTGCAGGGGAGAGTGAACGGAGCGGGAGCGTGGCGGGCAGTGAGAAGAACTTCAAGAAGAGGGCCAATAACCAGTATGTTGGTATTGTTTATTGTTGGCCGTGTTCATAGTACCAAATATCAATTATGTGACTTCTAGCCATAGTGTATAATACTGGTCATTCTGTAGCAAATGGTTACTGGATATATTTCCCTATAATCCTCTTTGTAGATAGCCTTTTGATGTCTTGTCATATCTGTATCTGTATTTCTGTTATTCCACTATGCTTTTCCTAATGATTCAGTATTCATCTCATGTCAATTTTTAGTTTGTCACGTAGGAAAAGAACGAAACCTGAAGAGGGATGGGAGGAATGGCCAGTACTTGGAGACGGGTGGATGCGCAAAGTGGTCGTTCGTCGCTCAGGTTCCAGTGTCGGCCAGAAAGATGTTTATTACATGAGGTAAAAACTACCTGGCAGACTTTATCTGATATTTTTAGACCAATGGTTAGTGCAGATTTTTTGACAACTGATATGATGATCATAATCTCAATCTGAATAGCACAAATGGATACCAAAGGTTTTCCTACAAACTTTTGTCGTTCGCAGTCCGTTGGGGGAGCGTGTGAGAAGTCGAGTTGAACTTTCCAAAAACCTGGGAGGAACTCTTGACATGTCAATGTTCAAGTACAAAACAGGGCTGTTCGTAGATGGCCAACAGAAACCCATGCGTAAGAGAAGGAAGGTAATGAAAAAGCTTTTTAATGAAAAAAAAACCTTTTCTCCCTGATGAATATTTCAGCATATTCTAGTTAGGTGACGTCTCAGCGCCTATGGAAGATTGTGTATAATGAGCTGGGGGGATGTCCAACTCCCAGCATCCTCGGGTGGCCCCAGGACCATTTCCTAAGTCTGCTTGCTATTGACATGGCCTTACAGTACATGAAGCTTGGTTTCTTCAAACTTTATAATATTTTTAAAACTCACTGCCATTGCTGTTGTATGTGAACATGAGACAATATTTTGTTATTTAACTCTGACATGAAGCCTATGCAGATTGAACTTGTGGTATTTATTATAAATGTCAAGATGCATTCTGTAAGCAAAGACGACATATCTGCTACCTGTCTAAATTACTATAGTGATGTTGCAGGTGTTTAGAAAATTGATAAAGATTACCCACCTTATATTCCTTTTGTAATTCAATATGTTTTCTCAAAAATTGTGTATATTGTGAAGAAACATGTATTTGTAAATAAATAGTAAATCTATTCTTCTAAACACAGAGTGTATATGCAACCAAATACTAAACATGAAATAGGGGGACTATCATGCATGAGTGTTCTTGTTTATAAATGGTTTAAACAATACAAATGTCCTCCAATAAAAGCTGACAATCTGTATTTTAACTTCATATTAAAACCTTGTTCTTGCCTTTCTGTTATTTCCCCTTGAAAAATAACAGAAAAAGTAAGGGCAGAGTCTTGATATTAAACTCTGACTTTTCTTGCTGTCCATAGGACTTGTATAGATGGGGATTCTGCTATCTGGCACTACTATCCAAGGCTGTTAGTCATGACTCAAGTCATCTCTGAGGTGGTACCTCCACCGGAGGCCCTGGCTCCCTCTGACAGCCCTGTGAATACTCGGGATGAAGCCACTCCTGTGAAACATCGTCACGGGGAGACCAAGATGGAAGTGGGAGGAGCTACTGAGGAGCCTCCTGGAGACTGGTGTGAACCTGTAGAAGATGATGATGAAGATGATGATGATGATGATTATGAAAATGACGCACGCATGACCCACGCATTTTTGTCCGAAGGGAGGCGGAAGAGGAGAGTCTTGCAGGGGAGAGTGAACGGAGCGGGAGCGTGGCGGGCAGTGAGAAGAACTTCAAGAAGAGGGCCAATAACCAGTATGTTGGTATTGTTTATTGTTGGCCGTGTTCATAGTACCAAATATCAATTATGTGACTTCTAGCCATAGTGTATAATACTGGTCATTCTGTAGCAAATGGTTACTGGATATATTTCCCTATAATCCTCTTTGTAGATAGCCTTTTGATGTCTTGTCATATCTGTATCTGTATTTCTGTTATTCCACTATGCTTTTCCTAATGATTCAGTATTCATCTCATGTCAATTTTTAGTTTGTCACGTAGGAAAAGAACGAAACCTGAAGAGGGATGGGAGGAATGGCCAGTACTTGGAGACGGGTGGATGCGCAAAGTGGTCGTTCGTCGCTCAGGTTCCAGTGTCGGCCAGAAAGATGTTTATTACATGAGGTAAAAACTACCTGGCAGACTTTATCTGATATTTTTAGACCAATGGTTAGTGCAGATTTTTTGACAACTGATATGATGATCATAATCTCAATCTGAATAGCACAAATGGATACCAAAGGTTTTCCTACAAACTTTTGTCGTTCGCAGTCCGTTGGGGGAGCGTGTGAGAAGTCGAGTTGAACTTTCCAAAAACCTGGGAGGAACTCTTGACATGTCAATGTTCAAGTACAAAACAGGGCTGTTCGTAGATGGCCAACAGAAACCCATGCGTAAGAGAAGGAAGGTAATGAAAAAGCTTTTTAATGAAAAAAAAACCTTTTCTCCCTGATGAATATTTCAGCATATTCTAGTTAGGTGACGTCTCAGCGCCTATGGAAGATTGTGTATAATGAGCTGGGGGGATGTCCAACTCCCAGCATCCTCGGGTGGCCCCAGGACCATTTCCTAAGTCTGCTTGCTATTGACATGGCCTTACAGTACATGAAGCTTGGTTTCTTCAAACTTTATAATATTTTTAAAACTCACTGCCATTGCTGTTGTATGTGAACATGAGACAATATTTTGTTATTTAACTCTGACATGAAGCCTATGCAGATTGAACTTGTGGTATTTATTATAAATGTCAAGAGCCATTCTGTAAGCAAAGACGACATATCTGCTACCTGTCTAAATTACTATAGTGATGTTGCAGGTGTTTAGAAAATTGATAAAGATTACCCACCTTATATTCCTTTTGTAATTCAATATGTTTTCTCAAGAATTGTGTATATTGTGAAGAAACATGTATTTGTAAATAAATAGTAAATCTATTCTTCTAAACACAGAGTGTATATGCAACCAAATACTAAACATGAAATAGGGGGACTATCATGCATGAGAGTGTTCTTGTTTATAAATGGTTTAAACAATACAAATGTCCTCCAATAAAAGCTGACAATCTGTATTTTAACTTCATATTAAAACCTTGTTCTTGCCTTTCTGTTATTTCCCCTTGAAAAATAACAGAAAAAGTAAGGGCAGAGTCTTGATATTAAACTCTGACTTTTCTTGCTGTCCATAGGACTTGTATAGATGGGGATGCTGCTATCTGGCACTACTATCCAAGGCTGTTAGTCATGACTCAAGTCATCTCTGAGGTGGTACCTCCACCGGAGGCCCTGGCTCCCTCTGACAGCCCTGTGAATACTCGGGATGAAGCCACTCCTGTGAAACATCGTCACGGGGAGACCAAGATGGAAGTGGGAGGAGCTACTGAGGAGCCTCCTGGAGACTGGTGTGAACCTGTAGAAGATGATGATGAAGATGATGATGATGATGATGATGAAAATGACGCACGCATGACCCACGCATTTTTGTCCGAAGGGAGGCGGAAGAGGAGAGTCTTGCAGGGGAGAGTGAACGGAGCGGGAGCGTGGCGGGCAGTGAGAAGAACTTCAAGAAGAGGGCCAATAACCAGTATGTTGGTATTGTTTATTGTTGGCCGTGTTCATAGTACCAAATATCAATTATGTGACTTCTAGCCATAGTGTATAATACTGGTCATTCTGTAGCAAATGGTTACTGGATATATTTCCCTATAATCCTCTTTGTAGATAGCCTTTTGATGTCTTGTCATATCTGTATCTGTATTTCTGTTATTCCACTATGCTTTTCCTAATGATTCAGTATTCATCTCATGTCAATTTTTAGTTTGTCACGTAGGAAAAGAACGAAACCTGAAGAGGGATGGGAGGAATGGCCAGTACTTGGAGACGGGTGGATGCGCAAAGTGGTCGTTCGTCGCTCAGGTTCCAGTGTCGGCCAGAAAGATGTTTATTACATGAGGTAAAAACTACCTGGCAGACTTTATCTGATATTTTTAGACCAATGGTTAGTGCAGATTTTTTGACAACTGATATGATGATCATAATCTCAATCTGAATAGCACAAATGGATACCAAAGGTTTTCCTACAAACTTTTGTCGTTCGCAGTCCGTTGGGGGAGCGTGTGAGAAGTCGAGTTGAACTTTCCAAAAACCTGGGAGGAACTCTTGACATGTCAATGTTCAAGTACAAAACAGGGCTGTTCGTAGATGGCCAACAGAAACCCATGCGTAAGAGAAGGAAGGTAATGAAAAAGCTTTTTAATGAAAAAAAAACCTTTTCTCCCTGATGAATATTTCAGCATATTCTAGTTAGGTGACGTCTCAGCGCCTATGGAAGATTGTGTATAATGAGCTGGGGGGATGTCCAACTCCCAGCATCCTCGGGTGGCCCCAGGACCATTTCCTAAGTCTGCTTGCTATTGACATGGCCTTACAGTACATGAAGCTTGGTTTCTTCAAACTTTATAATATTTTTAAAACTCACTGCCATTGCTGTTGTATGTGAACATGAGACAATATTTTGTTATTTAACTCTGACATGAAGCCTATGCAGATTGAACTTGTGGTATTTATTATAAATGTCAAGATGCATTCTGTAAGCAAAGACGACATATCTGCTACCTGTCTAAATTACTATAGTGATGTTGCAGGTGTTTAGAAAATTGATAAAGATTACCCACCTTATATTCCTTTTGTAATTCAATATGTTTTCTCAAAAATTGTGTATATTGTGAAGAAACATGTATTTGTAAATAAATAGTAAATCTATTCTTCTAAACACAGAGTGTATATGCAACCAAATACTAAACATGAAATAGGGGGACTATCATGCATGAGTGTTCTTGTTTATAAATGGTTTAAACAATACAAATGTCCTCCAATAAAAGCTGACAATCTGTATTTTAACTTCATATTAAAACCTTGTTCTTGCCTTTCTGTTATTTCCCCTTGAAAAATAACAGAAAAAGTAAGGGCAGAGTCTTGATATTAAACTCTGACTTTTCTTGCTGTCCATAGGACTTGTATAGATGGGGATTCTGCTATCTGGCACTACTATCCAAGGCTGTTAGTCATGACTCAAGTCATCTCTGAGGTGGTACCTCCACCGGAGGCCCTGGCTCCCTCTGACAGCCCTGTGAATACTCGGGATGAAGCCACTCCTGTGAAACATCGTCACGGGGAGACCAAGATGGAAGTGGGAGGAGCTACTGAGGAGCCTCCTGGAGACTGGTGTGAACCTGTAGAAGATGATGATGAAGATGATGATGATGATGATTATGAAAATGACGCACGCATGACCCACGCATTTTTGTCCGAAGGGAGGCGGAAGAGGAGAGTCTTGCAGGGGAGAGTGAACGGAGCGGGAGCGTGGCGGGCAGTGAGAAGAACTTCAAGAAGAGGGCCAATAACCAGTATGTTGGTATTGTTTATTGTTGGCCGTGTTCATAGTACCAAATATCAATTATGTGACTTCTAGCCATAGTGTATAATACTGGTCATTCTGTAGCAAATGGTTACTGGATATATTTCCCTATAATCCTCTTTGTAGATAGCCTTTTGATGTCTTGTCATATCTGTATCTGTATTTCTGTTATTCCACTATGCTTTTCCTAATGATTCAGTATTCATCTCATGTCAATTTTTAGTTTGTCACGTAGGAAAAGAACGAAACCTGAAGAGGGATGGGAGGAATGGCCAGTACTTGGAGACGGGTGGATGCGCAAAGTGGTCGTTCGTCGCTCAGGTTCCAGTGTCGGCCAGAAAGATGTTTATTACATGAGGTAAAAACTACCTGGCAGACTTTATCTGATATTTTTAGACCAATGGTTAGTGCAGATTTTTTGACAACTGATATGATGATCATAATCTCAATCTGAATAGCACAAATGGATACCAAAGGTTTTCCTACAAACTTTTGTCGTTCGCAGTCCGTTGGGGGAGCGTGTGAGAAGTCGAGTTGAACTTTCCAAAAACCTGGGAGGAACTCTTGACATGTCAATGTTCAAGTACAAAACAGGGCTGTTCGTAGATGGCCAACAGAAACCCATGCGTAAGAGAAGGAAGGTAATGAAAAAGCTTTTTAATGAAAAAAAAACCTTTTCTCCCTGATGAATATTTCAGCATATTCTAGTTAGGTGACGTCTCAGCGCCTATGGAAGATTGTGTATAATGAGCTGGGGGGATGTCCAACTCCCAGCATCCTCGGGTGGCCCCAGGACCATTTCCTAAGTCTGCTTGCTATTGACATGGCCTTACAGTACATGAAGCTTGGTTTCTTCAAACTTTATAATATTTTTAAAACTCACTGCCATTGCTGTTGTATGTGAACATGAGACAATATTTTGTTATTTAACTCTGACATGAAGCCTATGCAGATTGAACTTGTGGTATTTATTATAAATGTCAAGAGCCATTCTGTAAGCAAAGACGACATATCTGCTACCTGTCTAAATTACTATAGTGATGTTGCAGGTGTTTAGAAAATTGATAAAGATTACCCACCTTATATTCCTTTTGTAATTCAATATGTTTTCTCAAGAATTGTGTATATTGTGAAGAAACATGTATTTGTAAATAAATAGTAAATCTATTCTTCTAAACACAGAGTGTATATGCAACCAAATACTAAACATGAAATAGGGGGACTATCATGCATGAGAGTGTTCTTGTTTATAAATGGTTTAAACAATACAAATGTCCTCCAATAAAAGCTGACAATCTGTATTTTAACTTCATATTAAAACCTTGTTCTTGCCTTTCTGTTATTTCCCCTTGAAAAATAACAGAAAAAGTAAGGGCAGAGTCTTGATATTAAACTCTGACTTTTCTTGCTGTCCATAGGACTTGTATAGATGGGGATGCTGCTATCTGGCACTACTATCCAAGGCTGTTAGTCATGACTCAAGTCATCTCTGAGGTGGTACCTCCACCGGAGGCCCTGGCTCCCTCTGACAGCCCTGTGAATACTCGGGATGAAGCCACTCCTGTGAAACATCGTCACGGGGAGACCAAGATGGAAGTGGGAGGAGCTACTGAGGAGCCTCCTGGAGACTGGTGTGAACCTGTAGAAGATGATGATGAAGATGATGATGATGATGATGAAAATGACGCACGCATGACCCACGCATTTTTGTCCGAAGGGAGGCGGAAGAGGAGAGTCTTGCAGGGGAGAGTGAACGGAGCGGGAGCGTGGCGGGCAGTGAGAAGAACTTCAAGAAGAGGGCCAATAACCAGTATGTTGGTATTGTTTATTGTTGGCCGTGTTCATAGTACCAAATATCAATTATGTGACTTCTAGCCATAGTGTATAATACTGGTCATTCTGTAGCAAATGGTTACTGGATATATTTCCCTATAATCCTCTTTGTAGATAGCCTTTTGATGTCTTGTCATATCTGTATCTGTATTTCTGTTATTCCACTATGCTTTTCCTAATGATTCAGTATTCATCTCATGTCAATTTTTAGTTTGTCACGTAGGAAAAGAACGAAACCTGAAGAGGGATGGGAGGAATGGCCAGTACTTGGAGACGGGTGGATGCGCAAAGTGGTCGTTCGTCGCTCAGGTTCCAGTGTCGGCCAGAAAGATGTTTATTACATGAGGTAAAAACTACCTGGCAGACTTTATCTGATATTTTTAGACCAATGGTTAGTGCAGATTTTTTGACAACTGATATGATGATCATAATCTCAATCTGAATAGCACAAATGGATACCAAAGGTTTTCCTACAAACTTTTGTCGTTCGCAGTCCGTTGGGGGAGCGTGTGAGAAGTCGAGTTGAACTTTCCAAAAACCTGGGAGGAACTCTTGACATGTCAATGTTCAAGTACAAAACAGGGCTGTTCGTAGATGGCCAACAGAAACCCATGCGTAAGAGAAGGAAGGTAATGAAAAAGCTTTTTAATGAAAAAAAAACCTTTTCTCCCTGATGAATATTTCTGCATATTCTAGTTAGGTGACGTCTCAGCGCCTATGGAAGATTGTGTATAATGAGCTGGGGGGGATGTCCAACTCCCAGCATCCTCGGGTGGCCCCAGGACCATTTCCTAAGTCTGCTTGCTATTGACATGGCCTTACAGTACATGAAGCTTGGTTTCTTCAAACTTTATAATATTTTTAAAACTCACTGCCATTGCTGTTGTATGTGAACATGAGACAATATTTTGTTATTTAACTCTGACATGAAGCCTATGCAGATTGAACTTGTGGTATTTATTATAAATGTCAAGATGCATTCTGTAAGCAAAGACGACATATCTGCTACCTGTCTAAATTACTATAGTGATGTTGCAGGTGTTTAGAAAATTGATAAAGATTACCCACCTTATATTCCTTTTGTAATTCAATATGTTTTCTCAAGAATTGTGTATATTGTGAAGAAACATGTATTTGTAAATAAATAGTAAATCTATTCTTCTAAACACAGAGTGTATATGCAACCAAATACTAAACATGAAATAGGGGGACTATCATGCATGAGAGTGTTCTTGTTTATAAATGGTTTAAACAATACAAATGTCCTCCAATAAAAGCTGACAATCTGTATTTTAACTTCATATTAAAACCTTGTTCTTGCCTTTCTGTTATTTCCCCTTGAAAAATAACAGAAAAAGTAAGGGCAGAGTCTTGATATTAAACTCTGACTTTTCTTGCTGTCCATAGGACTTGTATAGATGGGGATGCTGCTATCTGGCACTACTATCCAAGGCTGTTAGTCATGACTCAAGTCATCTCTGAGATGGTACCTCCACCGGAGGCCCTGGCTCCCTCTGACAGCCCTGTGAATACTCGGGATGAAGCCACTCCTGTGAAACATCGTCACGGGGAGACCAAGATGGAAGTGGGAGGAGCTACTGAGGAGCCTCCTGGAGACTGGTGTGAACCTGTAGAAGATGATGATGAAGATGATGATGATGATGATGAAAATGACGCACGCATGACCCACGCATTTTTGTCCGAAGGGAGGCGGAAGAGGAGAGTCTTGCAGGGGAGAGTGAACGGAGCGGGAGCGTGGCGGGCAGTGAGAAGAACTTCAAGAAGAGGGCCAATAACCAGTATGTTGGTATTGTTTATTGTTGGCCGTGTTCATAGTACCAAATATCAATTATGTGCCTTCTAGCCATAGTGTATAATACTGGTCATTCTGTAGCAAATGGTTACTGGATATATTTCCCTATAATCCTCTTTGTAGATAGCCTTTTGATGTCTTGTCATATCTGTATCTGTATTTCTGTTATTCCACTATGCTTTTCCTAATGATTCAGTATTCATCTCATGTCAATTTTTAGTTTGTCACGTAGGAAAAGAACGAAACCTGAAGAGGGATGGGAGGAATGGCCAGTACTTGGAGACGGGTGGATGCGCAAAGTGGTCGTTCGTCGCTCAGGTTCCAGTGTCGGCCAGAAAGATGTTTATTACATGAGGTAAAAACTACCTGGCAGACTTTATCTGATATTTTTAGACCAATGGTTAGTGCAGATTTTTTGACAACTGATATGATGATCATAATCTCAATCTGAATAGCACAAATGGATACCAAAGGTTTTCCTACAAACTTTTGTCGTTCGCAGTCCGTTGGGGGAGCGTGTGAGAAGTCGAGTTGAACTTTCCAAAAACCTGGGAGGAACTCTTGACATGTCAATGTTCAAGTACAAAACAGGGCTGTTCGTAGATGGCCAACAGAAACCCATGCGTAAGAGAAGGAAGGTAATGAAAAAGCTTTTTAATGAAAAAAAAACCTTTTCTCCCTGATGAATATTTCTGCATATTCTAGTTAGGTGACGTCTCAGCGCCTATGGAAGATTGTGTATAATGAGCTGGGGGGATGTCCAACTCCCAGCATCCTCGGGTGGCCCCAGGACCATTTCCTAAGTCTGCTTGCTATTGACATGGCCTTACAGTACATGAAGCTTGGTTTCTTCAAACTTTATAATATTTTTAAAACTCACTGCCATTGCTGTTGTATGTGAACATGAGACAATATTTTGTTATTTAACTCTGACATGAAGCCTATGCAGATTGAACTTGTGGTATTTATTATAAATGTCAAGATGCATTCTGTAAGCAAAGACGACATATCTGCTACCTGTCTAAATTACTATAGTGATGTTGCAGGTGTTTAGAAAATTGATAAAGATTACCCACCTTATATTCCTTTTGTAATTCAATATGTTTTCTCAAGAATTGTGTATATTGTGAAGAAACATGTATTTGTAAATAAATAGTAAATCTATTCTTCTAAACACAGAGTGTATATGCAACCAAATACTAAACATGAAATAGGGGGACTATCATGCATGAGAGTGTTCTTGTTTATAAATGGTTTAAACAATACAAATGTCCTCCAATAAAAGCTGACAATCTGTATTTTAACTTCATATTAAAACCTTGTTCTTGCCTTTCTGTTATTTCCCCTTGAAAAATAACAGAAAAAGTAAGGGCAGAGTCTTGATATTAAACTCTGACTTTTCTTGCTGTCCATAGGACTTGTATAGATGGGGATGCTGCTATCTGGCACTACTATCCAAGGCTGTTAGTCATGACTCAAGTCATCTCTGAGGTGGTACCTCCACCGGAGGCCCTGGCTCCCTCTGACAGCCCTGTGAATACTCGGGATGAAGCCACTCCTGTGAAACATCGTCACGGGGAGACCAAGATGGAAGTGGGAGGAGCTACTGAGGAGCCTCCTGGAGACTGGTGTGAACCTGTAGAAGATGATGATGAAGATGATGATGATGATGAAAATGACGCACGCATGACCCACGCATTTTTGTCCGAAGGGAGGCGGAAGAGGAGAGTCTTGCAGGGGAGAGTGAACGGAGCGGGAGCGTGGCGGGCAGTGAGAAGAACTTCAAGAAGAGGGCCAATAACCAGTATGTTGGTATTGTTTATTGTTGGCCGTGTTCATAGTACCAAATATCAATTATGTGACTTCTAGCCATAGTGTATAATACTGGTCATTCTGTAGCAAATGGTTACTGGATATATTTCCCTATAATCCTCTTTGTAGATAGCCTTTTGATGTCTTGTCATATCTGTATCTGTATTTCTGTTATTCCACTATGCTTTTCCTAATGATTCAGTATTCATCTCATGTCAATTTTTAGTTTGTCACGTAGGAAAAGAACGAAACCTGAAGAGGGATGGGAGGAATGGCCAGTACTTGGAGACGGGTGGATGCGCAAAGTGGTCGTTCGTCGCTCAGGTTCCAGTGTCGGCCAGAAAGATGTTTATTACATGAGGTAAAAACTACCTGGCAGACTTTATCTGATATTTTTAGACCAATGGTTAGTGCAGATTTTTTGACAACTGATATGATGATCATAATCTCAATCTGAATAGCACAAATGGATACCAAAGGTTTTCCTACAAACTTTTGTCGTTCGCAGTCCGTTGGGGGAGCGTGTGAGAAGTCGAGTTGAACTTTCCAAAAACCTGGGAGGAACTCTTGACATGTCAATGTTCAAGTACAAAACAGGGCTGTTCGTAGATGGCCAACAGAAACCCATGCGTAAGAGAAGGAAGGTAATGAAAAAGCTTTTTAATGAAAAAAAAACCTTTTCTCCCTGATGAATATTTCTGCATATTCTAGTTAGGTGACGTCTCAGCGCCTATGGAAGATTGTGTATAATGAGCTGGGGGGATGTCCAACTCCCAGCATCCTCGGGTGGCCCCAGGACCATTTCCTAAGTCTGCTTGCTATTGACATGGCCTTACAGTACATGAAGCTTGGTTTCTTCAAACTTTATAATATTTTTAAAACTCACTGCCATTGCTGTTGTATGTGAACATGAGACAATATTTTGTTATTTAACTCTGACATGAAGCCTATGCAGATTGAACTTGTGGTATTTATTATAAATGTCAGGATGCATTCTGTAAGCAAAGACGACATATCTGCTACCTGTCTAAATTACTATAGTGATGTTGCAGGTGTTTAGAAAATTGATAAAGATTACCCACCTTATATTCCTTTTGTAATTCAATATGTTTTCTCAAGAATTGTGTATATTGTGAAGAAACATGTATTTGTAAATAAATAGTAAATCTATTCTTCTAAACACAGAGTGTATATGCAACCAAATACTAAACATGAAATAGGGGGACTATCATGCATGAGAGTGTTCTTGTTTATAAATGGTTTAAACAATACAAATGTCCTCCAATAAAAGCTGACAATCTGTATTTTAACTTCATATTAAAACCTTGTTCTTGCCTTTCTGTTATTTCCCCTTGAAAAATAACAGAAAAAGTAAGGGCAGAGTCTTGATATTAAACTCTGACTTTTCTTGCTGTCCATAGGACTTGTATAGATGGGGATGCTGCTATCTGGCACTACTATCCAAGGCTGTTAGTCATGACTCAAGTCATCTCTGAGGTGGTACCTCCACCGGAGGCCCTGGCTCCCTCTGACAGCCCTGTGAATACTCGGGATGAAGCCACTCCTGTGAAACATCGTCACGGGGAGACCAAGATGGAAGTGGGAGGAGCTACTGAGGAGCCTCCTGGAGACTGGTGTGAACCTGTAGAAGATGATGATGAAGATGATGATGATGATGATGAAAATGACGCACGCATGACCCACGCATTTTTGTCCGAAGGGAGGCGGAAGAGGAGAGTCTTGCAGGGGAGAGTGAACGGAGCGGGAGCGTGGCGGGCAGTGAGAAGAACTTCAAGAAGAGGGCCAATAACCAGTATGTTGGTATTGTTTATTGTTGGCCGTGTTCATAGTACCAAATATCAATTATGTGACTTCTAGCCATAGTGTATAATACTGGTCATTCTGTAGCAAATGGTTACTGGATATATTTCCCTATAATCCTCTTTGTAGATAGCCTTTTGATGTCTTGTCATATCTGTATCTGTATTTCTGTTATTCCACTATGCTTTTCCTAATGATTCAGTATTCATCTCATGTCAATTTTTAGTTTGTCACGTAGGAAAAGAACGAAACCTGAAGAGGGATGGGAGGAATGGCCAGTACTTGGAGACGGGTGGATGCGCAAAGTGGTCGTTCGTCGCTCAGGTTCCAGTGTCGGCCAGAAAGATGTTTATTACATGAGGTAAAAACTACCTGGCAGACTTTATCTGATATTTTTAGACCAATGGTTAGTGCAGATTTTTTGACAACTGATATGATGATCATAATCTCAATCTGAATAGCACAAATGGATACCAAAGGTTTTCCTACAAACTTTTGTCGTTCGCAGTCCGTTGGGGGAGCGTGTGAGAAGTCGAGTTGAACTTTCCAAAAACCTGGGAGGAACTCTTGACATGTCAATGTTCAAGTACAAAACAGGGCTGTTCGTAGATGGCCAACAGAAACCCATGCGTAAGAGAAGGAAGGTAATGAAAAAGCTTTTTAATGAAAAAAAAACCTTTTCTCCCTGATGAATATTTCTGCATATTCTAGTTAGGTGACGTCTCAGCGCCTATGGAAGATTGTGTATAATGAGCTGGGGGGATGTCCAACTCCCAGCATCCTCGGGTGGCCCCAGGACCATTTCCTAAGTCTGCTTGCTATTGACATGGCCTTACAGTACATGAAGCTTGGTTTCTTCAAACTTTATAATATTTTTAAAACTCACTGCCATTGCTGTTGTATGTGAACATGAGACAATATTTTGTTATTTAACTCTGACATGAAGCCTATGCAGATTGAACTTGTGGTATTTATTATAAATGTCAAGAGCCATTCTGTAAGCAAAGACGACATATCTGCTACCTGTCTAAATTACTATAGTGATGTTGCAGGTGTTTAGAAAATTGATAAAGATTACCCACCTTATATTCCTTTTGTAATTCAATATGTTTTCTCAAGAATTGTGTATATTGTGAAGAAACATGTATTTGTAAATAAATAGTAAATCTATTCTTCTAAACACAGAGTGTATATGCAACCAAATACTAAACATGAAATAGGGGGACTATCATGCATGAGAGTGTTCTTGTTTATAAATGGTTTAAACAATACAAATGTCCTCCAATAAAAGCTGACAATCTGTATTTTAACTTCATATTAAAACCTTGTTCTTGCCTTTCTGTTATTTCCCCTTGAAAAATAACAGAAAAAGTAAGGGCAGAGTCTTGATATTAAACTCTGACTTTTCTTGCTGTCCATAGGACTTGTATAGATGGGGATGCTGCTATCTGGCACTACTATCCAAGGCTGTTAGTCATGACTCAAGTCATCTCTGAGGTGGTACCTCCACCGGAGGCCCTGGCTCCCTCTGACAGCCCTGTGAATACTCGGGATGAAGCCACTCCTGTGAAACATCGTCACGGGGAGACCAAGATGGAAGTGGGAGGAGCTACTGAGGAGCCTCCTGGAGACTGGTGTGAACCTGTAGAAGATGATGATGAAGATGATGATGATGATGAAAATGACGCACGCATGACCCACGCATTTTTGTCCGAAGGGAGGCGGAAGAGGAGAGTCTTGCAGGGGAGAGTGAACGGAGCGGGAGCGTGGCGGGCAGTGAGAAGAACTTCAAGAAGAGGGCCAATAACCAGTATGTTGGTATTGTTTATTGTTGGCCGTGTTCATAGTACCAAATATCAATTATGTGACTTCTAGCCATAGTGTATAATACTGGTCATTCTGTAGCAAATGGTTACTGGATATATTTCCCTATAATCCTCTTTGTAGATAGCCTTTTGATGTCTTGTCATATCTGTATCTGTATTTCTGTTATTCCACTATGCTTTTCCTAATGATTCAGTATTCATCTCATGTCAATTTTTAGTTTGTCACGTAGGAAAAGAACGAAACCTGAAGAGGGATGGGAGGAATGGCCAGTACTTGGAGACGGGTGGATGCGCAAAGTGGTCGTTCGTCGCTCAGGTTCCAGTGTCGGCCAGAAAGATGTTTATTACATGAGGTAAAAACTACCTGGCAGACTTTATCTGATATTTTTAGACCAATGGTTAGTGCAGATTTTTTGACAACTGATATGATGATCATAATCTCAATCTGAATAGCACAAATGGATACCAAAGGTTTTCCTACAAACTTTTGTCGTTCGCAGTCCGTTGGGGGAGCGTGTGAGAAGTCGAGTTGAACTTTCCAAAAACCTGGGAGGAACTCTTGACATGTCAATGTTCAAGTACAAAACAGGGCTGTTCGTAGATGGCCAACAGAAACCCATGCGTAAGAGAAGGAAGGTAATGAAAAAGCTTTTTAATGAAAAAAAAACCTTTTCTCCCTGATGAATATTTCAGCATATTCTAGTTAGGTGACGTCTCAGCGCCTATGGAAGATTGTGTATAATGAGCTGGGGGGATGTCCAACTCCCAGCATCCTCGGGTGGCCCCAGGACCATTTCCTAAGTCTGCTTGCTATTGACATGGCCTTACAGTACATGAAGCTTGGTTTCTTCAAACTTTATAATATTTTTAAAACTCACTGCCATTGCTGTTGTATGTGAACATGAGACAATATTTTGTTATTTAACTCTGACATGAAGCCTATGCAGATTGAACTTGTGGTATTTATTATTAATGTCAAGATGCATTCTGTAAGCAAAGACGACATATCTGCTACCTGTCTAAATTACTATAGTGATGTTGCAGGTGTTTAGAAAATTGATAAAGATTACCCACCTTATATTCCTTTTGTAATTCAATATGTTTTCTCAAGAATTGTGTATATTGTGAAGAAACATGTATTTGTAAATAAATAGTAAATCTATTCTTCTAAACACAGAGTGTATATGCAACCAAATACTAAACATGAAATAGGGGGACTATCATGCATGAGAGTGTTCTTGTTTATAAATGGTTTAAACAATACAAATGTCCTCCAATAAAAGCTGACAATCTGTATTTTAACTTCATATTAAAACCTTGTTCTTGCCTTTCTGTTATTTCCCCTTGAAAAATAACAGAAAAAGTAAGGGCAGAGTCTTGATATTAAACTCTGACTTTTCTTGCTGTCCATAGGACTTGTATAGATGGGGATGCTGCTATCTGGCACTACTATCCAAGGCTGTTAGTCATGACTCAAGTCATCTCTGAGGTGGTACCTCCACCGGAGGCCCTGGCTCCCTCTGACAGCCCTGTGAATACTCGGGATGAAGACACTCCTGTGAAACATCGTCACGGGGAGACCAAGATGGAAGTGGGAGGAGCTACTGAGGAGCCTCCTGGAGACTGGTGTGAACCTGTAGAAGATGATGATGATGATGATGAAAATGACGCACGGATGACCCACGCATTTTTGTCCGAAGGGAGGCGGAAGAGGAGAGTCTTGCAGGGGAGAGTGAACGGAGCGGGAGCGTGGCGGGCAGTGAGAAGAACTTCAAGAAGAGGGCCAATAACCAGTATGTTGGTATTGTTTATTGTTGGCCGTGTTCATAGTACCAAATATCAATTATGTGACTTCTAGCCATAGTGTATAATACTGGTCATTCTGTAGCAAATGGTTACTGGATATATTTCCCTATAATCCTCTTTGTAGATAGCCTTTTGATGTCTTGTCATATCTGTATCTGTATTTCTGTTATTCCACTATGCTTTTCCTAATGATTCAGTATTCATCTCATGTCAATTTTTAGTTTGTCACGTAGGAAAAGAACGAAACCTGAAGAGGGATGGGAGGAATGGCCAGTACTTGGAGACGGGTGGATGCGCAAAGTGGTCGTTCGTCGCTCAGGTTCCAGTGTCGGCCAGAAAGATGTTTATTACATGAGGTAAAAACTACCTGGCAGACTTTATCTGATATTTTTAGACCAATGGTTAGTGCAGATTTTTTGACAACTGATATGATGATCATAATCTCAATCTGAATAGCACAAATGGATACCAAAGGTTTTCCTACAAACTTTTGTCGTTCGCAGTCCGTTGGGGGAGCGTGTGAGAAGTCGAGTTGAACTTTCCAAAAACCTGGGAGGAACTCTTGACATGTCAATGTTCAAGTACAAAACAGGGCTGTTCGTAGATGGCCAACAGAAACCCATGCGTAAGAGAAGGAAGGTAATGAAAAAGCTTTTTAATGAAAAAAAAACCTTTTCTCCCTGATGAATATTTCAGCATATTCTAGTTAGGTGACGTCTCAGCGCCTATGGAAGATTGTGTATAATGAGCTGGGGGGATGTCCAACTCCCAGCATCCTCGGGTGGCCCCAGGACCATTTCCTAAGTCTGCTTGCTATTGACATGGCCTTACAGTACATGAAGCTTGGTTTCTTCAAACTTTATAATATTTTTAAAACTCACTGCCATTGCTGTTGTATGTGAACATGAGACAATATTTTGTTATTTAACTCTGACATGAAGCCTATGCAGATTGAACTTGTGGTATTTATTATAAATGTCAAGATGCATTCTGTAAGCAAAGACGACATATCTGCTACCTGTCTAAATTACTATAGTGATGTTGCAGGTGTTTAGAAAATTGATAAAGATTACCCACCTTATATTCCTTTTGTAATTCAATATGTTTTCTCAAAAATTGTGTATATTGTGAAGAAACATGTATTTGTAAATAAATAGTAAATCTATTCTTCTAAACACAGAGTGTATATGCAACCAAATACTAAACATGAAATAGGGGGACTATCATGCATGAGTGTTCTTGTTTATAAATGGTTTAAACAATACAAATGTCCTCCAATAAAAGCTGACAATCTGTATTTTAACTTCATATTAAAACCTTGTTCTTGCCTTTCTGTTATTTCCCCTTGAAAAATAACAGAAAAAGTAAGGGCAGAGTCTTGATATTAAACTCTGACTTTTCTTGCTGTCCATAGGACTTGTATAGATGGGGATTCTGCTATCTGGCACTACTATCCAAGGCTGTTAGTCATGACTCAAGTCATCTCTGAGGTGGTACCTCCACCGGAGGCCCTGGCTCCCTCTGACAGCCCTGTGAATACTCGGGATGAAGCCACTCCTGTGAAACATCGTCACGGGGAGACCAAGATGGAAGTGGGAGGAGCTACTGAGGAGCCTCCTGGAGACTGGTGTGAACCTGTAGAAGATGATGATGAAGATGATGATGATGATGATGATGAAAATGACGCACGCATGACCCACGCATTTTTGTCCGAAGGGAGGCGGAAGAGGAGAGTCTTGCAGGGGAGAGTGAACGGAGCGGGAGCGTGGCGGGCAGTGAGAAGAACTTCAAGAAGAGGGCCAATAACCAGTATGTTGGTATTGTTTATTGTTGGCCGTGTTCATAGTACCAAATATCAATTATGTGACTTCTAGCCATAGTGTATAATACTGGTCATTCTGTAGCAAATGGTTACTGGATATATTTCCCTATAATCCTCTTTGTAGATAGCCTTTTGATGTCTTGTCATATCTGTATCTGTATTTCTGTTATTCCACTATGCTTTTCCTAATGATTCAGTATTCATCTCATGTCAATTTTTAGTTTGTCACGTAGGAAAAGAACGAAACCTGAAGAGGGATGGGAGGAATGGCCAGTACTTGGAGACGGGTGGATGCGCAAAGTGGTCGTTCGTCGCTCAGGTTCCAGTGTCGGCCAGAAAGATGTTTATTACATGAGGTAAAAACTACCTGGCAGACTTTATCTGATATTTTTAGACCAATGGTTAGTGCAGATTTTTTGACAACTGATATGATGATCATAATCTCAATCTGAATAGCACAAATGGATACCAAAGGTTTTCCTACAAACTTTTGTCGTTCGCAGTCCGTTGGGGGAGCGTGTGAGAAGTCGAGTTGAACTTTCCAAAAACCTGGGAGGAACTCTTGACATGTCAATGTTCAAGTACAAAACAGGGCTGTTCGTAGATGGCCAACAGAAACCCATGCGTAAGAGAAGGAAGGTAATGAAAAAGCTTTTTAATGAAAAAAAAACCTTTTCTCCCTGATGAATATTTCAGCATATTCTAGTTAGGTGACGTCTCAGCGCCTATGGAAGATTGTGTATAATGAGCTGGGGGGATGTCCAACTCCCAGCATCCTCGGGTGGCCCCAGGACCATTTCCTAAGTCTGCTTGCTATTGACATGGCCTTACAGTACATGAAGCTTGGTTTCTTCAAACTTTATAATATTTTTAAAACTCACTGCCATTGCTGTTGTATGTGAACATGAGACAATATTTTGTTATTTAACTCTGACATGAAGCCTATGCAGATTGAACTTGTGGTATTTATTATAAATGTCAAGAGCCATTCTGTAAGCAAAGACGACATATCTGCTACCTGTCTAAATTACTATAGTGATGTTGCAGGTGTTTAGAAAATTGATAAAGATTACCCACCTTATATTCCTTTTGTAATTCAATATGTTTTCTCAAGAATTGTGTATATTGTGAAGAAACATGTATTTGTAAATAAATAGTAAATCTATTCTTCTAAACACAGAGTGTATATGCAACCAAATACTAAACATGAAATAGGGGGACTATCATGCATGAGAGTGTTCTTGTTTATAAATGGTTTAAACAATACAAATGTCCTCCAATAAAAGCTGACAATCTGTATTTTAACTTCATATTAAAACCTTGTTCTTGCCTTTCTGTTATTTCCCCTTGAAAAATAACAGAAAAAGTAAGGGCAGAGTCTTGATATTAAACTCTGACTTTTCTTGCTGTCCATAGGACTTGTATAGATGGGGATGCTGCTATCTGGCACTACTATCCAAGGCTGTTAGTCATGACTCAAGTCATCTCTGAGGTGGTACCTCCACCGGAGGCCCTGGCTCCCTCTGACAGCCCTGTGAATACTCGGGATGAAGCCACTCCTGTGAAACATCGTCACGGGGAGACCAAGATGGAAGTGGGAGGAGCTACTGAGGAGCCTCCTGGAGACTGGTGTGAACCTGTAGAAGATGATGATGAAGATGATGATGATGATGATTATGAAAATGACGCACGCATGACCCACGCATTTTTGTCCGAAGGGAGGCGGAAGAGGAGAGTCTTGCAGGGGAGAGTGAACGGAGCGGGAGCGTGGCGGGCAGTGAGAAGAACTTCAAGAAGAGGGCCAATAACCAGTATGTTGGTATTGTTTATTGTTGGCCGTGTTCATAGTACCAAATATCAATTATGTGACTTCTAGCCATAGTGTATAATACTGGTCATTCTGTAGCAAATGGTTACTGGATATATTTCCCTATAATCCTCTTTGTAGATAGCCTTTTGATGTCTTGTCATATCTGTATCTGTATTTCTGTTATTCCACTATGCTTTTCCTAATGATTCAGTATTCATCTCATGTCAATTTTTAGTTTGTCACGTAGGAAAAGAACGAAACCTGAAGAGGGATGGGAGGAATGGCCAGTACTTGGAGACGGGTGGATGCGCAAAGTGGTCGTTCGTCGCTCAGGTTCCAGTGTCGGCCAGAAAGATGTTTATTACATGAGGTAAAAACTACCTGGCAGACTTTATCTGATATTTTTAGACCAATGGTTAGTGCAGATTTTTTGACAACTGATATGATGATCATAATCTCAATCTGAATAGCACAAATGGATACCAAAGGTTTTCCTACAAACTTTTGTCGTTCGCAGTCCGTTGGGGGAGCGTGTGAGAAGTCGAGTTGAACTTTCCAAAAACCTGGGAGGAACTCTTGACATGTCAATGTTCAAGTACAAAACAGGGCTGTTCGTAGATGGCCAACAGAAACCCATGCGTAAGAGAAGGAAGGTAATGAAAAAGCTTTTTAATGAAAAAAAAACCTTTTCTCCCTGATGAATATTTCAGCATATTCTAGTTAGGTGACGTCTCAGCGCCTATGGAAGATTGTGTATAATGAGCTGGGGGGATGTCCAACTCCCAGCATCCTCGGGTGGCCCCAGGACCATTTCCTAAGTCTGCTTGCTATTGACATGGCCTTACAGTACATGAAGCTTGGTTTCTTCAAACTTTATAATATTTTTAAAACTCACTGCCATTGCTGTTGTATGTGAACATGAGACAATATTTTGTTATTTAACTCTGACATGAAGCCTATGCAGATTGAACTTGTGGTATTTATTATAAATGTCAAGATGCATTCTGTAAGCAAAGACGACATATCTGCTACCTGTCTAAATTACTATAGTGATGTTGCAGGTGTTTAGAAAATTGATAAAGATTACCCACCTTATATTCCTTTTGTAATTCAATATGTTTTCTCAAAAATTGTGTATATTGTGAAGAAACATGTATTTGTAAATAAATAGTAAATCTATTCTTCTAAACACAGAGTGTATATGCAACCAAATACTAAACATGAAATAGGGGGACTATCATGCATGAGTGTTCTTGTTTATAAATGGTTTAAACAATACAAATGTCCTCCAATAAAAGCTGACAATCTGTATTTTAACTTCATATTAAAACCTTGTTCTTGCCTTTCTGTTATTTCCCCTTGAAAAATAACAGAAAAAGTAAGGGCAGAGTCTTGATATTAAACTCTGACTTTTCTTGCTGTCCATAGGACTTGTATAGATGGGGATTCTGCTATCTGGCACTACTATCCAAGGCTGTTAGTCATGACTCAAGTCATCTCTGAGGTGGTACCTCCACCGGAGGCCCTGGCTCCCTCTGACAGCCCTGTGAATACTCGGGATGAAGCCACTCCTGTGAAACATCGTCACGGGGAGACCAAGATGGAAGTGGGAGGAGCTACTGAGGAGCCTCCTGGAGACTGGTGTGAACCTGTAGAAGATGATGATGAAGATGATGATGATGATGATTATGAAAATGACGCACGCATGACCCACGCATTTTTGTCCGAAGGGAGGCGGAAGAGGAGAGTCTTGCAGGGGAGAGTGAACGGAGCGGGAGCGTGGCGGGCAGTGAGAAGAACTTCAAGAAGAGGGCCAATAACCAGTATGTTGGTATTGTTTATTGTTGGCCGTGTTCATAGTACCAAATATCAATTATGTGACTTCTAGCCATAGTGTATAATACTGGTCATTCTGTAGCAAATGGTTACTGGATATATTTCCCTATAATCCTCTTTGTAGATAGCCTTTTGATGTCTTGTCATATCTGTATCTGTATTTCTGTTATTCCACTATGCTTTTCCTAATGATTCAGTATTCATCTCATGTCAATTTTTAGTTTGTCACGTAGGAAAAGAACGAAACCTGAAGAGGGATGGGAGGAATGGCCAGTACTTGGAGACGGGTGGATGCGCAAAGTGGTCGTTCGTCGCTCAGGTTCCAGTGTCGGCCAGAAAGATGTTTATTACATGAGGTAAAAACTACCTGGCAGACTTTATCTGATATTTTTAGACCAATGGTTAGTGCAGATTTTTTGACAACTGATATGATGATCATAATCTCAATCTGAATAGCACAAATGGATACCAAAGGTTTTCCTACAAACTTTTGTCGTTCGCAGTCCGTTGGGGGAGCGTGTGAGAAGTCGAGTTGAACTTTCCAAAAACCTGGGAGGAACTCTTGACATGTCAATGTTCAAGTACAAAACAGGGCTGTTCGTAGATGGCCAACAGAAACCCATGCGTAAGAGAAGGAAGGTAATGAAAAAGCTTTTTAATGAAAAAAAAACCTTTTCTCCCTGATGAATATTTCAGCATATTCTAGTTAGGTGACGTCTCAGCGCCTATGGAAGATTGTGTATAATGAGCTGGGGGGATGTCCAACTCCCAGCATCCTCGGGTGGCCCCAGGACCATTTCCTAAGTCTGCTTGCTATTGACATGGCCTTACAGTACATGAAGCTTGGTTTCTTCAAACTTTATAATATTTTTAAAACTCACTGCCATTGCTGTTGTATGTGAACATGAGACAATATTTTGTTATTTAACTCTGACATGAAGCCTATGCAGATTGAACTTGTGGTATTTATTATAAATGTCAAGAGCCATTCTGTAAGCAAAGACGACATATCTGCTACCTGTCTAAATTACTATAGTGATGTTGCAGGTGTTTAGAAAATTGATAAAGATTACCCACCTTATATTCCTTTTGTAATTCAATATGTTTTCTCAAGAATTGTGTATATTGTGAAGAAACATGTATTTGTAAATAAATAGTAAATCTATTCTTCTAAACACAGAGTGTATATGCAACCAAATACTAAACATGAAATAGGGGGACTATCATGCATGAGAGTGTTCTTGTTTATAAATGGTTTAAACAATACAAATGTCCTCCAATAAAAGCTGACAATCTGTATTTTAACTTCATATTAAAACCTTGTTCTTGCCTTTCTGTTATTTCCCCTTGAAAAATAACAGAAAAAGTAAGGGCAGAGTCTTGATATTAAACTCTGACTTTTCTTGCTGTCCATAGGACTTGTATAGATGGGGATGCTGCTATCTGGCACTACTATCCAAGGCTGTTAGTCATGACTCAAGTCATCTCTGAGGTGGTACCTCCACCGGAGGCCCTGGCTCCCTCTGACAGCCCTGTGAATACTCGGGATGAAGCCACTCCTGTGAAACATCGTCACGGGGAGACCAAGATGGAAGTGGGAGGAGCTACTGAGGAGCCTCCTGGAGACTGGTGTGAACCTGTAGAAGATGATGATGAAGATGATGATGATGATGAAAATGACGCACGCATGACCCACGCATTTTTGTCCGAAGGGAGGCGGAAGAGGAGAGTCTTGCAGGGGAGAGTGAACGGAGCGGGAGCGTGGCGGGCAGTGAGAAGAACTTCAAGAAGAGGGCCAATAACCAGTATGTTGGTATTGTTTATTGTTGGCCGTGTTCATAGTACCAAATATCAATTATGTGACTTCTAGCCATAGTGTATAATACTGGTCATTCTGTAGCAAATGGTTACTGGATATATTTCCCTATAATCCTCTTTGTAGATAGCCTTTTGATGTCTTGTCATATCTGTATCTGTATTTCTGTTATTCCACTATGCTTTTCCTAATGATTCAGTATTCATCTCATGTCAATTTTTAGTTTGTCACGTAGGAAAAGAACGAAACCTGAAGAGGGATGGGAGGAATGGCCAGTACTTGGAGACGGGTGGATGCGCAAAGTGGTCGTTCGTCGCTCAGGTTCCAGTGTCGGCCAGAAAGATGTTTATTACATGAGGTAAAAACTACCTGGCAGACTTTATCTGATATTTTTAGACCAATGGTTAGTGCAGATTTTTTGACAACTGATATGATGATCATAATCTCAATCTGAATAGCACAAATGGATACCAAAGGTTTTCCTACAAACTTTTGTCGTTCGCAGTCCGTTGGGGGAGCGTGTGAGAAGTCGAGTTGAACTTTCCAAAAACCTGGGAGGAACTCTTGACATGTCAATGTTCAAGTACAAAACAGGGCTGTTCGTAGATGGCCAACAGAAACCCATGCGTAAGAGAAGGAAGGTAATGAAAAAGCTTTTTAATGAAAAAAAAACCTTTTCTCCCTGATGAATATTTCTGCATATTCTAGTTAGGTGACGTCTCAGCGCCTATGGAAGATTGTGTATAATGAGCTGGGGGGGATGTCCAACTCCCAGCATCCTCGGGTGGCCCCAGGACCATTTCCTAAGTCTGCTTGCTATTGACATGGCCTTACAGTACATGAAGCTTGGTTTCTTCAAACTTTATAATATTTTTAAAACTCACTGCCATTGCTGTTGTATGTGAACATGAGACAATATTTTGTTATTTAACTCTGACATGAAGCCTATGCAGATTGAACTTGTGGTATTTATTATAAATGTCAAGATGCATTCTGTAAGCAAAGACGACATATCTGCTACCTGTCTAAATTACTATAGTGATGTTGCAGGTGTTTAGAAAATTGATAAAGATTACCCACCTTATATTCCTTTTGTAATTCAATATGTTTTCTCAAGAATTGTGTATATTGTGAAGAAACATGTATTTGTAAATAAATAGTAAATCTATTCTTCTAAACACAGAGTGTATATGCAACCAAATACTAAACATGAAATAGGGGGACTATCATGCATGAGAGTGTTCTTGTTTATAAATGGTTTAAACAATACAAATGTCCTCCAATAAAAGCTGACAATCTGTATTTTAACTTCATATTAAAACCTTGTTCTTGCCTTTCTGTTATTTCCCCTTGAAAAATAACAGAAAAAGTAAGGGCAGAGTCTTGATATTAAACTCTGACTTTTCTTGCTGTCCATAGGACTTGTATAGATGGGGATGCTGCTATCTGGCACTACTATCCAAGGCTGTTAGTCATGACTCAAGTCATCTCTGAGATGGTACCTCCACCGGAGGCCCTGGCTCCCTCTGACAGCCCTGTGAATACTCGGGATGAAGCCACTCCTGTGAAACATCGTCACGGGGAGACCAAGATGGAAGTGGGAGGAGCTACTGAGGAGCCTCCTGGAGACTGGTGTGAACCTGTAGAAGATGATGATGATGAAGATGATGATGATGATGATGAAAATGACGCACGCATGACCCACGCATTTTTGTCCGAAGGGAGGCGGAAGAGGAGAGTCTTGCAGGGGAGAGTGAACGGAGCGGGAGCGTGGCGGGCAGTGAGAAGAACTTCAAGAAGAGGGCCAATAACCAGTATGTTGGTATTGTTTATTGTTGGCCGTGTTCATAGTACCAAATATCAATTATGTGCCTTCTAGCCATAGTGTATAATACTGGTCATTCTGTAGCAAATGGTTACTGGATATATTTCCCTATAATCCTCTTTGTAGATAGCCTTTTGATGTCTTGTCATATCTGTATCTGTATTTCTGTTATTCCACTATGCTTTTCCTAATGATTCAGTATTCATCTCATGTCAATTTTTAGTTTGTCACGTAGGAAAAGAACGAAACCTGAAGAGGGATGGGAGGAATGGCCAGTACTTGGAGACGGGTGGATGCGCAAAGTGGTCGTTCGTCGCTCAGGTTCCAGTGTCGGCCAGAAAGATGTTTATTACATGAGGTAAAAACTACCTGGCAGACTTTATCTGATATTTTTAGACCAATGGTTAGTGCAGATTTTTTGACAACTGATATGATGATCATAATCTCAATCTGAATAGCACAAATGGATACCAAAGGTTTTCCTACAAACTTTTGTCGTTCGCAGTCCGTTGGGGGAGCGTGTGAGAAGTCGAGTTGAACTTTCCAAAAACCTGGGAGGAACTCTTGACATGTCAATGTTCAAGTACAAAACAGGGCTGTTCGTAGATGGCCAACAGAAACCCATGCGTAAGAGAAGGAAGGTAATGAAAAAGCTTTTTAATGAAAAAAAAACCTTTTCTCCCTGATGAATATTTCTGCATATTCTAGTTAGGTGACGTCTCAGCGCCTATGGAAGATTGTGTATAATGAGCTGGGGGGATGTCCAACTCCCAGCATCCTCGGGTGGCCCCAGGACCATTTCCTAAGTCTGCTTGCTATTGACATGGCCTTACAGTACATGAAGCTTGGTTTCTTCAAACTTTATAATATTTTTAAAACTCACTGCCATTGCTGTTGTATGTGAACATGAGACAATATTTTGTTATTTAACTCTGACATGAAGCCTATGCAGATTGAACTTGTGGTATTTATTAGTGTTGTTCCGATACCGATACTAGTATCGGCATGGCCACCGATACGCACAAAAATGCTGGTATCGGTATCGGCGAGTACTAACACAAAAAAAAAATCCGTTTTTTTTTTTTTTTTTTTAAGTAACAAAGTTATTTTGTTTGTAAATGTTCACTTGCTGTTGCACTACTACTACGACTGTTTTATATCTTAAATGGATATTGCACTGATTGGCATCTGTGAGAGCCACATTTCAGGTTTTATAAGGGGTTGATTTTCTTGTCACCATACCAGGTAGACAATAAAAAAAAGTTCTATAGTATTCACTCTCTGTTGGTATTTTTCCCTGTTTTACAAAGGTTTTGAGCAGTGCCAGACTAAGTGTTAGCAATAATTTTACATCGAGGTGAGTATGCGGCTCAAAAAACATGTTTTTTTGTTTTGTTTTTTCAAACGCCGTGGTATCGGATCGGTACTCGGTATCGGCAAGTACTGCACGGTCAGGTATCGGTATCGGTATCGGGATCAAAAAATGGTATCGGAACAACACTAATTATAATGCCATTATTAGTGTGGTTGCTGACGGTTGTGTTTTTTTTATAAACGACGGCCTCGTACCTACGACCGAATCACAGCCGTGCTGATATTCAGTATAACACACTCCCTCTCGTGTGATATTGCTTAATTAATATGATTATTAAACGGTTATGACAACTACACAGCTGAAAGCATCATCTTTGTCCATTGTCAATGGAATTATTCCAAAGACACTCATCAAATCTTTATGCCCTTAATTATTTATTTATTTTTTATTCAGAATGAGGACCACATCTACTCGTCCCCAACGCTTAATAAGAAGAGGCCGAGGCAGGAGGCCATGATTGTCATACAAAAGATGCCACCCAAAGTCCTCCGGCGTCTAACAGACGTGTTTGATGTTGAGGAGATGGACCAGGGTGTGGACCAGGACATTTTGTAATTTATTTTATATCGGCTGAGGGGGCCATTTAAAAAAAAAATCTGTTGGCTGAGGGGGCCTTTTTTTTTTCTTCTTTTTTTTGTATTCATTGCTAGCCACCATTTTTTTTTCTAATATTGAGGCTGAAGGGGCCTTTTATTTTTTTATATTTTGGCTGAAGGGGCCTTTTTTTGTCTTTTTGTTTTATTCATTGCCAGCCACCATTTTTTTTCTAATATTGAGGCCGAAGGGGCCATTTTATTTTGTATATCGGCAGAGGGGACATTTTTTAGTTATTTATTGCCTGCTACCATTTTTATTTTTTTTCTGTTGGCTGAGGGGGCCTTTTTTTTCTTCTTTTTTTTGTATTCATTGCTAGCCACCATTTTTTTTTCTAATATTGAGGCTGAAGGGGCCTTTTATTTTTTTTTATATTGGCTGAAGGGGCCTTTTTTTTTGTCTTTTTGTTTTATTCATTGCCAGCCACCATTTTTTTTCTAATATTGAGGCCGAAGGGGCCATTTTATTTTGTATATCGGCAGAGGGGACATTTTTTAGTTATTTATTGCCTGCTACCATTTTTCATTTTTTTCACAGGCTGAAGGGGCCTTTTTATTTTATTTTTGGGTGGCATTTGAGTCAGCGTTCCCGTCGCGCCACCTGTCAGTACCTGTAACCAGGGAAGCTAATGACTCATTATTTATTTATTTATAATATATGCTTCTTAGCACATGAGTGCATACATTTTCAGTATATGTAGTCCCATGGGATCAAACCCCCAACCTCTGCATTGTTAAGGCCATGCTCTACCAAGTGAGCTACCGAATGTATTTATTTAAATATGGTGGTTAGGATAGGGTTGTTAGGGGCCAATACCATACTATTGGACTTCATGCTATCTTCATATTACAGAAGCTGGACTGCTTGACCCCAAAGGTCAGAAAAAACAAAATCAAAATCAACAATAATTACCCACAATTCATTGTTCTCTAGCCATCCATTTTGTTCATGCACTTTTTCAATCACAGAAAAAAGACAACAAACATATGATAAATAGTTAGGTACAATTATTCCTTATGTCTTATTTAGTTGAAATATAATGTTTCTTTTACCTTGACTGTTTTTTTGACTTTGACTTTGCGATGAGAGAGTTTTCTAGTAGTATCAGTCTTTGCAAAAACCAAAAAGTGTATGGCACCATTGATTCTCATTAATTGTGTCTCCTCTAAAGGGCTCTGCACACAGCGTGCGATTTCTGTTGCGCGTCAACGTTCCATTTTGAAGTTTGAATGGAAGTCTATGAGAAAATCATAAAACATCGCATCCCAATGCACACAGCGTGCGATGCAATTTCTGTTGTATGTTCTCATAGACTTCCATTCAAACTTCAAAATGGAACGTTGACGCGCAACAGAAATCGCACGCTGTGTGCAGAGCCCTTAACACAGCTGCTTCTCTTTGTCTTCCAGTTTTCGTTTGTGGCTGGTGGATGGCTGAACCATGACATCCAAGGAGTTTTGGATGTGAGCATTATATTTTTGCAAGTATTGTAGCACTGTTTAGTTCAGTTAAATACATACAATAGATAGACCTACAATGAGTTTCATTGCTACCCAATCATGGACAAATGTAATTAGGTTCAAGTAAGTGACATCCTGAATGCTAAATAAACAGAACACCTTTTTGTAATCCACAGTCAGACCCTGAGTCTCCAGGTGTTTCAGGTGTTATGCCAACTGTTCCTGCTTTAAGTATTATGTAGCTACAACCTGATGAAATCAGTGGTAATCACCATTTATGATTCTTAAACGGTTCTGACAACTACACAGCTCAAGGCATAATTTTTGTCCATTGCCGTGTGATGTCAAAGGAATTATTCCAAAGACACTCATCAAATCTTTATGCCCTTAATTATTATATATTTTTATATTCAGACAGAGGACCACATCTACTCATCCTCAACGCCAATTAAGAAGAGGCCGAGGCAGGAGGCCATGATCGTACTACAGAAGATACCTGCCAATGTCATCCGGCGTCTAACAGACGTCTTTGAAGAGCTGGTGGAAGGGGGCCATTTTAAAACAAAAATCTGTTATTCATTGCTTGCCATCATTTTTATTTTTATTTTTAAATCTTGAGGTTGAAGGGGCCTTTTTAATTTTTTTATATCGGCTGAGGGGGCCTTTTTTTGGTCTTTTTTTTTTTGTATTTATTGCCTGACGCCATTTTACTTTTTGAATCTTGAGGCTGCAGGGGGCCTTTTGTAATTATTTCTATTGTACTTTGTCTGCAATCAGTTTGTGTTGTCTAGTGTTTGTGGTTTGGTTGTAGTTCTCTGTAGCCCACTTAGTAGAGCGTGCCACTAACAATGCTGAGGTTGTGGGTTCAATCCCATGGGACTACATGTAATGAATGTATGCTCTCATGTACTGTACGTTGCTTTGGATACAAATGTATTGTTGAACATTTCCAAAATAAATCTTAAAGAAAGCGTTTAGTAGTTTGCAACTTTGCTGAACTAGAAGTGTCTATTTCACCTAATGCTGGTTAGGGTTAGGGTTAGGGTCACTACACTCCTCATTGGTGTGGTTAATCTCATGGTTCTGCTTGTTTGAGGTTTTCCCAAATAAGATATATACAGTATGTATATGTACACATGCTATATTTCGGTTAACCTACACAATGTTTTTACTTGATTCCAGCTAATTTGTGAATGAATACGTTTTTGTTTGTGTATGGTCAATCCATTTTTATGTAAATATGGTTTCATGCTTGATTTACAATAAATTCATTGCATTTCATTCAATCTTGTTGCTTTACTACAAAAAACACATCTGATTGAGGAAGACTACAAAACATTGAGAAAGGATTTGGTAAACCAAGTATTTCATGCGTCATATGGTAAGAAGAGGGGTGTGGCCATAGTAATGAATACATCTCTACCATTCTCTGAAGAGAAAGTGATAAAAGATAATAGAAGATATGTAATGGTTGACCCTATTACATTAACCATAGCTAAAGGTAATTAATCTTTTTTTCATTTCATACCTATTAGTTTACTCTAACGAATTAAAATGATTAACAAGCATAATGGCACAGAGAATGCAGAGATGTGTATATATACAAAGGGTTGAAATATATGTTATTATTATTATTACTTTATTATCACTGTAAGGGTCTCTAGGCACAGAGGGAGGTCGACACAGAGGAACAGGTGTAGAAAAGGTATTTATTTAAGTCCCGCACAGCTCAGCACCGTCACCGACGTGCTGAGTGAGTCTTTCCCCCCGCTGCTTCCCCTTTCGGGACCCGCTCCGTTTGCCCGGCTCTCCGCACCACACCCCCTTTCGGGATCTCGTGCGTCCTCGCCGTGGCTCTCTCTCTCTCTCTGTCTCCCACAGTGCGTCGCCGTGCGGCAGGTACTTCCTGCCCCTCTCATCTCTCGAGGGAACAAACACACACAGGTTAAATAGACTAGTGGGATAACGAGTCTGATCACTGACACCTGTCCGTAATCAGCTCATTATTCCCCCCCCAACGACAGTCTGGCTCCCTCTGCAGGCCAGAACGCGCCATGCTCCCCACAATCACATAACAGCTATTTGAAGCAAACTATGAAAAATGTATAACTGAGTAGTGAAATACTCAGAAATAGTGAAATACATTCTTACAAATGTCTACCTTGTCATGATTACAAAGATACCACTTGAACACACACACTGTGACACATTGGTCACACGCGCGAAACACACACACACAACAGTTTCAGATCTACTAACGGGTCTTGACCGGATTGGACAATATGGTACCCAGGGCTGGACTGGCCATCTGGCATACCGGGCATTTGCCCGGTGGGCCGCGGTAGTTTTGGGCCGAGCCGGCCGGCAAAAAATAAAATAAAATAAAAAGGTTTTTACCAGCCGGCCCGGCCGAAAGCTACCATCGAACGGCCCATAAATCGAAAGCTGCCATCGAACGGCCCATAAATCGGGGACAGCGGCCCATTGGTACATTTTCTAGACAGACACTGGGCTGGCCAAATCAACAGAGAGAGAGGGGGGGGGGGGGGGTTAGGGGTCACGCACGCACACACGCAGCACCAGACCTCCGTCTCAGTTTCGCGGTAGTTTTGGGTCGAGCCGGCCGGCAAAATAAATGTAGTTAGCCTGGATAGTGGATACTGAGAGAGATGGAGCGCAAAAGCACACAAAAACGTAAGGGAGGCTGGGAAAAACTTAGGGAGAAAAACAAAAAGAAACTCGAGGCAGATGCTGCCAAATGTGTTAACATTAGGGACATGTTTGCTGCAGGGGCTGCTGCACCCTCAAGTTTACCACAGCAGCAACAGCAACAGGTTGAAGAGGAGGCTAGCAGGGAGGAGCGGGAGCAGGGTACAGATACAGAGGATAGAGAGGATACAGAAGAAGCGGGGCCGAGTCAGCCTGTAACCGTTGACCCGGTAAGGAAAATATAGGTAGCTGTTAGGGGTGTAACGGATCGCCCCCCACGGTTCGGCACGCATGTGTACCGCGGATCAATTGCAAAATGTAACCAAGTAATAATATTACTTAATAGGCAAAGGCAAGCTCGCCAATGAGAGGTTCCACGTCAACAACGAGCCAATACCAACAGTTCTGGAGAAGCCCATCAAAAGCCTTGGCCGCTGGTATAGCGCAGAACTCAAAGACTCGAAGCAGGTGGAACAACTCAAGCAGGATACAATCAGTGGCCTCAAGCAGATCAACAACACTGCTCTCCCTGGGAAGCTGAAGCTGTGGTGCTTTCAGTTTGGACTGCTGCCCCGTCTCATGTGGCCAATTTCCATCTACGAGGTCACACTATCCCATGCCAACCGGCTGGAGAGACTGGTGAATGCACAAGTGAGGAAGTGGCTTGGACTGCCGAGAGGCCTTAGCAGCATAGGCCTGTATGGCAACGGAGCCCTCTCCCTACCAATCTCAAGCCTGGTGGAGGAGTACAAATGTGCCAAATCAAGGCTGGAAATGACTCTCACAGAATCCCGGGATCCATTCGTCAGAGGTGCTGCTCCAATCCTAGCAACGGGGAGGAAATGGAAGCCATCTGCAGCAGTTGCGGTGGCAAAGACCGCCCTCAGACACCGGGATATAGTGGGGCATGTCCAACATGGCAGAGGGGGCCTTGGCTTGGAAACAACAACACCCACATGGCAAAAGGCTACTCCAACCGAACGGCGGAAGATGGTGGTTGAGGAGGTGCGCCACCAGGAGGAAGCAGCCAGGTGCGCCAAGGCAGTCTCCCAAGCCCAGCAAGGCCGCTGGATGAAGTGGGAGAGCGTGGAGAGGAGGAAAATCACGTGGAACGAGCTGTGGAGCATGGAGTCTAATAGGCTAAGTTTCATCATCAGAGCCACATATGATGTCCTGCCCTCTCCTACCAACCTACATCTCTGGTACGGAGAGGACCCAGCCTGTCTCCAGTGTGCAGCCCCAGCAACCCTCAAACACATCTTGGTGGGTTGCAAGACCAGTCTAACTCAAGGAAGATACACCTGGCGCCACAACCAAGTGCTAAAGTGCTTGGCTGCCGAACTTGAGCACAAGAGGGTAACATCCAACGCCATGCCTCTAAATGCCCAGACTACCTTTCCACGGAAAACAACCTTCATCCGGGAAGGGGAGAAACAGCGGACCAAGCCATCACCTCCAGACTCAGGCCCCCTGAACGCAGCCCGGGATTGGGAAATGCGGGTAGACCTCAGCCAGAGGCTCACCTTCCCACCCGAAATTGCAGCGACCAACCTGCGCCCAGACTTTGATTGATTGATTGATTGAAAACCTTTATTGTCCCCAATGGGGAAATTTTGTTGTCAAACAGCTCAGTTAGGGCAGAAAACATTCAGTACAGAAAACAGAAAAACATTCAATAAAAAAACATAAAACAGTGCAGGCTCAATAAGTAAAAAGTTCCAAAAGTTCCATCTCCAGGTCTCCCCCACCCTGCAGGGCCTGGTTGTAGAGTCGGAGTGCAGCTGGAATAAAGGACTGTCCAAATCTTTTTGTACTTTGACGGGGGAGAACAAATCTGTGGCTGAACTTGCTCCTCATCCCTGCCAGCTCGCAGTACATCGGGTGGGAGGGATTGGCCAGCATGGCCGCCAGTTTTTTCCCCATCCTCTGTTCTGCCACCACCTCTAGGCTGTCCAGCCCGGTCCCCACCACAGAGCTGGCCTTCTTCACCAGTTTGTTTAGCTTCGCAGCATCCCTGGCACAGATGTTTCCACCCCAGCAGGCCACGGCGAAGAACAGAACGCTGGCAACCACCGACTGGTAAAACATTTGCAGCAGCTTGTTGCAGACACCGAAAGACCTCAGCCTTCTCAGGAAAAACAGTCTGCTCTGCCCTTTCCTGAGAAGAGCCTCGGTGTTGTCAGTCCAGTCCAGTTTGTTATTAATTTGTACTCCCAGGTACCTGTAGGAGTCCACCCTCTCGACTTCCACCCCCTTGATGGTGATGGGGGCTGGGGTCCTTCTCTTCCTCCTAAAATCCACCACCAACTCCTTTGTTTTGCTGGTGTTAAGCAAAAGGTAGTTGGTGTCGCACCACTGCACGAAGCTCTCCACCAGGGCCCTGTACTCCTCATCCCTGTCGTCTGTGATGTAACCGACGATAGAGGAGTCATCCGAAAACTTCTGCAGGTGGCACTGGTCGGAGCTAAACTGGAAGTCGGAGGTATAGAGGGTGAAGAGAAAGGGTGACAGAACAGTTCCCTGGGGGGCACCGGTGTTGCACACCACCACCTCAGACTGACAGCCCTGCAGTCTCACATACTGACGCCTGTCTGTGAGGTAGTTGTGGATCCAAGCCGTCAGGGAGTCCTCCACACACATCACTGCTAGTTTGTCAGCCAGCAGTGATGGCTTGATAGTGTTAAATGCACTGGAGAAGTCGAAGAACATGGTCCTCACCATGCTCTGTGGCCTCTCCAGGTGTGTGTAGGCCCTGTGCAGCATGTAAATGATGGCGTCCTCCACCCCCATGCTCTCCTGGTATGCAAACTGCCAGGGGTCCAGGAAGTCCTTCACCTGGGGCTTAAGGTGTTGCAGCACTAGCCTCTCCAGGATCTTCATGACCTGTGGTGTCAGGGCGACAGGTCTGTAGTCGTTTGGGGTGCTGGGCCGTCCCTTCTTTGGCACTGGGACGATGCAAGAGGTCTTCCAGAGCTGTGGCACCCTCCTCAGTCTTAGAGATAGACTGAAGAGATGTTGGAATGTGTCCGCCAGCTCTCCAGCACACACCTTCAGAACCCTGGGGTTGATGTTGTCTGGACCTCTGGACTTGTTCACATTCACCCTGGAAAGCTGCCTTCTCACCTGCTCAGATGTTATAAAGCTGTGAGTACCGGTGTCTCCAGGTGTGAAGCATGCTCCCTGGCTCCTGGTGTTGGTAAGGGGAGGCAGTTGCTGCTGGGGTGCTGCTGGGGTGTCAGGGGGAGTGGGGGCTACTGTTGCCAGGGGTGCGGTACATTGGAGAGGGGAGGAGAGGGTCGGGGGCTGTGGGGGGTGACAGGGGGATGGGGGGGGTGACAGGGTCGGGGGCTGGGTCGGGGGCTGGGTCGGGGGCTGTGACAGGGTCGGGGGCTGGGTCGGGGGCTGGGTCGGGGGCTGTGACAGGGTCGGGGGCTGGGTCGGGGGCTGGGTCGGGGGCTGGGTCGGGGGCTGGGTCGGGGGCTGGGTCGGGGGCTGGGTCGGGGGCTGTGACAGGGTCGGGGGCTGGGTCGGGGGCTGTGACAGGGTCGGGGGCTGGGTCGGGGGCTGTGACAGGGTCGGGGGCTGGGTCGGGGGCTGTGACAGGGTCGGGGGCTGTGACAGGGTCGGGGGCTGTGGGGGGTGGCAGGGGGATGGTTGGTCAAACCTGTTAAAGAAGCAGTTCAGGTCATCTGCCTGCTCTCGGGTCCCCTCCACCACAGGATGTGGCTGCTTGTGGCCCGTGATCTTCTTGAAGCCCTTCCACACCTCCTTGGAGCTGTGGGCCTCTAGCCCGCCCTCCAATTTCCTCCTGTATTCCTCTTTGGCTGCTCTCAGCTCCTTCTTCACCTCCTTCTGAGTGGCCCTGGCTCCCTCAGTGTCCCCTGCCTTAAACAGCCTCCTCTTCCTTTTCAGAAGGTTCTTGATGTTCCCATTTATCCACGGCTTGTTGTTAGGAAAGCACCGTACCTTTTTAATGGGGACGATGCTCTCCTCGCAGAACTTGATATAGTCTGTGACACAGTCTAGCAGACCATCTATGTCCTCCCCGTGGACTCTCTGGAACATCCCCCAGTCGGTTGTTTCAAAACACGCCCTCAGCTCCTCCTCCACGTCTTCTGACCATTGCTGGACAGTCCTGGTGGTGATAGGCAGCCTTTTTATGATAGGGGTGTATGTTGGTTCCATCCAGACCATATTGTGATCGGATGCCCCTAGTGGCGGGAGGGCAGTGGATGTGTAGGCTCCCTTCACATTGGCATATAGTTTGTCTAGTATTTTGTTCTCCCTTGTTTTACATGTGACATACTGGGTAAAATCCGTCAATGTCTTTTCCATATTTACATGGTTGAAGTCCCCATTCACAATGATAAATGCGTTTGGGTGAGCGGTCTGTATCCCCGCGATACAGGAATGGATGACGTCATTTGCGCGCGCCGGGTTCGCGCTTGGTGGAATGTAACTAGTCACAGCCACAACATGTGAAAACTCTCTCGGACAGAGATCTGGCCTCAAACCTAGCGCCAACAGTTCTATGTCTGGAGTGCAGACTTGCTCTTTGATAGTGATATGACCTGGCTTGCACCATTTGGAATTAACAAACACAGCGATCCCGCCTCCTTTTATCTTACCGCTGTTTCTCGTTCTGTCCGCGCGGACCATTGTGAAACCATCTTGTTCCATCGCCCCGTCTGGTATACCAGGATTCAGCCAGGATTCCGTCAGGAATAGCAGGCTGCATTTCCCATATTCCCCCTGTCCCTTCATCAGAGCAGAGAGCTCATCAGCCTTGTTGACCAGCGACCTTACGTTCCCCATAAGAACAGACGGCAGGCAGGTCCTATTTGCTTGTCTGTCTCTCCTCGCCCTCACGTACGCGCCAGCCCTAGTTCCCCGTCTGCGTGTCCTTATTTCGCTGGGCACTCCTGTAGGGGGGGCGGCGGCGGCTCGACTCCTAAAGGCAATGAGCTCCTCTCTGGAATACACCCGCATTCCTCCGTTTATCAGGCACATATTGAGCACTCCGGTTAAAAGATAAAAGATAAAAGTTTGAAATAAAAGGTTGAAAAGGGCTAAAAAAGGGCTAAAAAGTAGAAGTAAGACTGAGCCGTTTCACTGGCAGCCACCCAACCGGCGCCATTTTGAGACCTAGTCCTCTGGTCCAAGTCCTGCCGGCGTGTCTTCATCGTAGAACTGACGGTCCCATGGGAGGAGGCCATCGATGAGGCATTCGAACGGAAGAGGCTGCGGTATGCCAACTTAGCAGTCGAAGCAGAGGGGCGGGGCTGGAACGTGAAGGTGTGGCCAGTGGAGGTGGGCTGCAGAGGCTTTGTAGCCAGCTCCACCACAAGGCTCCTGAGGGCAGTAGGGATCAGAGGACAGGCCCAACGGAAGGCAATCAGAGAACTGTCCACTGCAGCAGAACGGAGCAGTCACTGGCTGTGGCTGAAACGTAGGGACCCAACATGGGCTCCCAAATGACCACGTGGTGCCACCGTGCGACACACACCCAGGCCTGATCAGCCTGTGGTGGGCCAACCTCGGCAGAGGGTGTCTTGTGATAACTGGCCGAAACACCCAATGAGGTCGGGGACCACAACTGAAGATGTGTCGTACTGGTGGCACCAGGTGATCATTGCCAAATTCCACTCCACCCAAGAGGACATCTCCAACTCCACTCAATTGTTGTGCTGAATATTTAGGGATTTTAACAACCAGTCCTATTAAGAATCCTCCCCCCTTAGAACAGATCCCTCCCCCAACAATTACAACTGAACTTTAAACTTCAAATCTTAAGGCACAAGAACAACAATATATAGTTATATCGTTTCAAACAGTCTGTTTACCAAACACAAACATAACTACGAGATGAGGGTAGACTACCTCATCCCGTGACCATACCCATGGGAATTATTCTGTCCCAGTTGTTTGGGTGGTCTTAAACTTAGAGTCAGGCGTTCTGGAGGACGACGATCTCTTCCCGGGTAACGCTGCTCAACAGAATGTTCAGTCTTACTGTCTCTGTGAGGGGACTCTGGAACAACCGCAGGTGTAGGAACATCCATCACCGCCCCTTGTAATGGGAATTCAGGCACGGAAGTCTCCCCATCGGGTTCAGGTGCACCTGGAGGTGGTGACGCGATGGTGGGCGATGGGGTGTTCTGAACTCTGACTCGTCCGGGACATCCACCGAAGGTTGGTCTCTGGGCGATGCTGCCAGAAGTTGATCGACGAGTCTTTTCCACACTAGTCCGGCAGCAGTTTGATCAGTGTAGGAGACGGGACCAGACCGCTTGACGATGGTTGCAGGAACCCACTTGGGTCCAGTACTGTAATTTCTGGCCAGTACTGACTCATCTGGAGAGAAGGCTCTTCCTTTAGCCCGCAGCATCCTTTGTTGGATCTGCTTATCCTGCTGATGCTGAACTACATCTTTCACTGTTGTCGGCTTTAAGAGGTCGAAGTTGGTTCGTAGATCTCTTTTGAACATCAGGGCAGCGGGTGAAACTTTAGTAGTGGCATGTGGCGTGTTGCGATAGCTTAACAGGAATCTATGCAATCTCTGATGTAGTGTTCCTTTGCCTTGAGATGTCTTTAGTGCCTTCTTCAAGGTCTGAACAAACCTTTCAGCCAAGCCGTTGGTCGCAGGATGGAACGGTGCCGATCGGATGTGTTGGATGCCATTTGCTTGTAGGAATGTAGTCATTTCTTGTGACACCAGTTGTGGTCCATTATCAGAAACCAGCTGAAGGGAAGACCCGAAACGGCTGAAGATCTCTCCAAGCTTTTCAATGGTTTTTGCAGTAGTGGTGGATTTCATAATGGCCACCTCCGGCCACTTGCTATGTGCGTCCACACACTCCAGGAGCATTCGGCCCTCTACAGGCCCTGCAAAATCAATGTGTACTCGCTGCCAGGGTTCTTCGGGAAACTCCCAGGGATGCAGAGGAGCTAGTTGTGGGGTATTCCTAACTTCTTGGCATGAGGAACAGGTTTTGGCCGTATTCCCGATCTCCCTGTCGACTCCTGGCCACCAGAAGTAACTTCTTGCTATCTCTTTCATCCTAACTATCCCACTGTGACCTGCATGGAGCTGTTGCAGAATGAGCTTGCGTAATGACGGCGGAATAACCACCCTCCTCCCCCAAAGTAAACAACCAGCTTGCACCGACAGTTCGGCTCTCCTGGAGAGATATGGTTGAACACTGGGGTCGCCGCTGCCTGATCTACCCCTCATCACAACGTCCATCACCACTGACAAGACAGGGTCAGTGCGAGTGGCTCTCCTCACCTGAGCAGCTGAAACTGGTGCATCATCCACCTGGCTGAAGTAAAAGATGTCTGCAGCACGCGGCTCCGGCCTAGTGACAGGAAGTGGTAACCTAGAGAGTGCATCCGCGTTGCAGTGAAGGTCAGCCTTGCGATACTTGATATCATAAGAGTGTGCTGACAACAGTAATGCCCACCGTTGCATGCGACTCGCTGCGAGTGAAGGTATCCCAGTGTGTGACCCTAGGATGGTCGTGAGGGGTCGGTGGTCAGTCAGAAGTTCGAATCGTCTCCCATACAGGTACTGATGGAACTTGCGAACACCATAGACCAGGGGTAGGCAACCTTTTTTATATGAAGTGCCATTTTTACATTTTCTTGTTAGTCAGTGTGCCAACCACAATATCAACATTAATTATGACTCGACATCAAGCCAAACCAAACAGACCAACAGATCTGCAATTTTATTCCACAACATGAACAAGAATTTTCAGCAAAGAGCTATGTATGCAAAGCCATGTATGCTAAATAAACAGGCCTAACAGTCAACTAACTGAAACTTGAACAAAATTACCAACATAACATAAGACAACTAAAGCAAATTGGAGCGCTCAATTTCTAACAAAGTTGCTAACTGCGCTCCCTATGGTTATCATTTTAATAAGTAGGCCTAACTGGATGGTGATTATACAAGGTCTTACTTGTATGAATTATAATTTATATTTATATAATTATTTGGTTGTTGTTTGTTTTAGTTTTTTTAGCAAAGACCTATGTATGCAAACTGCAAAGCCATGTAAACAGTCCTAACAATCAATGTGATCCCTGGCCCTGTTTTCCTTTGCTCAACTCCATTATCTGGGGTTGGTACTTGGTCACTTTAAGTATCACACAAGCTTCGGAGTGGTCAGTTGTCAGACGGCTGCGTGAGAGGCTCAGCACGCTCTTCATGTGTGAGAATATCTGCTCGCACAGATAGGTTGATCCGAAGACTGTCAGCAAAGCCAGTGCAATGTTCCTGAGACAGCTGAACTTCTCCGGTACAGACATCCAGCAGGTGGCGATGCAGGATCCGTGATCATGCCCTTCGGTGGTTTCCAACTCTTTGCGTAGCTCTGCAAACTTGGACATCCACAATGATGAACTCTTCATCTCAATCAGCTGCATTGTCATGTCCTGTGTGTCCATCCAGTCCAGCAGAGATGAATCCAGTTCATGTCCATCAAAGCTGTCTGGTTTTATCAGGAAAGAGAACATGGGCCCATACTTCTGAAACTCCTGAAAGCGTGTTTTGAACTCCGACTCAAGCATGCTGATGTATTCGGATATTTCAGTGGTGCTGATGCTGTGCGTCACTGACAGCTCCCGTAAGTGTCCGAAGTAGCGGAAAGCGGAGGTAGCGACGTCCCTTGAAAGAACTGCCAGCTTTCCCACAAAAGCCGCCCATGTCTCGTACATATCCAGAACTGTTTGCCCCGCACCTGAAGATAAAATAAGATAAGACTTATTGTTGCACGTTGCACTTGCACGCTCACGCACACACACACACACACACACACACACACACAACAATATTATTATAGTTAACTAAAACTAAACTAACAACTAAAACTAGATTATATTAATAGAAATAAAAAATAGACTTCAAAAAAAAAATGAAAACACACACATAACGATAAATACATACCTTGCAGACGGAGATTGAGCTCGTTCAGGTGTCCAGTAATATCTGCGAGGAACATGAGTTTCACAACCCACTTCTTGTCCTCGAGTTCTGGATAGTCTTGGCCTTTTTCAGCCAGGAAGGCCTTTATGGCATCAAAGCAGCCGACAAACCGGTCCAAAACTTTCCCGCAGCTTAGCCACCTAACCGCAGAGTGGAGAGGGAGATCCTTGTACACGCAGTCCATTTCTTCAAGCAGGGACTGAAACTGCCGGTGTGTCAGTGCAGATCGCTTGACTATGAAGTTAACAACCTTCACCACTGTAGCCATAACCTCATTAAGATCAGACTTTGACATCTTTGCACATAGGTTTTCTTGGTGTATGATGCAGTGGAGTTTCATAATGGGGTGACCAACTCGTTCCTCAATTAATGCAACCGCTCCCCTCTGTTTCCCGACCATGGCAGGGGCACCATCTGTTGTCACCGCAAAAATCCTGCTAATGTCAATCCCTCGCTCCACAAAATGCTCGATAAGAACTTTGGCGATGTCCTCACCTTTTGTTGTTTCTGGCAGTGGTTTTAGGCAGCAGAGCTCCTCCCTTACAGCAGAATCACAGTATCGTGCTATGACAGCCAGACGTGGCATGTCATTCACATCTACACTCTCATCAAGTGCGAGGCTAAACACCGTCGCATCTTTCAAACCAGCGGTCTGCTGCGCTTTCACGTTTTCTGCCATTTCTCCTATTCTCCGTTCCACACTTCTGGCTGACACTGGGATGTCTTTTATTCTTGATTTTATTGTGTCTTTGTTTGATAAGCCTTCAAACAAAACATCTGAGCTACTGAGGAAAGCCTCTTTAATATATTCTCCATCAGTGAATGGCTTTCCACGTTTCGCAATGCAATGAGCAATGCGAAAGCTTGCTTCAGTTCCGTGATTTTTAGCAGTGGCAAATGCTTTAAAGGTGCTGGCCTGCTTCCCATACCGTGACACAGCACGTTTTATTGATTCGGCCTTGTCTGCTTCATCCTTGAACGACTTCTGATGTTTGGTCTCATAATGCCGTTTAACGCTTGAAGTTCTGCAAACAACATTTTCGAGACATAGGACACATACAGCACGGTCTTTCTGGGACACAAAACCCCACTCTTCTGTCCATGAAGGCTGGAATTCACGAAGTTTTACTTTCAGGCCTGCCATGCTAATGAGACAGCAGGGTGAGACACAATTCAGAATTTTACTTTTACTACAATTGGCGCCAGAATACGGCTCTCGTGGAGTGGATGAGAGACTAGGGCTGCATTCGTAAATTCGCCCTGAGAGCGCCGGAGCGTCCCTGAGACCGCCTCTAGTCCAATCAAATTACTTGGTCCCATTGTGACATTGAACCCAGTGTGCGCGAATTTACGAACGCAGCCAACATAAAAAATATATATAATCTCCCATTCTCGCACTTGCGAGATCTCGCTTGCGTGCCACTGTTTAAGCTGTCGCGTGCCACTGCTGGCACGCGTGCCATAGGTTGCCGACCCCTGCCATAGACGATGCTCAATGCTTCCCGCTCTATCTGAGCATAGTTAGCCTCCGCTTTGTTCAATGTTCGTGATGCAAATGCTATAGGCCTCTCTCCTCCGCCTGGCATTAAGTGGGAAATGACGGCCCCCACCCCATATGGAGACGCATCGCAGGCCAACTGAATGGAAGTGAGGGATCAAAGTGGGTCAGTGCCCCTGATGTCACTAACGTCTCTTTTGCTCTCTGAAAAGCCTCCTGGCAGGCGTCACTCCATTTCCATGTTTTGCCCTTACAAAGCAGGTCGTGCAACGGCTTGAGCATGAATGACAAGTTCGGTATGAAACGGCCATAATAATTTAGTAAGCCCAAGAACGAACGTAACTGGCTCACATTATCTGGAGGCGGGGCGTCCACGATGGCCCGAATCTTGGATGGGGCAGTGTGTAACCCTTTAGCATCAATCACACGTCCCAGATACTCAACAGATAGTTGAAATAACTCACACTTGTCTTTGCGAACCCTCAGCCCGTAATCCTGCAGCCTCTGAAGAGCTGCATCCAAATTGCAAAGGTGTTCCTCATCCGTAGCTCCTGTGCACAGGATATCGTCCAGGTAGCACTGCACTCCAGGGAGACCATGTAGGATTTGATCCATGGCCCGTTGGAAATGCGCAGGAGCCGACGTGATTCCGAAAGGGAGCCGGCAATATCTGAAAAGCCCCTTCTGTGTGGTTACTGTGAGCAGTTCCTTAGAATCCTCATGAACGTGCATCTGCAGGTAGGCTTGGTTAAGGTCTATCTTGCTAAACTTTTGTCCATTACTCAGGCCTGCAAACAAATCGTCAATGTGGGGAAGAGGATACTGTTCTGCTGACAGCACCGGGTTCAGTGTCACTTTGAAATCTCCACAGATGCGAATTTCTCCAGTCTTCTTGGGTACGGGTACTATGGGCGTGGCCCATTCGCTGATAGCTACTGGTTCCAAGACCCCGTTCTTAACCAGGGCATCCAATTCATCTTCTACTTTCGATCGGATAGCGTACGGCACCGACCTGGCCTTCATGAACTTTGGTGTTGCTTCAGGCTTAACGCTTAGTCTGACGGTGATGCCTTTCATGCTGCCTAATTCGTTCCGGAAGATCTCTTCATGTTTCTTCAAGATAGCAGCTAAGTTGGTGGTAGTTTGTGATACCATTTTCACTGTGTGCCAGTTCAGCTTCATTTTCTCTAGCCACACCCGTCCTAGGATGGCCGGGTAGTCCCCTCTAACAATGTAGATGGGGAGTTTCTTTACTTGGTCGTTACTCTGGACCATGACATCTGTCATTCCTGCCATGGGTACAGGTTCTCCCAGATAGGTTTTGAACCTAGTGTCAGAAGGTCGCAGTGGTAGGTGTCTCAAGACTTGTTTGAAAACCCCATCGGAGATGATGGATGCTTTTGAGCCAGTGTCAATTTGCATACTCACTGGATGCCCCTCCAACATGGGCTTGACCCAATGACCCTCTGAGTCTCCATCGACTTTCATTATCCTCAGTGTATGCACCTCCATCACTTGCTCTCCCTCCGAAGAATCACTGGACACTGTCTCTTTTTGTCTCACGGTGTGAACTTGTGTTTTCTTCCTGTTTTTCCAAGGTTCCTGTCTGCCGGCAGACTTCGAGGTTTTCTCCATGGTTCTTCTGCCTTGACAGGCACGCTCTATGTGGCCCCTTTTTCCACAACTGCGACAGTCCATATCTTTACACCAGCAAGTCGTGGCGAGATGTCCCGTTCTGCCACAACGGAAACATGGCCCTTGTCCACTCTGCTTCTCTGTCTGGACGGCATGCACTCTGCCTGTTGAGTGTAGCTGTTGAGCCTCCTTTGAGGCCATCTCCATGGAGACACTGATGTTAATGGCTTTCTGTAATGTCAAGTCACTCTCAGTCAGCAGTTTCTTCTGTGCTGCTTAATTTCTTAGGCCACATACTAGTCTCTTAATGTGTCATTTAGCACTTGCCCAAATTCACAATGTTCAGACAATTTTCTCAGTGCTGCAACAAACATCGTAACAGATTCACCTTCCTCTTGATCACGTCGGTGAAATCTGAACCTTTCTGCAATTAGTAATGGTTTGGGTGAATAGTGTTGTGTCAGGACACCCACTATCTCTTGATAGGTCTTGGTCCCTGGCTTGTTAGGCTGCAGTAGGTCACGCAACAGATTAAAGGTCTTTGGACCCATTACTGACAGAAACGTGGCTACCCTTTTTTCATCAGGAATGTCATTAGCTGATAGGAAATAATCAAAACGCTCAGAGTATGCGCTCCATTGTTCCACATGTTCATCAAAAGGGCCAATATTTCCAATAACTCCAGCCATCTTCCTTGTAGGCTCCTGGTTATCAGTATTACCTTCTGACAATTCCTCTTCAGCTGATAATTCCCCTCCAGCAGACATCCGTGTCAATCACAACCGACGCTGGGCGCGACGCGCGGTGCCAACTAGCTGCATTAGCTTCACACTGCTAACAAGAACACAGCCACGTCCTAATTAAACTCAACTCCACACACATACCGTTCGCGGGAGTTCAAACCACCTTGTCGCCAATTTGTTATATACGGAGACAGGTTTATGACTGCCATAAAACCATAAAGTAGTCGGAGCACGGAGCTTCAGTTAGTGCGTCTTTATTTCCACTCGGTACTTCAATACAAAGACAACAACCCGGTTTCCCAACATGCATTGCACTTCCAGCTACGGCAAACAGCACAGACCAAAATACATAACAACGCCTAACAGGGGTATTAAGAACTACATGAGGCCCCACTATGAGGAACACTGACATGTTTTCAACATAAACCTACTGACCAAGGGCTTGCTTTTTGGGGCTTAGCATTTCCTGCTGAGCATCATTGGCCTCAGCCTTCCGCTTAGTTGACATCATGAGATGGCTGTCCACCACGCCAACGTTACCTGATGAATAGTTAAGGAAATGAAGGAGATCAGTCAGACTTTTCCCTTCAAAATCGGTCATGGCATACATTACAGTCAGTTCTGTTTTTAGCCGGGACAGATCGAACAGTGTTCCGTGACTCTGTTAGGCTGGAGAAGGCTGTTTGCGGGAATTTCATCCGGTAGGTCTGAAAGTGCTGGGGGTCGAGGAGGGAGAGAAACATTAACTTCTCGTGGTCTTGGAACCTGTTCCGTATCTGGCAAAGAATGTTGTCCAGAATATTGCTGTGGAGCTGTTGGTAGTGTGCGCGATCTCCTTGTGCTGTACGTGGGCCTCTGCGTGCGCTCGGACCACTTGAGATGCGCGCTGTGTCCTCGTAGATTTGACTGAACCGGCACCTCTCTCGCTCAATTGTGTCACAGAACTCGTTCACCCTGGTCAGACAGAATTGTACATCCAATGTTTGCTTCTGGAGTATGGCAAAGAGCACATCTGAATGCTTAAAAATACCATTGAATGCTTCAAGCAAAAAACAAAACTCAAAATCATCCAGACGTGCATGAAATCCTTGAGCGCTAAGCACACTATCCCCATCATACTCATCATGATGTTCTGGTATGTGGTCAAACAGCTCCTTGAGGGCAACTCTCTTCTCAAAGACTGCATTGACCAATCTCGATGTATATTGCCACCGCGTTGGAGCAACATTAGGAAGACGACGCTGTTATGATCAATAACTGTCCGCACCTTGGATAACAGTCAACTCTTTATTGTCTTCACACATCGCCATCTTGCACACCAACAACACGTTTCAACCGGGGTTACCCCACTAACTTCCGGTGCCTCTTAAAGGCGCAGTTACCCCCCCCCCCACAGGAACCAGAAGAACACAACATTATAATTATCAAACTTTTTTAACCTTGATGAACTGGGTAGACTGCCAGTCACCAGCATAGCCATGTGGGTTATTCTGCCACTGAACAGGCTATGCACTAAACCTTACCCTTGGGTTCACCAGTCCACGGTATAGTCTCTCAGGTGTGCTGGTCTGACCCGGGCACGGGCCGGACGAGCCTCTGGGCGAACCCCGGCCTCCACCAGTTCAGGTGGGAACTCAGCTGGACCCTGCGGTTGTTCTGGGTCTATGATGGGAGGCGATGCCACCTTCCGAAGCCGGCTTGCGTGCCACCGTGATCCGTCGTCCAGGCGAAACGAGGCTGGCCCCAGCTGAGCGGTGACCTTCATCGGCGCAGACCAGAACGAGAGCAGCTTGTGGTCCCGGTTAGGGCGGCGAATCCTGACCCAGTCCCCCTCTGTGAAGGGAGGTGTTCTCACCCTCCGTCTCCTATCGAACCGCTGCTTCATCCGCCACTGTGCGTCTGCGACCCTGGCGCTCTGGCAGGGTGCTGCTGCTGGCGTGGCGACCGCTGGGGCCCGCAGCCGATTCAGAGGAAGCTGCAGCTCACGGCCCATCATCAGGAGGGCTGGGGAGCTGCCGGTAGTTGAGTGCAGCGTTGCTCTGTAGTGAAGCAGGGTGCGGAGCAGCGCGGCTGAGAACGGCAGGCCATCTGCCAGGTGTGCTCTGACCCCATTCTTCAGAGTCTGGTTAAAACGCTCGACCCCCCCATTTGCCTCCGGGTGGTAGAACGCCGTACGTATGTGTTTGATCCCCCTTTCCTCCACGAAGACGGCAAACTCCGCTGAGACAAACTGCGGGCCATTATCAGTTGTGATGGCATTTGGATTGCCCCACCGAGCAAACAGAGAGGAGAGGAAGTCAGTGACCACCCGAGCTGTTACGGACCCCGTGGCAACCACCTCTGGCCACTTTGAGTGGAGGTCGTAGGCCACTAGGAGGAAACGTTGGTGGTGTGGGACGCCATGAAGTTCGCCACATATGTCCAGCTGGATGTGCTCCCAAGGCGTGGGTGGCCACTGCAAGGGCTGTAGGGGTGGTGAGGGTGGCGGGCCCGTCTTGCCACTGACCAGGCAGGCCGTGCACTCCTTCACCATCATCTCGACATCACGGTCTATGCCCGGCCACCACACCAAATCCCTGCAGCGCTGCTTCACCTTTACAATGCCCAGGTGGCCCTCCTGCGCCATGGCGAGGACGCGCGCCCTGAGGTCGCTGGGGATGAACGTGCGGAGCCCCCGGGCCACACAGACACCGTTCCAGCAGGTCAGTTCATTCCTGACCCGATGAAAAGGCGCCAGCTCCTCCGGCACTTTCGTGGGCCAACCCTCCCGGATGTAAGTGCGGAGATGGGAGAGCGTGGGGTCCTCTGTCGACGCGCGCTGAAGGTCCTCCAGGGAAACCGTGGCCTGGAGTGGGGCGTGAAGCATGAGCACAAGCTCTGACTCCATCTCGTCTGGGCCCTTGTTGGGCAACGGGCCGGGGTTGGGGCCGCCGAGTGCTGGGACGGGGGTGGCTCGGGAGAGCAGGTCAGCCACTACATTTTCCCTGCCGGGGGTAAACACTGTGGTGAAGTCATATGGTTGAAGCCTCTCCGACCAGCGGTAGATCCTCAGCGGCTTGTGGCCTGAACCTGAAGTAGCGAGCAGGGCCGTGAGAGCCTGGTGGTCAGTTCGCAATGTAAAGTGTCGCCCGTACACATACATATGCCACCGCTCGCACGCCCAGACGCAGGCTAGCGCCTCCCGCTCCCCCACCGAGAACTTTTGTTCAGCTGTGTTGAGGGACCGAGAGGCGAATGCCACCGGGCGTTCCGTGCCCCCCTGGATCTGGGACTGCACCGCCCCGATCGCCGTGTTGGATGCATCACACGTCACGAGTGTGGGGCTCGCCAGGTCAAAGAATGCCAGCACCGGCGGCGAGGTCAGCTGCTTCTTCAGTTGGTGAATAGCAGCAGAGCAGGCCGGGGTCCACTCCCAGACCGCGTCCTGTTTCAATAGTTCACGCAGTGGGGAGGTGGTCATAGAGTATCGGGGAAGGAAACGCAGGTAGTAGGCCGTCATCCCAAGAAACGAAGCCAGCTGAGCTGGGCAGGACGGCTCCGGCAGGCGCAGCACAGCCTCTACGTTAGAGTGTAATCTACTGCATGTAGAATAGTGCACAAAGTTTGCAGGGCCATTTGTGGACTGAAGAGTACATATATCAACTTTCCTGATGCTGCTAGCCAAGCCAACTATAAAGTAGAGTTTTATGAGTATGGACACTTTCCAGGAGTGATTGGCTGTATCGATGGATGTCATATTCCAATCAAGTGCCCATCAACTCCTGATGCTGAGGAGTACAGGAACCGCAAGAACTGGTTCTCCATTAATGTTCAGGGTGTATGCACTCCTAATTTGGAGTTCTCAAATATTGTTGCCCGTTGGAAAGGTTCAACTCACGACTCACAGATCTTTTTCAATTCTTCATTGTGTGCTGAGTTTCTGAGGGGACAACATAGTGGACTAATGCTTGGTGACAGTGGATACGGCCAGAGTACATTTTTATTCACACCATACATTAATCCCATAACAGCGCCACAGAAGAGGTACAACAGGGCTCATATCCGCACTCGAGGTATGGTTGAGCATATGTTTGGGGTATGGAAAAATTGATTCCAGTGTTTACGCAACACACTCGCTTCAACCCAAGAAGATGCTGCATAGTGATCATTGCTACAGCTGTGCTGCACAACTACCTGAGGAGGCAGCACTGTCCTGAACCTCCACAGGAAGGTGCAGATGTGCCCATGGTTGTGGCAGTCGGTGACCAACGAGGATTTGCACACAGGAATGCCTTCACATTGCAGCACTTCAACTAGGGTGAGATGCATTTATTGTTTGCTTTGTACATCATTTAAGAGTAAAATTAAATGAGTGACAAGGCTGGAATAAAATGGTCAGTACTCGTGTAAATACTCTTGGGAAATTACAAGACACTTTTATTGTGAATCACAAGAGTTAAGCACAATTGTCTCAGCACTGTACTTCATTGTGTTCATAGCTTTCTCCTCCAACTTCATTTCCAATTCAACCTGGAGTATACTCATTTTCAATTCATGTTCTTCCTTTAGATATTTCATTTTCTCTTCATGAAATTCTCTGGCTAACTTTTCATGCATTGTCATCTTTATTCTTCTTCGCTGACAGGTGCTGACAACTTCAGTTATGGCGGCAGCAGATGTGGACGGTAAACACTCATTGTGCACTGGCTCTGTCACTTGGGTCACAATTGTTTCCTCTGGGGAAATGAACAGTGTTAGAAGCACACATTTACTTATATGAACCTTAGAATGAAGATTGACAGTTGAATATGGAGGTTACCATTTGGGCTCAGGCTCAGTTCTTCATTTGCACTGTCCAAATGGTCATCATCTGGAATACCATCCAGGGGTTGCTGGTGCTCTATCATTCCAGAAAGCACATCACTGAATTCATCAGTTTGGTGATCTTTTGGTGGTCCGCCACCAGTAGTGAATCGCTCTCTTCTGGCTTCTGCACTCTGTTTTTTTAAAGTCAGTTTGATGTTCTTCCAGAGAGTCTATAAAAGCAGATGTCATTCAATATGAATTATCTTACACAAATATGATTTTTTTATTTTATTTAACCTTTATTTATCCAGGGAAGTCACACTGAGATTTGCATCTCTTTTACAGGTGAGCCGAGGCCAAGGACATATCCTGCGAAATTCATGTTGTTTACTAGGGCTAGAAATGTGGACCTTACAAAGCTTCTTATATCCATAGTTGACGGCTCCTCCATTGAGAGAGTTACCGACTACAAATATCTTGGGCTGTGGTTGGATGAGAAGCTATCATTCAAAACGCGACGGCCTCGCCTCCAAACTTCGGCAAAAGGTGGGCTTTCTTTACCGTAATCGGTCTAGCTTCCCCTTGCTTGTAGGAAGAGAGTTGTCGAGGCGGTATTCCTGTCCGTATTAGATTACGGTGATGTTATCTATAGGCATGCAGCTTCATCTACATCAGTGGTTCTCAACCTTTTTTGGGCCAGCCCAGCGCCCCCCTGTCCATTATCCAGGCCTCTTACCGCCCCCCCCCCATCTTCCCTAAATATTAATGTTGACTAATATTCTGTGTTATATAATTTAAAAAGCATGTCACTGAATGCCAAATAATAGATTGGATTTAACTGGGCAGTTGGAATATCATTATCATTAGTTTACCAGAGAGCAGAAAAGCCATGTGAATGTGAATAAAAATGCTGTTTCTGAGTGTTAAACAAACTCAGACAACATCAGAGAATACAAACAGACTGCTAAGGAACAGCAGCAATTTCACACATGTCCGATGCAGAACAAACAGTAGGCTGCAGAACTGTACATTACAACTAACATTGTTAGTTTTTTTAAGTGTGCTGGTGTTGCATTTCTCCAAATTGCTGTTTTATGATGCTAATATTTATTCATTTTTGATTGGACTTTGGGCGGGGGGGGTGTCACAATATGGCGGCAAACGCTAGGGGGCTATTATTTTAATATTTTATTTAGTATTCTATGGTATTATTTTCATAAACTGACCACTTCAAATTTGTCATATCAAAACATATCAAAACATAACAAAGTTCCAAAGTTCAGAGCTCTGCGCTCTGGGAGCGCTCAGAGATGGGCGCTCTGACTGAAAACACGGTTTTGTCCCGTAATAACACTGATGACAGCTGATCAATACGGTGGCCGACAAGGGCAAACGCACTGCAAATACCGAAACGCGCTGCATATAGAGAAACGCGCTGCATATAGCGAAACGCGCTACATATAGAGAAACGCGCTGCATATAGAGAAACGCGCTACATATAGAGAAACGCGCTGCATATAGAGAAACGCGCTGCATATAGAGAAACGCGCTGCATATGGACGCTGCACACGTTGACTGTGTGGAAAAGATTCTTATTGGAGATTTGAACACGGACATGCTCAGAAATGAAGCATCCGTTTTCAAATCCTTCACTAGGTTTTCTGAATTACACGGTCTCCGTCAACAAATTACCAAACCCACTAGGGTGTGTATTTCTACTCAAACCACCATAGATCTCATTCTAACATCGGATGAGTCCAAAATCTCCAAGAGTGGGGTTATTGTATGTGGGCTAAGTGATCATTACATGATCTTTTGCACTCGTAAAAAACAAAAACCCAAGGCTGGCGGTCATAAAACTATAACTACTAGATCCCTTAAATCCTATTCTAGTGAGGCCTTAAACCATAAACTGGAGAATCAAGACTGGTTTGATGAACTAAAATGCACACAGGTTGAAGAGGCATGGCTAGGTTTCAAAACCAAATTCCTAAATATTATTGACAGTATAGCCCCCATGAGAACCACCAGGGTTAAAACCCGATCGGAACCATGGATGAATTCGGACATTCTAAATGCTATGAAAGTCAGAGACCTAAAATGCTCTGAAGTTCAAAAATGCAAATCAAAATTAGTGAAACACTTAAACGAAGATCACAAAACCCACTTTGAGAAAATTAAAAAACAATGCAACAAACTATGCAATCAGGTAATTACCATGACCAAATCTGCTAAGAAAGAATACCTCGATAACAAAATCGAAGAAAACTTAAACAAACCACGTGACCTTTGGAAGCTACTTAATAGCCAACTAGGTTGCAGTCAAAAACTCAAAACCAGGTCTACAAACATCAGCATCAAATCTGGTGATTCTCTCCTTACAGACAAGCTGGATGTGGCTAAGTGCTTAAACACTTTCTTTACAACCATAGCCACTAAATTAGTTAACAATCTACCACCCCACTCAGGGCGTTATGGTGTAGAGCACATCCGTGAGTTCTACAATAAACTGGGTGTACGCAATGATGATTTTAAACTCTCCATGGTGTCAAACGATGAGGTGTTTAAAAAGCTAGGCGCTCTACACTCAGAAAAGGCCACGGGCCATGACAATATTCCAGCCAGATTTCTAAAAGACTCAGCTGCCTCCATTACCCCAATCATCACCCACATAATAAACCTCTCCATCAAACAGGGACACGTCCCCCTTGACTTTAAAATAGCAAGGGTAACCCCACTGTATAAAAAAGGAAGCAAATTAGACCCAGGCAACTACCGACCTGTTTCTATTCTTAATTCCATCTCGAAACTTATGGAAAAAATAGTTTATGAACAGGTCGATAGGTACCTTACCGAAAAAAAGCTGATGTATGAATTTCAATCAGGATTCAGAACATCCCATTCCACTGACACATGCCTTCTCTATTTGAACGACCACATCAACCATGAGGTGGACTCGGGCAAGTACTGCGGCATGGTCATGCTGGACCTCCAGAAGGCCTTCGACACAGTAGATCACCACATATTGTTAGATAAACTGAAAGCAATTGGGTTCGATAGAACATCGGTGAGCTGGATGCAATCCTACTTAGAGGGGAGGGAACAGGTGGTTAGTGTGAACGGAACACTGTCCCCCCCCCTCCCAGTGACCTGCGGCGTTCCACAAGGAAGCATTTTGGGACCTTTACTGTTCCTAATATATGTGAATGACATGTCATCAGCATGTGATTGCAATTTGTTCCTGTTCGCGGATGACTCGGCTCTGCTGGTCTCTGACAGGGACAGATTGCAGGTGGAAAAAGCGCTAAGCACTGAACTGAGTAGAATCTGCATCTGGGTAGCTGACAATAAACTATCAATACACCTAGGTAAAACTGAAACCATCCTATACGGATCCCCATCTAAACTCAGAAAGGCTGAAAATTTTAAAATAAAAGTGGGTAACATTAATATCACAAGAAAAGAGGATATTACATACCTGGGCTCCATCTTAGAGGCAAATCTTTCCGGAGATAAAATGGCAGCAAAAGTAATCAAAAAAGTTAACCATAGAACTAGATTCTTGTACAGGATATCCTCACTTGTCAGTAAAAACACACTGAGGACCCTATCAGGAGCTCTCATTCAATGTCACTTCGACTATGCCGTAACATCATGGTACTATAGAACCACAAAGGCCCATAAAACAAGACTCCAGACAGCCCAAAATAAACTGGTTAGGCTTCTGCTAGGCCTCAACCCTAGGACACATCTAACCGCTGCTCATTTTTTGAGCCTTGATTGGCTACGAGTAGTTGACAGAGTGCAGCAGCTTGCACTGGGCCTGGTCTTCAAGATACGCTACACCACAAAGACACCCAAGTACCTGTCAACATACTTCCAAAAAGTGAACAACGTCCACACATACAACACCAGAGGAAGCTCCACGAACCACGTTCAACCGCGTTGCACCACAAACAAGGGGTTAAACTCGTTTGCAAACTATGCAGTAAAAATGTGGAACGCCCTTCCTATAATCTTAAAGGAGTGCAAAACACTGCCCACCTTCAAAACCACTCTCAAAAAACATTTACAGGAGGCTGCAATCCGTAACTGGACCCTCTAAATCAAAAATCAGATTAAAAGACCCGAACTACCCACTGTACATACTTTGTGTTTTGTCCCCCGCCCCCACCTGTGGTGTATGTCCCCACCTGTCCTACCCGCTGTACATACCTTATGTTTTGTTGTATTGTTCTTCCCATGATGGATGTGTGTTTATCTTGTAGATAGTAATAGTTATTTGTCTGTATTATCTTGTAGATAGTACTAGCTTTTTTGTCTGTCTTACATGTAACGATGAATTGAGAATCAAGGACCCCAATTGAAATAAGCCAGTGGCTTTCTTGGGTTTTTATCCTGTTAGTTGACCTTGTATGTAATATGTACTTTCATGTACCTACTTCTGCAAATCTTCTAATAAAGTTTTCAATCAATCAATCAATATAGAGAAACGCGCTACATATAGAGAAACGCGCTACATATAGAGAAACTCGCTACATATAGAGAAACGCACTACATATAGAGAAACGCGCTGCATATAGAGAAACGCGCTACATATAGAGAAACGCGCTGCATATAGAGAAACGCGCTGCATATAGAGAAACGCTGCAATTCAGTTCACAACACAACGGAAGTGTTCTCACAACACAACGGAAGTGTAGAAAACGCTGCAATTCAGTTCACAACACAACGGAAGTGTTCTCACAACACAACGGAAGAGTTCTGGGGGGGAACGATAAGTGGAACGGACCGGAGACGTGTTTTTGAAGAAGTTCCGAAAAGCAGTTCTGAAGAGGTTGTGGAGTGAAGAGGCGACATAAAAGGTACATATAATATTTCTTATTTATGTCTGCAGATAACATGTGCTGTATTTCAAACCGAAGGGCTCATTCTATGCCTTACACCCTACGAAGGGTTCGTAGAAGCTTGTGCAGTGGAGGGATTCTTTATTGGGAATTAGCCGTTGGATCGTATTCAGACATAACGTAGGCTGGTTCTGTCAAGATATTTGTTGGCATTATGAGGAGGACAGGTGACTTCCTTAAACCTGTGAGAGGGAAGTCACCCCTTGATGTTCAACCACAATGGTCATCTGACCAACTGTTGGATGCTGCTTTAAAGAAGCTGAAAGATTTTAACCAGGACATGAAAGATGATGCCTATGTCTTGCTGTACCCCGATGGTCAGGAAGTTCGAAATATTCCAGGAACAGACACCGCTTTCACAGTGGAGAAATACAAGGAGGCCATTGGAAAGGCCTACCAAAGAATAACACTGTACATTTGCCCTGGTGAACAATTCACAAACAGTTGTAAGTGCAAGTTTCCACCTTGTTTTAAGCTCCACTCTGTAAAACTGAGGCAATGAGTGAAATTCATCTTTATACCCACATCAATTATGCCAATTATTATTTTTCAAAGGTTACAGTGGACAGTCTTCAAGTGAAGATGATGACGGTGTGGTTCAAATGGTTAATTTGGCATCTGGAGACAGTCCACTTTCAGACACCGTGGTCAGTTTGCATCATGGCATTTCTCCTTAAATGAAGTGAATTGACAATATTTTGATAATATTTTCATTTGATCTAATCTGTCATTTGTGTGTTGTATGCAGGTGTGGGACGGTCCAAATGAAGTGAGCACTCCAAATGAAGTGAGCACTCCAAGAATGGAGAACATTTTGCAAGGGTAAAACACAGCACAGTCAACATGAACTTTTCTTCCACAGTCCAGGAACAAGACAAATGTGCCCGGGGTCAGAACAACTTCTACAGGTAAGCTGTGTTGACAGATGCAACCTTTACACATTTGCTAGTTTACTCAGAATTGTGTGGATTTTCAATTTATTTCTTGCATCTTTGTCAAATGTTTACGGGCAGTGTGCACCCCACTGCACCAATATGCCAAATGTGCTGGTATTGTATGTTTTAAACCTAATGTTTTTCAAAGAAACCAGACGAGGATTGACATCTGAATTTAAGCCGTAGGTATTTTAATTTTTCAGCTCAGTGAAGCAGGGTGCACAAGGCGACAGGAAGAAACCTCTTGACACAGAAGGTTTATTTTAATTATCTCATCATAAACACACTCCCTACCCTGCAGAAGACCTGAACAGTCCCCAGATCTTTTAATTATGTCATCTTGATATCATCTTCTATTGCTGGCAGTTCCATTGAAATATTATATTTTACAACTAAACTAAATCTACTTTTTTCAGAGAAACAAACAGGAATCTTCCTCCAGGACATCCTCATGTTCGCCACAGGACTCGACGCACTGCCTCCCTCTGGGATCCAGCCACCACCCAAACTGCTTTTTCTGCGGACATCACGCTTCCCAATGAGCAGAACCTGCGCCAACACAATAGAGATACCGATGGCCATGAATTACAATGAGTTTCAGAACAACATGGACTTTGGGATACAAAATTCCCCAGGGTTTGGACTACAGTAAACTAAACTGGCTTAACTAGATTTCAGTAGTTAAAGGGTTAACTTTGTTCTTTGAAATGTGTACTCACATATCATGACATATCAGCCATGTTCTTCAGTCTGATATAGTTCTGTACACCAGACTGCCAGGTCAAGGCCTGCATCAGACCAAGCCTTCTCTGCAGGTTCTCAAGGTGTCCCTGGAGATGCTGATCTCCACATGGACTGTAGGTAGACTCCGAAACAAACTGGCCCAGTTCATGTGGTGGGACTTTGAACCCACAGTCAGTTCCGCCAAACCTGTGGGTAACAGTTAACTGGCACACTAACTGTACTGTTTTCATTAAAACATTTTGTTATAAATGTATCATTGTATCAAATAATCATTTTTTAGAGAAAAGTATTTCAATTGAAAGCTACTCAACAGGCAACTACAGTTGATTGCATTTTAGACAATTAGAAGTACATGTGAATTGTGAATGTAGAAGTACAAGAATGAAAAAATAATTTTAATTGACCAAACCTGTGAGGCAGGTTGTACATGACATCTGGTTTCCCAGATGGACAACGAGACTGGTGAACAGGTCTGATGGTGTGTGTGTTCCACTTTTCCCTGCATTCATCAAGGTCCCACTGTAGCACACCCATGAACACAAACCGCACTAGGCATGTGTGCTCATGACTGCCACTGAACAAATCTCTCTCCCTCAGGTCATTCATGAGGTCCATCCAGAATTGAGATCTGAAAAAACACTCAAATTAGAGATGTAGTTTGTTGTAGGTGATGCATTTCCATGTAATGGATTTAGAATTAGCATAATGATCATCAAACAACAGAAAACCTGCAGTGCCACAAAATGTATTTACTAAATAGAAGGGGTCCCTCTGTGTTTTAAGGTGTTTCTGATCAGTTCAGTGGAATGGAAATCAATGCTCCAACAACTAGATGTACCACCAAGTAATCAGAACGAATGAAATGCCATGGGTATTTTAAGATATACTGTGTTCCCTACTAGGGGTGTAAGAAATATTTTAAAAGTTGAGGACACCTCTGTTTGCGGAAGTATGACCACCAGCTTTCGATTCGTTGCTTTGCTGTTGAGGAGCCATACATATGACTGGCAGCCCCAGCAAAGTCATCGGTGTGTGAAGATCTTAAGGCACACTGGATTGCCGCCATTGTGCCGTTTTCAGTGCCACAGTCCGTGCGAAGCCGCATTGGTATGACCCCACATTCTGAGACATAATGCAGGTAGTATTGAGCAATGACCCCAGGGTCATTGTTGCTTGCTCCACACACCAACCACAGCACTTTGCGGGAGTAGCCATCTATACAGCCACTAATGGCCAAACCGTATGGTTTTAATTTATCATAGCCATCCACATGCCAGACATGGTTTGGTCCATAGGAGCTGTAAACTCTCCTTACAAATCTTCGTCTTGCACGAAGTTGAACTCCTGACGGATCAAGCTCTCTCATCAAAGCCATGACTTTATCCCTACTCACTGTCAGAGAGTACTTCTGACGCAATGTCTGCCACATCGAACGGTAACCATAATGCTGGCCTGGTCCCTTCAGCTCTTCTTGTATGGCAGAACATACAGTAGCAACAGGAGAGTAATTTGTTTGCCTGCACAAAGAGAAACTTCTCAATTTGCTCTTCAGAGAGCGAAGGCTCATTTTAACATTGTGAGTCGTTGCCAGGAAATCCAAAATTTCATCGTAGCTGTAGCCATCATGGAAGTACTTTCGAATCAGATCCTCTTCTGTGGAAAAATATAATAAAGACAACATTTTCTGCTAGGACAAGCTGCAGCACATCATCTGATCTGCCTTCTCTTCAGGACTTAACTTATACGCCTTGAGTACCAGGTGAAGTGCAGGAAAGATTATGGCAGACCCCTCTGACCCTGAACACCATTTGTTTGAACCCCTTCCCTGCTAGTAAGAGGTTGAGGTCTATCAAGACCAAAAGTTCAGGCCATAAGACCTGTTTCTACCCCATGGAAGTGGGACTCAAAAACACTCCCTATACCCAACTGTTTAATCATATGCATCGAGAAATTGTATACAATTATTATATAACTTACATTTCTAATAAATTAGTCTACAATCTAATCATGACCTCAATCTTACATTCAGGAAAGTAGGCTTCCATACTGAAAACTATTGCATTAGTATTCCCAAAGGTGTGTTGTACCCCATATTCTGCAAACAAACTCAAATACAATCATCATGTCTACTCACTGTTGCCTTCAGGTGCTGCCAAAAACTGCCACATTTTGCCACATGAGCCACAGAAGACTTGAACAGTCCCCAGATCTTGGCCACAGAAAGGACAAAACATGGCAGCCTGGAAGACAGGCATTGATATGGTTTATTATTTAATATTAACACAATTATAGTATTAACATTAATACTAACACAATTATAGTATGGAACCCCAGCCAGGCTGATAACCCTCCGTCGCGGGAGGGGAGAGTGCCTCAGTCGGCTGTGAATTCCCAATAAAGAATCCCTCCACTGCACAAGCTTCTACGAACCCTTCGTAGGGTGTAGGGCATAGAATGAGCCCTTCGGTTTGAAATACAGCACATGTTATCTGCAGACATAAATAAGAAATATAATATGTACCTTTTATGTCGCCTCTTCACTCCACAACCTCTTCAGAACTGCTTTTCGGAACTTCTTCAAAAACACGTCTCCGGTCAGTTCCACTTATCGTTCCCCCCAGAACACTTCCGTTGTGAGAACACTTCCGTTGTGTTGTGCGAACACTTCCTTGTGTTGTGAACTGAATTGCAGCGTTTTCTACACTTCCGTTGTGTTGTGAGAACACTTCCGTTGTGTTGTGAACTGAATTGCAGCGTTTCTCTATATGCAGTGCGTTTCTCTATATGCAGCGCGTTTCGGTATTTGCAGCGCGTTTGCCCTTGTCGGGTTCTCTATATGCAGCGCGTTTCTCTATATGCAGCGCGTTTCGGTATTTGCAGCGCGTTTGCCCTTGTCGGCCACCGTACATTAGTCTGGAACGCACGTCGAACGTTCGAAAGATTAGATTTTGATGGGCCGTTGATGGCCCGGTAAGATTTGTACACGATTTGGCATGACAGTGCCCCCCCCCCAACTGGCGGCCAGATATTTAAAAAAACAAATTATATATATATATATATATATATATTTATTATTATTATTATTAATCTTCTATATTTTATATTAAATGAAGACATTAAAATTGAGAAACAATAGTGTGTTTTTCATTTTGTTGGAAGGGATTCTAGTGACCAATCATTTGAAAAGAAGTTGAAATATTGCACGTTACTGCCTGAATGTTAGGGCTACTACTAGCCTTGCTAGCCCCCCTACGGCTACTGTTCCTGTTGGATTAGTGGTGGAGCCGTATGACCTTGGAATGGACCAGCCTAAACAGGTTGTTTTTTTTATAACAAATATCCAGTCAGAATGTTTAGTGCAAAAAACGATCATTCGCCTCAAGCTGGAACAGGGACTGGCTTGAGTATTCTCTGAAAAAGGACGCCGCGTTTTGCTACGCGTGCAGGAAATGTAGGGTAGTGCAGCGAATTCAGGGTAAGTTAATATCGTGTGTGTGTGCGTGTGTGTGTAGGCACCCGCCGTGGTGATGTTTTGCTAGTTGTATTCTCGTCAGCTTTTTCAATTGGAGAGATGGGCTGTTTGCATGGTTAGGCTATATTTAATGCTGTGCTTTGTGTATAACGTGTTCAATGATGATGATTGATGTATCTGGCTGATCCTATTTGCTGTAGATGGGTGGTTTAATGTGATGATCACACGATCGGTCAGTCATACTGCATACCTTTTGCAAGTTTACTGATTGCGTGCCAGTCTCCTAATTTTAGTTACGTAGGCTATTTTATTTAATTGTTGCTCTTGTAAGTGTGCCGGGTTGGTGCCAATTACTGACCTGTGTGCATTGTAATGCACAACTTGGCTTCTCCCTGCTATAAAGGGGTGGTTTAAAAAATAAAACACAGAAAATAGATGACAGGTTTGTAATAAACCAGCTTCGCCTGTGTTATGTTATTTGCTGCATTCTGATCATTTTAGGTCTAGTCTTCATCGGTAGGCTACGTGTCCAATTTAGCCTCTGCCACCTGTCAGTGTTGCATGACGAATACCATAGCATATCGGATTATCAAAAATAGTTAATAATAATTGTGCCCCCCCATGCAGTTCATTGGCCCACCCTAAGACTGGGCCCTGGTGACTTATTATCCGTCCTTGCCCGTTGCCCGGTGCAAATGGCATTAATAAAGTATGTGCATTTGGTCGCAAAATGTCCGGGAACAATAAATCAAACGCACCTTTATACAACAGTTAGTTCCGGACAAGAGTCCGGACAGTTGATTGGACAAGAGTTGCCTACCGCCATCCTACTGTAGCAATGCTGACATTTCACTGTGTGTGTATCACTCCGTTTCACTGCTGATGGGCCATGTTTAAATTGGGGTTATTTTGCAAATGCGTTTCTTTTCATCCTTTACATTATTGTGGAGTGATGATGTATTTTGACTTCCACTCTCTTGAGATGGTTAATAAACAGGTTGTGTTAAATGTTCGTTCTGTTGTGTCTCCACCTACTGTAAGGTGCGACTGTCCCCCCCGCCCCCCGTCCCGGCGCGACTGTAATCCCGGTCGGACTGTCTCAGTGCCCACCCAACCACGTCGCGTCGCGTCAGGTCTACTGTAAAGCAGGTTAACGTGCCCTTTTCAAAGGTATTAAAATAGACGTGCAAGGAAACATAACGTCAGCCATGTGTTTCCTTGTTGGAAATTATGGATCGTGATTGCTTCTGCACTCTGCAGCAATCAGATTTTGATTGACAGGCAGCTGCATCTCTTCCCCCAACGGCGTTCCGGCACAGAAAGTCTTGCCGGAACGTAGCACCGGACCGTTCCGGCCCACTTTCACTACTGCTATGTCGACCTTGTCTCTGGCCTTTGTGTATGTGTCTACAAAATATGGGTGGAGATCAGAGCAGATACACATATTATTTATATATACATACACACACATAAATACATTAGGGCTGTCAAATTAACGCATTAACTTTGATTAAATAATTATAAAATGTTGTGACAAGTGATAAGCTTAATTTTTAGAAAATAAATTAATTTATGGAAGCATTTTAGGCTAAGTGATAAGCTTTTGTTCAATGATTAAAAGGCCAATCATTTGGAAAAAAACTGATGGGAGATAAAACAATTTATAGAGGAATGCCCCCTTTTGATATTTATATTCAATGCTTTACTCGTGCCACAATAATGTCATGTTTCAGAGTTGAAATATCTTCATTTGGGGGCTTACACAGTTATGAGACCGACAATTTGGCCTGCTGGTGGCGCTATAGGGAAGGTCATAGGGTCACCAACAATAACAGTTTCATCCTCTGGGTCAACAGAATACATTTGGAGATATGCCCTTCTGGACTTAAGTGCTGACCTACCAAACAAGACTCTGGCCAGTCCCTGATTGGCTGAGTAGCATCACATGGGTTGGCTGCAGATTCCTGATTTGGTCGCCCAAATCTCGGCTACGGACGGACACCTCGTGAAAGCCATGTATAGAAGCGGTTGCACCGCTTAAAATTGTGATACTTAAACTAGATTTTTTTTTTTATCCCACTCCTAGTCATTTGAAATTTTTGTTTTGAACAAAATAAAACAAGTAGCACACTTGGAATTCTAATGGAGCTTGCGTTTTGAGTTTTTCCCCCCACTAAGATCACTTGAGTTTGAGGAGAGTGAACAAAGTGTGCTCTCCTCAAAGTCACTGCTATAATTTAGGTGGAAGCATGAGGGCTTTTTAAAAAAAAGGTGTTTGTTGGCTTAGTTCTGAAGATTAAACAGTACAATACAATACCTAACCTGTGATTTTTAAAATCTTGACTTAACCGGCTTGGTCCGGGATTTCTCTCCTCTTAACTTTGGCTGTCACATTCTTGTCAGGTTTTGGCCAGTAGCTGTACACAGTCTGCAGAAAATATAACAAGAAAATACAGTACGCTAGCTGCTACTGGCTGCAGTTCACATTATATCTTGCATAAATAAGTTAGGATTAGGAAATACCTTGTTAGTCTTCTCAAGCCAGTTTGTTGGCACGACATCCACTGTGTTCGTTTCGAGGAAGACTACAACAGCAAACTGTTGTGTGTTCTGGAAGAAAAAGGAAATGTTGTCACATTCTACCCTCCGTGCACACCCCCAATTTATATTCATATATACTTTCCTATAATTACCGCTTGGATGCGTGTGTTGTTTGATTTATTTCCACACATTGTAAAAGAGAAAAAAAGCAACAAAAAAAGGGGGTGGGCAACTGGTAGTGTGGTTTCAGGGACACCTTTGGCTGTGTGGCTTACAATTGCCAATCAATATAAGAAAGCGATTGCTCAGGAAAAAAAATAGGTGAATGATACATAAAGAACTACTGTATGTACTACTATTTACAGTTAGAGGAAGTCTGTGCACTCAGAATGAATGGAGTATGGTAACTACAATCCTCAAACCATTGTCTGCCTCAGTCATAAATACCTGCCTGCCCAAATGCCTTTCAGAGAGTCTTTTTATCCTAGTGTGACTGTCTTTGGCTGTGTAGACACCAATCAACCTTGAGTCACAAGGCTGCATGAAGTATGACTCAAGTCGATCATAGACATGACAGAGCATCATCTTCTCCCCATGCTCTGTCTCACCAGAGACTGCAACAACTTCACAGCGCTCTACGTCACTAAGAGTGAATACATTGTTGGGTTTTTTAATTCCTACAGACTTTTTTGGTTCATGATGGATCTTTCTCACTTTGTCTGCTTCCCCAAGCCGCCTCACAATCTGTGAAAGAGGATTTCGTCCAGAACGAACTAATCTTTTCAGCTGATGCAAGTAATTCTCAAAAGAGAAAGCACAGCACTCATCAAGACTGCCATAAAGGTTTGCAACAGATGCCAGGTGTACCAAACTGTGAACATTGTAGACAAGGAACTCATCCCCATACAATTGCATTCCCTGGGCAATGAAGTACACCAACAACTCCTCTGTAGGGATGTCCCGATCCCACTTTTTCACTACCGATACCGATACCGATACCTGGGCTTCGGGTATCTGCGATACCGATCCGATATTTGTATAAATTTTTTGACCCCTGAATAATAACGAATACCTCCCCAGTATATAGTACAACAATTAACAATTTAAACAGCAGCATTCAGCATTGTAGAAAAAATTGTTATGTCTGATATCTATTTTAGTGCCTTCAGGTATTTCTCTTCTCTTATATGGCATATGTGACGGCTATGAGTAGCCTGGTTGTCTGTCTATATGTTTGTGTCTGTTGTAGTGTCTGTTCTGGTTGTCTGTGTCTGTGTCAGTATCTCTTTAAAAGCTAAATAGGAGATGAGTCCAGTCCAGGGGATCCGCCCCCTTGATAATTGGCCAATCAACTCCAGCAGTGGCCAATCAACTCCAGCCAATCAACTCCAGCCAATCATCTCCAAACCAGCCAATCATCAGAGGCCACACCATACAAAAGACCCTGAGAGAAAACTAGCAGGAGCTGTGTGATCCATTCACACAGTTCCCACCATTTTGTATTGCCTTGCTGGTGGTTTAGTTTGTTAGCTGTATTCTGTGTTTAGTGATACTTTGTTAGAGATCTTTTTGTTATGATTTAGTTGATACTTCATTTGGTTATAATTGTGTTGAGACTTGGTTCAGTTATTATTTAGTTGATACCTTGTGTTTTGTATTTAATAGTCACTTTATACTTTAAGAATGTGTTATTAGTGACTTTTTGGTTTATTGTTTTAAAGAACCATCCTCGGGATGTGTTTATTGTTTGTTTTGTTTTGAGGCATTTGTTTGTAGTTTCCAATTCTGTTTTTATCCTTACTATAAGACTTTTAAATTGTCTTGGCCTAATAAATATCTTTATATTACTTACCAACTGTAATTTTGTTACTTCTTCTTCACCCTAGAGAACTAGATCGTAACAGCATATCACAATCTTTTTTCAAGTGTAGCCTAGCAACTAACAGTAAAAACAAAATGGCTGTAAAACATAAGTTAAATATAACTTCCCAAATAAATATGTAAAGTATTCCAAATAAAGAATAACAGCTGCTTTGACAATTGTAAACAAAACAACAACAAAAAACAACAACAACAAACGTTTCTTATGTGCCGTTTCTTTGTAACAAAGTTCTTTAACATATTGTTCACTTAAGCATGAGGGAGAGATTCTTCTTCAGGAAGATTAGCTTTTCAGCATTCTGTGCAGTCAACCTGTTCCTTCTGTCATCAATAATAATTGAGGCTGTGCTAAAGAGCCTCTCACTCTCTACACTTGTACAAGGAGCACAGAGAAATTTAGCTGCTGTGGCTGCCAGGGAGGGCAGTCGAGGTTGGTTGACTTTCCAGAAAAGCAAGGGATTGTCTGACCGTGGAATAGGTGCCTCACTGAGGTAGGTCTGCACTTGAATTTGAACACTTGTGGTTATCCCAGGATCAGGTAGGCCTACTGTGCGTTCCTCCAGGATTTCATCAAAGATGTTGCCAAGGCTGCTACTGGTGCCTGTCGCCTCCAACCGTGGAGTCTTGTCTGCTGGCTCAGAGGCTGTAGTTCCCTCCTCCAACACTTCCTCCATCTTCCCTACCTCTGCCATTAGTGCTGTCTTTGCCTCACACTGCCTCACACTGTCTGCATTTGTGAAGTACCTGTATAATAAAATAGCTAATATTAGTCAAATAATGTCCGTAATCAAGTTACTTGTCACACACACACACACACACACACACACAGAGACACAGACACACACACACACACACACACACACACACACACACACAACGTTGAATCAGATTAGTCTAAATAAAGTTAACAGAAATTCCCTTACCTGTCTTTGTACCGTGGATCAAGCAGGGTTGCAACCGAGTATAACGGTTCAGACTCCAAGTTGTCAAAACGCCTGTTGAGTGCGTCGAGGAGGGTGCTTTTCATCGTTTTAATCCCCTGGTCAGTGTCGTTTTCCCGACTGAGGACACGTCTCAGGACACACACGATGGGGATGACATCAGCTAGTGATGCCGATGAGGCACTCACCTCTCTTGTCATCTCCTCGAAAGGGGCCAAAACCGTGACAGTCCTCTCCAACAGCCCCCACTGGTTTGCTGTTAGCGTCGCTGGCAGGTCATGTTCAGCCACATACGCCGAGAGTGACCGTTTCTGCGCGATGAGGCTTTCAATCATGTAGTGGGTGCTGTTCCACTGAGTCTGAACGTCCTGCTGCAGACGCTTAGGCGGCATATGAAGTTCTACTTGTATGTCCTGCAGCCGTGAATATGCCAAAGGCGAGTGCTTGAAATGGCCTACCATTTTTCTCCCGTTAGCCAGTGCGTCACTCACGCTGCGCTGCGACAACAGTCCCTCATGCACGATAAGCTGCATAGTGTGCGCAAAGCATCCCAGACTCGCCACTCCAAGTTGGTCCATGCCCTTCTTCATATTTTTAGCATTGTCTCTTAAAACGACATGGACTTTACTTTTGTTAATCTTCCATTCGAGCAGCATCTCCTCCATGGCTGCCTTAATGGAATCCCCAGTGTGTGAGCCACGGAACTCACGGGCATGCAGCACCGCTTTCTTTAAAGTAAAACCAGAGTCTATCCAGTGTGCTGTGAGACTCAACAACGACATTGGACACACGTCTGAGCTCCAAATGTCCGTTGTGAAGCTAATAGCACCGACATTCTCCAATAGTTTGGCGAGGAACTCACACACTTCATTGTGCATTTGAGGGATGGCTTTTTCGGTTATATAATGCCGACTGGGCAAAGTATAACGCGGCTCTAGGTGCTCAATTAAACTCAGAAACCCCACATTCTCTACCACCGAAAGTGGTTGGTCGTCGAGCACAATAAACTGAACTAATTTCTCCGTTATTGCTTTTGCAATTTTGCTGTCTGGGGGGAGTTTCTCTCGCCTCTGCATTGACTGTAGCAATGTCTGCTGTTGCAGGGGCTTTTTCTTTGCAGCAGACGCTTGCAGGTAGGCCTGGTGCTGTTCCACGTGGTGTTTTTTTTAATGTTTAATTAAATTAGTGGTGTTATACCGACTAGCATCGCTGCCACCCCTCGAAACTGTTATTTTGCAAATCTTGCATTCCGCTGATGGACTTTTTTCGTCTTTAAGACTGAAGTATTCCCACACTGCTGACATGACTCACACACAGGTAGCTACTAGCCAACTGTCATGCACGTGACCACTGGCTACAGATCGAGAGCGCGGATCGCAGCCTTTTTTTTTCTGGTGCGATCCGCGATCCAGCATTCAGGTCCAATATCGCGGCGATATCCGATATCAGTATCGGATCGGGACATCCCTACTCCTCTGCATTGTGATTGTACTGTTTTGCCAGTGTTGGACAAACAAGGATGGACAATGCGACACTAAAAAACAGGAAGTGCTCCTTTGAAATAATGCCCTTAAGCACAATTGTTCCTGTATAGAGGGCAAACTGTCTCTGTTCTGTGGCCTTCCATCTGTCAATGTCTTCCAAGCCTCTTGGTTTCCTTGCATTACATTAGGAATGCACGTTCTGAGCTCCAGAAGCTTAAAACTGACCTGCTTAACATGCCCAGATGACTGCCCGTGGTCCCCTCAGCCACAAAAGGATCAGTTTGCGCATGACCCCAAGACAACACTGGTGCATATAATCTGCAGGGAAGTGCTCAACCATGTTTATTTGGAGCTGGCAGAATGGCGACACCACTGAATGCAGGTGATGCTCCTCCTGAGACTGATCTCGGAATGATTTATCAGTTCTCAATGTTAGATTGGTGATTTCAGGATAGATCACCCGATGGCCATCCCACAATCCTTTTTGTGTACATTTGTCACACCCATAATAACCTGAATACAGCTTCATGGACTTCACCAGAGCCTTGGCTGGGGCATCACATGTAACACAACACAGCTTCACCCTAATCAAACCACTGTCTGTCTCTAGTCCATTTTCCATAATACTGCGAAGGTCACCAACAACATCATCAAGAAAGTCAAGGTTAGTTGGCTTTGACAAACCAAAACAGAGCCAGTGGGAAAACTGTGGGAGGAGATCAATCAGTTGGCACAATACTGGCCACAGTGTCTCCTTGCTGCTTTCGAAAAGTGGCAAGCCATCGATATTGAGGGAGATGAATGAAATGAAATCTAATCTAAAAAGTTGCGGATACATTTTCAAATGTTTCAGGAGCTGGTCTTTGCAGCCAAGGTAGATATACTGCATTCCTGATTTCAACTCAAACTCTACACTTTCGCAGGTGTCAAGCAGTGTTTTTGCTGTCCTTGGCAGCTCTGAGTGTCCATATCCTATCAAAATCTTTAACAAACCATCAACTGCATTGTGTTTCACTCGATATTCGATTGCCCACACAGCAATGGAATGTCTGAGGGGGGGGGTAGTTTCAGTATTGCTGCCATTACTGCTCTGAGACAGTAAATCTTCTAAATCTTTCTCATCTGCACAATTCTGTTCCACAGCACAAATCTGTTCCACAGAAGCCCCCTCTCCTGTATGTTCCCCCTCTCCTGTATGTTCCTGGTGTTGAAAAAGCAGTGACAGTGAAAAATCTGATGTAGCCATTTGGTCGCGTGTACATTTTTCTTCTAATCTTTTAGCCCTTTTCCAGCGGGCTGAGTATGTTCTATCTGACATCCTGAACCCTGAACACACCCCAGAAAAGAAAGGAAAAAGGTTATAAAAAAGCTTCTACCAGGTCTGTTGTGGTATCCCTGTTTACACTGTAAAGAGAGAACACAAAAAATGTCAGTATGAGTACAGTCCCTGACAAAAGTCTTGTCACTTATCCATTTTGTAGAAACAACAGTTTATAACCTGACTTTTAATTAATCCATTGGTTTTAGAAATGGCTCAAAAGTCTGAATTTCTGAGATTAAAGTCAGAATTTCTGAGAAAAAAGTCAGAATTTCTGAGATTAAAGTCAGAATGTAGTGCGGGTCAAATGAACACGGTAGACAGTAGACAGTCAGCACTCAGCAGAAAATTATGGCAGCAGGTAGGCTAATGTTCATTACAGTCAGCAATTAAGCACATAATGAGTTAGTTTGCAGACTCACAAATGTAGACGTAGAGTAGCCTAACATTTAGCCAAGTCAACATAACTACATGCTGCCTATGTGCAAGGTTCTAAATAGTGTATGTAGCTAGCTGGTTACAACGTTACAGCTAAATTAGCCAGTTGGATTAGCTATCAACATGGGTTCATTAGTGTTTGCTAGACTGGTGTTGTGCAGTACTCAGTGTTTACCACAATGAGGCCACGCAAGTGTGCTAACGAAGGTTAATAGCTAGTTAGTTATCTAATTGCAGCCAATTTTGTATCAGCAACCTAGCGAAATTGATGAGAGGATCCTGTTTTACTGCTCTTTACAGCATCACACATTGATGTGGCAAGTTTCCTTCGTGACCGTGGCGTCACTGAAGAAGCCATCTCTCGCCTGGAGGAGGAAAAGGTCTGGTATTCCTTCAGGATTTTAACCATAATCATGAAACGTTTAAACAAAACTATGCAATGTACAGTATGTGCAGAGGTAGTATTGTAAACATCAGTGGTAATTAGTTATAAGTGGTATTGTAAACAGTAGTATACAGTTAGGCTATATCTAGTTATAAGCTATACAGTTAGGTAGCTTGTGCAATGTGGTAGTTTATGTACCGTATCTAATGTGCAGGGTACAGGGTATCTAATACAGTTAGGTAGCTTGTGCAATGTGGTAGTTTATGTACCGTATCTAATGTGCAGGGTATCTAATGTGCAGGGTATAAGGAAGCTGTATAAGTGACGTGCAATATACAGTATGTGTAATGTAAAGTATGTGCAATATACAGTATGTGTAATGTAATGACCTAACAGTCACCTAACCAAGCTAATCTGTAAAATAGAAGATACATCATGAAGCATTTATGATATAGAATTGTTAGATTACCTTTAGGCTATGAAGAAATTCACTGAACTTATGTTGTGCTCACTCCACAGATAGACAGAGATGTTATATTGCTCATGGAGGATGGAGACCTGGCAAAATACATTCCCTCGTATGGTGACAGACTAGCACTGTTCAACTTCTCCAAAAACCAGCAGCCTATATCTCAAAGGAAATTGGGACTTTTTGAGAGGTTGCGTGAGAGGCTTAAATTGAGAAAGGGGGCAAACCAGGATGAAGGTGATCTCAATTAGGGCTGGGTATCGCCACTGATTTCCCAAAACGGTTCGATTCCGATTCACAGCTCCCGGTTCGATTCGATTCACGATTCGATTCGATTCCGATTCGATTTAGTTACAATATAAATTTGGCTTGAATATGAAAGAGATTCTCAGAACTAATGCTATAAATGGTTCAAGGAACCCTATAACATGTAGCATTGTTAAACACATCAATGTTTACATTAAGAATTGACTCCAAAGCAGTTACATGAATGTACTTTTTATTGGAACATAAATGAACATCATTGACCAACATTTTGCTAAATCAGACACTACAAAAAGTGGTTTTTAACGTGCTTTACTGCAGCCGATGTAAATAAAGGGGCTACAAACATAGCCTACCGGTAATAATTAACAAAAAAAGCGTTTCCGAACTTTTTGGGAGGGGTTTATATATACAAAATAACAATTTGCAAAACTCAAATGAAAATAGTGCAATAGATGAGGGTATTTTGGGGAACAAAAAAACACATTGTAAACCATAATGTCCATGAAACTAAAGCCCTTCATTACTGCTTTCTCACTTTTTGGAGATTGAAAGACTCTTCTGCAAAAAAAGGAGCTGATCTACATGTTGCGGAGTGAGGCAGCTTCTCTGTGCAGTAACGATATCACCAGCGGTTGAGAAAACTCTCTCAGAAGCGACACTGGTCCCGGGGACACACAGAGACCGCTTTGGGGATAAAAAAGGGGATACTCCCCTGCATGCACCTTCCACCTGGCCAGGGGGTTTTCAGAGAGTGGAACAGGTTTTACTTCCCTGTATCTTTTCACTTCTTCCTTTGCTTTCTCAGCCAGAGATGTCTGTGGTCCTATGGCTTTTGGGGTGTAGGCTGGTCCAAGGAGAGACATCAGTGCAGAGGATTCCTTTGACCTCTTTGATGGAGAAGGGGCATAAGCCACTTCAACAGGAGGACCAAGGGTGTTGTCTTCCTGCTGCACAGCCTCCTCATGCTCAGCTCCATCACCATCAGATTCTTGCTGTTGGAAAGATGAAAATATTCAGGAATAAACATAATTGATTAATAATTGATTAATGATTATTAAAATACTGTAGTATACAGTAACAATAAGTTATTTCTATATGTCAACTTACATTAGATGCCTCTGCTTGCTCCAGACCAGCAGCTTCAGTCATCAGTCTATCGAATGTGTCGTCTCGGACCTCGTCAGATAAGAAGGGCAGGGCCTTGAAGCGAGGATCTAATGCTGATGTTACATACAGCTTGTCCTTCAGGGCTGCATATCTTAAGAAATTTAATTAGTTTTAACTTAAAACACATTTCATTACATTACATTACACATGCATGCATACAGTTACATGCATGCACAGACTGACTGACTCACGCACACCATGTATTTTCTTAATACAACTCCTAATATTTTAGCATGTACAGTTCTAATAACTTAACACAGGGGTTACAAATTAAGTAGCCTTTTAGAGACCCACTGTATTCGTTTCATAACTCAAGGTTACCACACACACACACACAGTGACGTTAAGTAGGCCTGAGCATACCTTGAATTGAAGTTGTTGTATATAGCAGTCTTGAGGTCCTTAATCACTGTGGAGTCGTGGGGGTTACTGCTCATCTTCTCCAGTAGCTGTGCCTGGAGAGGCGCAATAACGGAGACAGTTGGGGAGTTCTCTTCAGACATCACCAGTGTGGCTGCCTTCATCGGCCCAAGAGCTTTCACCACATCTTCTGCGACCGTTATGTCAGCCTCTGTCAGAGTGCAGAGATCGCTTTCATTCCTGCGCACTTCAGGTGACAGCAGAGTTGCTGAGATGGCTGGTTGCTGCTCCAGGAAGCGTTCCAGCATCTCCAGAGCGCTGTTCCACCGGGTCACCACGTCAATCACAAGCTTATGAGCAGGCAGCTCCAGCATCCGTTGTTTCTCTTTGAGCGTGTGGTTTGCCGTAGTACTGCGATGGAAAAATTACACGATACGCCTCACGCGGCCAAGCAAGCGCGCGACAGCTGGGATTTTGAGAGCTGCTTGTGAAGCTAAATTGAGCGTGTGCGCAAAACAGCCAATGTGCAATCGCTCCATCAAATGCACAGCATTGTCCGTTATGATGACTGGATCTTTGTTTGTAAGCTCCCAATCTTGTATCGCCTCGGACAACAGGTCAGCTAGATTACTTGCAGTGTGGCTGGTTTCAACTGCCCTAGTCTGAAGAACATGAGACGTGAGACTCCAGTCATCATTGATATAGTGGCAAGTGATTGTCAGGTACGAGTCCATTGCTCTGGATGTCCAGCTGTCACACGTTATGGCAACTCTCTCTGCTGGCTGAAGTGAAGTTGCGATGTCACGTTTCACCTGCGCGTACATGTCTGGGACTATCACTTCGCTTAACTGTTTGCGTGTCGGTAACACATAGCGTGGTTCTAATACACTGACGAGGCTTCGAAAGCCAGCATTTTCGACAACGCTGTACGGGCGTATATCCTTGCAAATAAAATGTGCTACAGCCTCTGTAATTTGTTGCGCACGGGGAGAATTTGATTGCAATTTGCAACCAAACGTCTTTATCAGCGAGGCTTGTTTCGGATCCGCTTTTCCATGTTTCACGTCAGGGTGATGCCTCAATAAGTGGTTCCGTAGATTTGTGGTGTTTCCACTAAATTTAACATCCACTGCGCACAGCTTACATATGGCTTTGCTTTTGTCCAGCTCATCTCTATCGTCATATTTTTTAAATCCAAAAATGCACCCAGACATCTGCCTTTAAGCCTGGTGAAGCAAATTCAAACAAAGCAAGGTGGGGGCACAAGGAGTGCAGTAATGGATGTAAACTGTGGGATGGATGATATCCTACAAAAAGGAAAGAGTCTGTTCTTCCCACAAGGCATGTCAACCAAAGGACCTGAAATAGACTTTGACTTTGAAGTTTGTGATCACAAACTAAATCCAGTTGTTGAAGACGTCACCATTGGTTTTATCTACAATACCCTCTGCATGACTAGACTACGGTTTTATCTTTCCTCTCGTCCCAAGCAAGAGTTACACGGCAACTGTGAAGATGATCACGAGGAGGATGATGACACTGATGAGCATGAGGCTGACAGTGCTCAAGAGGATCACAACACTCTGGAAATGTACGATGATATGAGTTCTCTAGATGTCCCATCTGCCATTTCTGACTCTAATGCAATCACAGATGGACACTTCATAACTTATCAATACCACTCTGTAGCAGAATTACTTCAGAGGGGTTTTGTTGTTGAAGGTGCAGCACAGACCATTGAGGTTGATTTGTCTGACTCAGAGGTTACATTTGGTCCAAGGAAGGAGGATACCCGTAGCAGTGACTTTAATGACACACTGCCGTATAACCCCACTCTAACCCTAACCCAGGAGCAGACACCTCCAGTCACACTGCCATTAAACCCCACGCCTGGGTCCCAGGAGCAGACACCTCCAATCACAGCAACAAAATGTATAACCATACACCATGGAAATTGCCTGAAAGACATGATCAAAGCTTTCACAGATCCAGACATTCTCACTAAACCACTCATGATAAGCAGGCTACTCCCAGATAATTCAGAGGAACTAGGCTGTGGATCAGGAGTTGAGAGAGATGTGTTTAGTTTAGGACTAGCTAGTCCTAGTTCTGTTGGTTCCTTAGCCCTCTTCCCCTCTACAGACTTTTGCCACAATGTGCTTTCTCCCTATCCCTGTTCTTCTAACACTCAGGAGGACACCTAGATGCTACATCCCCCCTCGCAAACCTTCCAATCTCATCTACCCACCTCTCTCTACTGACCATGACTTTATCGCCGCAGGCGGTCTCTGGAATTGCCAGTCGGCGGTCCGGAAAGCTGACGCTATCTCAGCTTATGCATCTCTTATGGCCCTCAATTTCCTTGCTCTCACTGAGACCTGGATCACACCAGAAAACACAGCTACACCGGCAGCCCTCTCTGCCGCCTACTCCTTTTCTCATTCCCCTAGACCCTCTGGTCGAGGGGGAGGCACAGGACTCCTCATCTCGCCCAAGTGGTCACACACTGCCCTTCCCCTGGCACACTTGTCTACATCCTCCTTTGAATTTCATGCTGCTTTTGTCTCTTCCCCGGTCAAACTCCACATTGTCGTCATCTATTGCCCCCCAGGCCAACTCGGTGACTTCCTAGGCGAGATGGATGGCCTTCTCAGCTCCTTCCCTGATGATGGCACTCCGCTCGTACTACTAGGTGACTTCAATTTCCAATCTGAGAAGCTTCTCTCATCTGGAGTACTTGACCTTCTCCTCTCCTTCGGCCTTACCCTGTCCCCCTCTCCTCCGACTCATAAGGCAGGCAATCAGCTCGACCTTGTCTTCACCAGATCTTCCCACACTTCCAACCTTACCGTTACCCCTCTTCCAGTTTCTGATCACCACTTTATATCCTTCTCCCTTCCCCTCAAAACTTCCTCTTCCCTCTCAGCCTCTAACCACTTAAGACCCTCTCGTCGTAACCTACGTACCCTGTCCCCCAGCGCCCTCTCTTCTTCTGCCCTACCCTCTGTCGAATCCTTCTCCCTTCTATCCACTGATGCGGCATCCTCAACCCTTCTGGCCGCTCTCACCTCATCCTTCGACACCCTCTGTCCACTAACCTTGAAGCCAGCTCGATCCTCTCCTCGAGCTCCCTGGCTCTCTGAAACGCTACATGCTTGTAGACTAGAGCTCAGAGCAGCTGAGAGGAAATGGAGAAAAACTGGCCTTTCTGATGACCTTAACCTCTATCACTCTCTCCTTGCCAACTACGCCTCCTCGGCATCAGCTGCTAAAACATCCTACTATCATTCAAAAATACATTCTTCTGCCTCTAATCCTAGAAAACTGTTCTCCACTTTCTCTTCACTCCTTAATCCACCTCCTCCCCCTCCTCCTTCCTCCCTGTCCGCCGATGACTTTGTCACCTACTTTGAAAAAAAGGTGGACGACATCAGCAGCACCTTTCTCCCCCCACCGCTCCCTCCTCCCACTAACAATGCTAACACTATTCCCACTAACAATGCTAACACCCCTTCCAAACTCCCCCCTCGACACTCGATCTCTGGATTGTCATCTTTTTCCCCCCTCTCCCCCGATGAGATTCTCACACTTATCACATCAAAGCGGGCAACCACATGCCCTCTTGACCCCATCCCCTCCCCCCTTCTCCAATCCATTTCCGCCGACATCCTTCCTTACCTTACCACCCTAATCAACTCCTCCCTATCCACTGGATCTGTCCCAGCGGCCTTCAAAATAGCCAGAGTCAAGCCTCTCCTCAAGAAACCTACCCTTGACCCATCATCTGTCCACAATTACAGACCGGTATCCCTTCTCTCCTTCCCTTCCAAAACCCTTGAACGCGCGGCATCTAAACAACTGATTGACTATCTCCGGAAGATGGATCACTTAGACCCCCACCAATCCGGCTTCAAGGCTGGGCATTCCACTGAGACTGCGCTCCTTGCTGTCACGGAAGCCCTCCACTCTGCCCAAGCTTCCTCCCTCTCCTCTGTTCTCATTCTCCTTGACCTGTCTGCTGCCTTCGACACAGTCAATCATCAGATCCTTCTCTCCATCCTCTCAGACCTGGGCATCTCTGGCACCGCACACTCCTGGTTTTCTTCCTACCTGGCGGGCCGCTCCTACCAGGTGACCTGGAGAGAATCGCTATCTTCTCCACGAACCCTCTCCACTGGAGTTCCCCAGGGTTCCGTCCTAGGGCCCCTACTCTTCTCCCTCTACACCAAGTCTCTTGGCTCGGTAATCTCTTCACATGGGCTCTCCTACCACAGCTACGCAGACGACACTCAACTCTTCCTGTCCTTCCCCCCGTCTGATGTACACGTGGCAACCCGTATCTCAGCATGTCTCGCTGACATTTCAACTTGGATGGCTGACCACCATCTCAAGCTCAATCTTAACAAGACTGAGCTCCTCTTCATCCCCGGGAAAGCCTGCCCTCTCCAAGACTTCTCCATCACAGTGGAGAACTCTACTGTAACCCCCTCCCTGACAGCCAAGAACCTTGGAGTGATCCTGGATAACCGACTATCCTGTGCGGAGAACATTGCAGCAACGGCTCGCTCCTGCAGATTCCTCCTCTACAACATCAGAAGGATACGACCATTCCTTACCAGAGAGGCAGCGCAACTCTTGATCCAGGCACTGGTCATCTCCCGCCTGGATTACTGCAATGCACTCCTGGCGGGGCTCCCCGCTTCAGCCATTAGACCTCTGCAGCTCATCCAGAATGCTGCTGCCCGGCTGGTATTCAACCTCCCCAAATACTCGCATGTCACCCCTCTCCTTCGCACCCTGCACTGGCTCCCGATAGCAGCTCGCATCATATTCAAGACCCTGGTGCTTGCATACCAGGCAGCTAAAGGGACAGCCCCTGCCTACCTGAAGGAAATGGTAACCCCCCAAACCCCTGCCCGCTCACTCCGCTCCTCCACCTCGGCTGGCCGACTGGCCCCTCCTCCTCTACACAGCAGTCGGGCTGCCCGATCACGTCTCTTCACAACACTGGCTCCCCGCTGGTGGAATGAGCTCCCCACGGCTGTCAGAACGGAGTCACTACCCATCTTCCGTCGTAGACTGAAGACCCATCTCTTCAGGTTACATCTTAACTGCTCCTCCCGAGACATCTTCCGACCCTCACCTCTACGTCTCCTAAAGACACCCGCTTTCCCCTCTACTGTGTCCCTAGAACTTCTATTGCCCCTCTTGTACCGTTTCTCAGTTTCTCCAGTAATTTTTTTTTTATATATATATATTAAAAAAAGGGTTTAGTAGAAGGCGATAATAGGGAGAAGGTTTTTTCTTCTATCAGTGGCCCCGGGCCCGAGCTAGAGTACTCTTCCTGCAACGAATGGTGGACTGCTGATTCACATGCTTAGTATTCAAATGTATTGATTGTAAGTCGCTTTGGAATAAGGCGTCTGCTAAATGCCAAAAATGTAAATGTAAATGTAGTTGCTTTTGGGAAGAGTTTTATGACCGCTGTACTCTGGGAACGACAATAAAAGGCTGGCATGACTTCAGCGGAGACACTTGGAAGGCCATTGGCAGAATTCTCCTCAAAGGTTATCAAGACTGTCAGTACTTCCCTATCAAGCTTGCTTGCCCTTTCATGGAGGAGATGCTGTATGGCGTAGTGCAGACTGACCTGACAGAATCATTTCTGCAGTTTATGAGTGGCCACGAAGGTGAGATTAGGGTTACACAATCAATTGCTGCATCTTGAATTCGGTTCACAAATGCTCACTCATAGACTATTATGTTCCCAGGGACACTATGAATGTTTGTGATTATTTCTTCTTTATTATTATTATTTTTGCATGGTTGTAATATTAAATCATGGATGACCCGAAATTGCTGAGAAAAAGGCATGATTATTATATTAGTGGGGTTACATTATTTATTGGCATGTGAAATTGTCAGACATTTATAGCTATGAGGCGATTCTTTGATCTGACCACTTTTTGTGCTGTGTCTTTATAATGTTTTATAACCACAGGTGAGGTCATCCGACGAGCCCTTGTCGATTTGACCTCCATTGACTCAGAAGATCTTGGGGAAGTCCTTGACAACTACGACTGTAGAAGGAGAGTCACCGCAGAGAATCTCCCAGAGATCCTAATGGAGATTGCCCACAAGGGGCTCGTGCAAAAGCCCAAGTATGTGATAGACTGTTGGAAAGATGTTACTCAGAGCCAGTTTGCCTTGAATCGTGAGGAACTTTTGGAGATGTATGCAAACCTCAAACCAGCACCTAAAAAAGTACTGGCACTACTGCATCTCCCAGCAGATATGAGTACCAAACAACAGGAAGTAGGGCATCATCTGAAACGTTACATCAGAGAGATGGACGAGGAGAAACTAGGCAGGTTTCTTAGGTTCACCACAGGATCCAATCTGATCACATGTGACAGTATAGCCGTGATGTTTTCACAGATGTCTGAATTTACAAGACGGCCAATAGGACGCACATGTGGTAGGGTTTTAGAATTAGCTGAATGCTATGAACATTTCCCAGACTTCCGAGCTGAATTCAATGGAGTCCTTGACAGCAACATTTGGGTCATGGACATTGTATAGGACATTGTGGACCTTAGGTATTTTTCATTTAGCACTTTATCTCAAATGTTCCTCTGTGACAGTCTCAGAGAAAGGGTTGTACCTTGTTTTTTGTAGTATGCCTAATTCCTGGAAGTATAACAGCTGAAGCCATTGATCTTTGAGTAATGTTGATTATAAATGTGTATTAGGTAGACTATTGAAGTGAAACCAATGATAAGATAGAATGTTTGTATTGAAGCAGTTCTTTCTTTGATACTAGGTCACATTTAGTACATCCGGAAAGTATTCAGACCCCTTAATTTTTTTCACATTTACTCAATTTAATTTCATGGAAATGGATTCAACAATTGCCAACAATCCACACACAATACCCCAGAATGACAATGTGAAACCACTTTTTGGAATCTCAGTAAATGTATTAAAATTGAAATACAGAAATACTTCATGTACATAAGTATTCAGACCCTTTGCAATGACACTATTAAAAATAGCTAAAATGCCAAAATGTTGCATTGTTCAAGGGCTTGCCAATTTGAGGTGCTGATATTCAAGGTTCTCAGAATAATTGTTGTTATTGTTTGCATAAGAAAGTTAATGCTCTACTTTTTACTGTACATCTTGTGGCACATCTTTGGATGGCACAGATTGATGTAAACGTTCCATCAGTGGTTGTATAATATATACAGTATATCTCAAAAGTGAGTACACCCTTTAGATTTTTGCAAATATTCTGTTATATCCTTTCAGGGGATAACACTATCTTAATGAAACTTTGATATAACTTAAAGTAGTCAGTGTGCTGCTTGAATAACAGTATATATTTATTGTCCATTGAAAATTACTCAGTACACAGCTGTTAATGTCTAAACAGCTGGCAACAAAAGTGAGTACACCCCATAGTGAACATGTTTAAATTGTGCCCAAAGTGTCAATATTTTGTGTGACCACCATTGTTATCTAGCACTGCTTTAACCCTCCTGGGCATGGAATTCACCAGAGCTGCACAGGTTGCTTCTGGAATCTTCTTCCACTCCTCCATGACGACATCACGGAGCCCACGGATGTTGGACACCTTGCACTCCTCCACCTTCCTCTTGAGGATGCCCCACATGTTCTCAATTGGGTTTAGGTCTGGAGACATACTTGGCCAGTCCATCACCTTAACCTTCAGCTTCTTCAGCAAGGCCGTTGTCATCTTGGAGGTGTGTTTAGGGTCATTATCATGTTGGAAAACTGCCCTAAAAAACTGCCCAGTTTCCGAAGAGAGGGGATCATGCTCTGCTGCAGGATGTCACAGTATATATTGGAATTAATGTGTCCCTCAATGAAATGCAGCTCCCCAGTGCCGGCAGCACTCATGCAGCCCCAGACCATGATGCTGCCACCACCATGCTTGACTGTAGGCAAAACACATTTGTATTGGTACTCCTCACCAGGGTGCCGCCACACACGCCGGACACCATCTGACCCAAACAGGTTTATTTTGGTCTCATCAGACCACAGGACATGGTTCCAGTAACTCATGTTCTTGGATTCATTGTCTTCAGTAAACTGTTTGTGGGCTTTCTTATGCATCGGTTTCAGAAGAGGCTTCTGTCTGGGGCGACGGCCATACAAACCGATTTGATGCAGTGTGCGGCGTATGGTCTAGCCACTGACAGGCTGACATCCCACTTCTGCAACCTCTGCAGCAATGCTGGAAGCACTCGCACGTCTATTTTTGGAAACCAACCTCTGGATATGTTGCTGAGCACGTGGACTCAACTTCTTTGGTCGACCCTGGCGAGGCCTGTTCCGAGTGGAACCTGTCCTGGAAAACCGCTGTATGATCTTAGCCACTGTGCTGCAACTCATTTTCAGGGTGTTGGCAATCTTCTTATAGCCAAGGCCATCTTTGTGAAGCGCAATAATCCTTTTTTTCAGCCGCTCAGAGAGTTCCTTGCCATGAGGTGCCATGTTGTCCAGCATTCAGAGAGAATTGTGCCCAAAACACAACATTTAACAGCCCTGCTTATCATTTACACCTGAATCCTTGTAACACTAACGAGTCACATGACACCAGGGCGGGAAAATGAATGAATGAATGAATGAATGGTCTTTATTGTCATTGATATAGTACAGGTCCCAAACAACGAAATTTGGGAGGGGGGGCTCCCCTGGTGCTAGGAAAAAAAAAAGTAAAAACAAGAAGGGAAAAGAGCTGGTTTACATAAATAAAGGCTATGTACACTATCCACTATACTATACTATACAAATAAAACACTGTGCTGTACTCTATGCTATGCTATACCTATTCTAACATTTCCTATTCTCTGAACCTTATGTACCCTAGGGTTGTCATATTGCACATAGTGTTATTGCACATTCATTTAAAGTGTCGCAGTTTGCAGGTTTGAAATGTACACAGTTGTGTTTCAGTATTACACTTGATTTCAATCTAGTAGCTGCCATCAATTTGTCTAGATTGTCCAGGGCCTAGAACCTAGGTCTTTGCTGTGTTCAGGGCCTGAATGGCCCTGGGGTAGAAGCTGAGCTTCAGTCTGTTTGTCCTTGCGAACATGGTCCTGAACCGCCTGTTCGAGGGCAGCCGAGCAAAGTGTTCGTACCCAGGGTGGGATGGGTCTCTGGAGATCTTGGAGGCCTTCCTGAGGCAGCGTGTGTTGTACAGCTCTTCCAGAGAGGGGAGGGGGGCGCCGGTGATCTTCTGGGCCGATCTCACGACTCTCTGTAGCGCATTCCTCTCTGTGGCTGTGCAGCTGGAGAACCAGATGCAGATGCAGTAGGTGAGGATGCTCTCCACTGCGCAGCGGTAGAAGGTCACCAGCATCTCCTGTCCGATGTGGTCTTTCCTGAGGACTCTCAGGAAGTAGAGCCGCTGTTGTGCCTTCTTGATGATGGCTGCTGTGTTGATCTTCCAGGACAGGTCATCCTGTATGTGCACCCCCAGGAATCGGAGGGTTGAGACTCTCTCCACGCTCCCTCCATCGACGAGCAGGGGCTGGACCTCAGATTTTTTCCTCCTGAAGTCCACGATGATTTCCTGGGTCTTTGACTGGTTCAGCAGCAGGTTGTTAACCTTGCACAGCTTGCTCAGCTGCTCTACCTCATCCCTGTACGCCGCCTCGTCCCCCCCCCCGAGATGCAGCCCACCACGGTGGTGTCGTCTGCAAACTTTACGATGGAGTTGCTGGGGTGGACGGGGGTGAAGTCGTAGGTGTAGAGGTTGTAGAGGATGGGGCTTAGCACGCAGCCCTGGGGGGACCCAGTGCTGAGTCTGGGGCTGTGGAGGTGACAGGAAGTCCTTGATCCATGCACATATAGAGTGTGATAGTCCCAGGTCTAGTAGTTTGGTCACTAGCCTGTCTGGAAGGATGGTGTTGAAGGCAGAGCTGAAGTCCACAAAGAGCAGTCTCGCGTAGCTGTTTCCCCTCTCCAGGTGGGATAGAGTGGAGTGGAGAGTCGTCGCGATGGCGTCCTCTGTGGACCTGTGGGCTCTGTAGGCGAACTGGTATGGATCCAGGTTGGGCGGGAGGCGTGTGACTATGTGGGCCCGGACTAGTTTCTCGAAGCACTTCATGATGATTGGTGTGAGTGCCACCGGGCGGTAGTCGTTTAGGCAGCTCACCGTGCTTTTCTTCGGGACTGGGATGATAGTTGAGGTTTTCAGGCAGGGTGGGATGGTGGCCTGGGACAGGGACTGGTTGAAGATGTTGGTGAAAACCCCGGCCAGCTGGTCGGCGCAGTCCCTCAGCACCCGTCCCAGGACGCCATCCGGCCCTGAGGCTTTCCTGGGGTCCACCGCCTTCAGCACGCGTCTCACTTCATGCTCTGTGAGGGTGAGGCTGCTGAGAGCTGGAGAGAGTGGTGTTTGTGTTGTGGTTACCTCCGTTCGCCCCTCGTCGAACCGGGCGTAGAAGGAGTTCAGCTTTTCCGCCAGCAAGGGGTCGTCCTCCGCGGCTGTGAGCCTGTTGGCTCTGAAGTTTGTCATGTGCTGAACCCCCTGCCACACCCGCCTGGAGTCGTTGCTCAGGAAGCATTCCTCAATCTTCTCTCTGTGGTCTGCCTTGGCCTCCCGGATGCCGCGCTTTAGGTTAGCCCTGGTCGTGCTGTACAGCAGTGTACCCTTCCCTGAGAAGGCGTTGTCCCTCTCCTTGAGCAGTTTTTGGACCTTCCCATTCATCCATGGCTTCGTGTTGGGGTAGACCCGGACCCGTTTGTCCACGGTGGCTGAGTTGGTGCAGTTCACTATGTGGTTCAGAACCAACGACGTGAACTGTTCCAGGTCCTCATGCTCATATTCCTGCCATGAGGTGTCATTCAGGCAGCTCTGCAGTGGAGCGGACCCTGCTGGCCAGGTTCTGACAGTCTTAGTGGTGATGGGAGCACTTTTCCTCACACAATAAAGACCATTCATTCATTCATTCATCATTCATTCACACCCATATGTGCTTGCTGAACATCTCATTCTAAAACCATGGGCATTCATATGGAGTTGGTGCCCTCTTTGCTACTATAACAGCTTCCCAGAATGCCTTCCCAGAAGAATGGAGGCTGTTATAGTAGCAAAGAGGGCACCAACTCCAAATTAATGGCCATGGTTTTGGAATGAGATGTTCAGCAAGCACATCTGGGTGTGATGTTCCAGTGTCCCAATACTTTTGTCCATATCTACACATATTATGATAAGTTTACAATCCATGTTGATGTGTTACCTGTACTGTATGTAGCAGGGTGTTACTGAATGTTCAACATATGGGATGTTATTTGTACTTTTAAAACAATATAACTGTAATGTAAGTATTCAAAATGAAACCTGCATTTTACTAGGACATTTTGGAGACCTTGTTATCTTACAGTTTTTATTGCTGTAGTTGTTGCTACAATTAAACTTTATTATATGTGCATATTGTTCTACCCATTTACTTTTACATGTGTCTTGTTTCAATTTCTGATGACATTGGCCCTCCGTCCTGCCAGAGGATTGGATCCCTTATAATATGGCTGGTTTTACAGACAAAGTTGAATGCATAACTCTGAAGACTAGAACAGAGAGACGAACTACAACAGTTACAGACACAAACTGGGAGGGACAAATCAGCAGAGGTCTATATTATTTCTCCCCAGACCCAGGATCTCATACACACTACATGAGCAATGCTAAGATCATTCTTTAGTGTAGTTGGTTTAGCAAAAACTATGGCTTAGACCTGTACTAGTTGTCTCTTTCTTAGTAGAAGACATAAGCAACAGGCTAAACCTACGTAGTTTTCCCTATACTATGATGGCATATGCATGAGAGCCATTTTTCTGCCTAACTTGCTGAAAGACTGTTGTTGCTCTCTTAAAGATACACTATATGGACAAACGTATTGGGACACCTGAACATCACACCCATATGTGCTTGTTGAACTTCTCATTCCAAAACCAAGAGCATTAATATGGAGATGGTCCCACTTTTTCTGCTATAACAGCTTCCTCTCTTCTGGGAAGACTTTCTACTAGATTTTAGAATATGGTTGGAGGGATTTGCTCCCATTCAGCCATAAGAGCATGAATTACGTCGGACACTGATGTTGGGCGAGAAGGACTAGCTAGCAGTCTGTGTTGCAATTCATCCCAAAGGTGTTCGATGGGGTTGAGGTCAGAGCTCTGTGTGCAGGCCAGTCAAGTTCTCCTAGACCAAATTCGGCAAACCATGTCATTATGAACCTCACTTTGTGTATGGGGGCATTGTCATGCTGAAACTGGAAAGGGCCTTCCCCAAACTGTTGCCACAAAGTTAGAAGCATACAATTCTCTAGAATCACCGTGTATGCTGTAGCATTAAGATTTCCCTTCACTGGAATTAAGGGGCCTAGCCCAAACCATGAAAACAGCCCTAGACGACAATTGTTTCCACATACTTTCGTCCATATAGTGTAGTTCTACATGCCTCATAGTGAGATGTGTAACATACAGTATACGCTAATTACTGTAAACCGGCATGTTATTTAATACTGATAATAAAAAGGGAAAATTATTATTTTATCGAATGGTATTTACAATTCATCTTTGGTCAATGACATAGGTGAGGTGAGGAGGGTGTTGTTGCTAATGGTGTGTCTGTGTGTGATGCATGTGTGTGAAAAGTGCAGCGTTTGGTTATGGACTGGGCGAACACTCTTTGTTGCTGTGATGTGTTTCCACTCAGCTCTGACTGTGCTGTGGCAGGGTCAAGGGTCAAGGTGAGCACCCCACTGAGGCACCAGTGAGGCCATGTCTGCTGTATAATTCTGTGAGATCAAAAGGAAAGAGACAAGGGAGTGGAGCTGATATGAACCTCCCCCAGTAGACCCTCTCCATAAATCAATGTAGAAGATATGAGACCAGACCAACATCATCCTCTCTCTTCTATTTCTGTAGAAGGAACTCTAACAAATTATGACAGAAGAGTAATACTTTTAACAAATTATGTTAGAGTGCATCAGTCATCTGACAGTCTGAGGCTATGCGTTTTTTGTTTGTGGCAAGGACACATTTAGCTAAAGAGGAAGCACATGTGTCATAGTCATCATGTTGTGCTATTTTATTTATTTGGATGAGCTATTGATAAGCAATAACAGTCTATTTATTGTGCTACAATATTTGATGTGGAAAAGTAGGCTGGGCTAACCCAATGTGGTCATAATCACAGCCATTCAAAGAGGTTGAATATAGGGGTACAGATTCTAATATTTAGAAAAAAGGGTTGAATATATATATAGATAGATAGATAGATAGATAGACAGACAGACAGACAGACAGACAGATAGACAGATAGATAGATAGATAGATAGATAGATAGATAGATAGATAGATAGATAGATACTGATAGATACTGACACATCCCACAATGGCAGCATCATCTGAGAACTTCTGCAGATGACAAGTATCTGTGTGGTGCCTGAAGTCTGAGGTATAGAGGGTGAAGAGGAAGGGAGCCAGGGGGGCGCCAGTGCTGCTCACCACCCAGTCCGACACACATCCTGCAGCCGTACAAACTGTGGCCTGTTGGTCAGGTAGTTCGGAATCCAGGAAACAATGCAGGGAGTCCACCTGCATCCTCAGTAGCTTATCCACAAGTAGTACGGGCTGTATGGTGTTAAATACACTGAAGAAGACAAAGACCCATCAAAGAGAAGTCAAGGACCCATGACCCATGATTGTGGTAGATTCTCATTAGTAATTTCCCATATTATTACCATACTTCATACTTGTGATCTTTCCTTCAGTAAGTGAGGATATCCTGTTGATATGTTCTTCCTAGTATAGCTTAGCTATCTCTGCTGCCTGGCCAGGTCAAGCTCTCACTGGCACCTGCTACATAACATACTATTATGACCACACTAGGCTGGTTACGCTGGAATGGAGCTTCTAATTAAGTATTACAGTTAAACCTGGTTATATCAACCTGCCACGATTCATCCTTTGGTGGGCCACTCCTGGACGAAACCAGGAGTTTCCGAGAAAGAAATTCCAAAGAAGTGGGAGGTGGGCTTTACAGTCTTGCCTAGTAACATAACAAACAGCAGCGAGGCTGGGAAATGGCAATTTACCCACAATCATTGCTAACCCATAATCAGGCAGTCTTCTCTCAGGGGGCTCATTGTAACATCCCCCCAGCCGCCACCTCTAACACCTTACGGGACTGACTGCACTCCCACCGCCCATTCCCATAAACCCAGAATAAGTGAAAGAGAAACAACAATGATGTCATAAAGGAGGCACAGATGAATGTGTATGTGGGGTTTCAAAACTGTCGATGACTATGAGAGAGATTCCATACAGTCCACTCAGTTCCATTTACTGTAAGTGAAAAGGGCTAGTGTATCTTCTAGGGGTCTTTGTTAATAATGTTATTAACCTAATATTGTATTTTTTGATCAAAATACTATCAACAAGCCTACTCAGTTGCCATAGACTGTCAGTGTCCTAAACAAGCATCTTGTCTTTTTTTTTTTTTACTGGCTGCTCGAGTTCACAAGTTCATGTTGGAAAGAGTGATTCAGATTTAATAGGTGTTTCTGCCAACTAGTCCCAACTAGTACATTTAAAACCAAACACACTGCAGAGGGGGTGAGAATTCTGATAGGACACATTCATTTACATTACGTATGAGTTGGCTCTAAAGCGTTAGGATGAGTTATTTACACACTCACTAAAGATGAACAACATCAGGCTGCAAAGCAAAGCCTGAAGAGAAGTGTGTGTATATCAGCCACGTGTGCGGGGTCATTGGTAAAGTGAGATACAATCAGTTGAGCTTCCTTGGGAGTGGGTGGTGGGAGTGCAGTGAACAAAACCTCTCTGAAAGCCCATTATAAATCTTTGCCCATGTTCTAAATATTGTTTCAGCCCCTGAGCTCAGAGAAGTTGCAGACTTTTGTAACCTATCCAAGCCATGGCTGGTTATGATACAATTATTTATCACTTATCTCAACTGCAAAGTTTATACAATGGTTGGCTTTTTAAACCTGATAGGCTCCTTGCCTTTTACATTTTAAAGCATTGAGTGCCCTCTGCTGGTGGAATAACAGCAGTCATTCCTTACATCAGCAACAGTTGGGAAAGAACGTTATGGAATAGGTTGTTTACCAGTGATGAAGAGGAGGGTAAACCCAAGTAAACTATGTTTACCCCACCTTTCTATTTTGGTGAATAGGGTTTAGCTTTAGCTTAGGGCTAGGTCATTTGCAGTTTACCCACCTATTCAATCCATGGTTTTCAGGGTTTTCAGGGTTTACTCACCTGTACAAAGGTCAGATATAGTTGTATCCATGGGCTTGCTAATCAGTCATAGAACATATTAACACCTGACAGGTCACCATAGAATGGTTTTATGACCTAAAGGCTATGGCAGGCAGTGGTGGGATTGCTTATGTCACAATCTCTATGGTTTCTATAATTATATGGATAATGAAACCATGCAGTTGTATTCTCTATTTTTTTATTTTTTTATGTCTGGCTTTGATTGATAAATTGATTGGAGAAATATGTATACAGCAGTACTATATCATTTATTTACCTAAGAGTGATATTAATTCAATAGAATCTTTGCGTTCTGTGCTGTTTTCTCGGAGGACATTTGAGGAAAAAAATAATATTATTTCAAGAGAACGTCCAACTCCTGAACTTGCCATCACAAAAAACAACGAAGAGTTTCGTTCGTCACTTTCAAGCTAGTAGCACATATGAAAAACATACATGGCTAGCTGGCTGCCCAGAGGTTAGAAAACGGTTTTGTTGGCCATGTCTCCTTTATTCTACTGAACACAGTCTGGACCACGACAGGCTGTGGCGATTTAAACAACCTCCAACTACCACTATGACTAAGCATGAGCGTGCATCTTCCCACATACTTTGTCTGGTAAAACTTCAGACATTTGGCAACACACGGAATGACAACGTCATCATGGGATTTACTAGGAAGGATCGTAGGATGGACTTTGCCTACAAATAAGGCAGGACGTTGTGCTATTTTTTGTCTTTTTTGTACTGTAGCCTCTCCGGTTGGGTTTGGTGGCTTCAATTTGGTTTTTCATTTGAGTATTCAAAATGGATGTAGAATGACCAGTGCAAAAGGTCACCGCTCGCCACTGTATTATAATAGGGTAAAAATACGGGAGATTTACGCGAAAACATTTAAAAGGGAGCACAGCGGGAAAGAAGGGTAAACTACGGGAGGGTTGACAGGTATGCCTTAGTATTTAATAACCAACGTGATACAAGAAAGTAATGAATAAATCAATTAATTAATTTTAAACTATATTTATATATTTTTTTTCACATTTGAATACATTTCCGAATCTGATTGGCCGTCACTGTGACATCACAATGTCCTATGACGTAATATGCCACTACAAAAGCCGCTGACAGCCGTCCTGTCGTCAGTCACAACTATGAAATAAGTTGAAGGACATTTCACAGCTGGAGTTAACCACGGTTAAACCAGACTGACTGAGTATAGACCAAGAAAAACGATGGACCAAGACATGGTAAGGTCTTATGCTAACATTGACAGAACAAGCCTTTTGCTGCCTTCTGACTGATTATCATTAATACTTTTTTATGCGATGCCATGCGATGCCATCTGAAGCTACTTTGACCAGAATGTGAGGTGTGTGTGTGTGTGTGTGTGTGTGTGTGTGTGTGTGTGTGTGTGTGTGTGTGTGTGTGTGTGTGTGTGTGTATGGTGTGTGTGAATGTGAGGTGTGTGGGTGTGTGTGTGTGTGTGTGTGTGTGTGTGTGTGTGTGTGTGTGTGTGTGTGTGTGTGAGGTGTGTGTATGTGAATGTGAGGTGTGTGTGAATGTGTATCTGAACTCTGTTGTGTTGCAGGTGAAGAGTAGTGGCAGTAGGGCCAAGAAGAGCTTCAAGAGCTCTAAGAAGAGCGCCAGGTGGGCTAGGAAGGGCACCAAGCACTCTGAGAAGGGCTCAAAGAGCTCTGTGAAGAGCTCCAACACTGATGCAGGTGAGAGGGTTTTCTGTTGACTTCTCCCTGTAGAGTCCCTATGTTGATTATTTGCAAAGACTTGTTTGATAAGAAGTAAAAAATGTCTTTCATCCCATTAAACATCCAATATCCACATGCTACCATTCATTATGAACGCATGGCCATACATATCAGTGTGAATGTAAGGCCTAGAAATGGCTCCATCATGCTATACTAGTGTGAATATTGTAACACAACCATTGATTGTCTTAATGTACTACAGACTATTTCCTAGGTGGCAATAAAACCCCAGAATCCTGTGTTTGTTTCTTTTAGCTCGCGCTGAGACGTCCTCCTCAGCCGGAGCGAAGGACAAGTATGAGGACAGAGCGGCAGTCATCAGGCTGCTGGAGGAGGAGGGGCCGGGGGGGGGCTGGGTGGTTAAACACCAACATCGATCAGGACCGCCTCCCCACCCTGATCACATTCATGAAGTGTCTCACTGATGAGTAAGGATTATGTGCTCTACTGTATCTATGCTCCCTATGTTTCAATACACATTATTCAATAATCAATAATAATATTATTATTATTATTATTATTATTATGTTTCAATACACACCCAATATTTCGTGACATTAGAATTATACGGTTCTATCTCCATTTTTGTCAAAATTGAGTTTTTTTACATAATCTGATCCATTAGGTGTTTATTAATGCCTGTGTGGTGTTATTTTTAAAATGTTGACATTTTTTAGTTAGTAATTAATAAAATACAAAGGTTCCATCTCACAAAACATAATGGAATGTAAAAACTTTGACGCTCAATATCTCTGAACTTCCCTAAACGGAGATAGAACCTTGTAATTCTAAGCTCACGATTTCGCACCCTGCGCATAAACAGCACAACAAGTGTAAGCCAAGACCAAATAATTGAAAACTTTGACTTGTTTCTTCACCAGGCAGTGGATGGTGATCCATGACTGCATGAGAGACCCGGTAAGTGTATTTTATGTGTTATTATTTTACTTTAGAGTTAGCAGGCATACCATACCAGTCATTATGGTATAACTCCTATTTTAGAAACTCTACACGGCTTCCTGTTAAGTTCAGAATAGATTTCAAGATCCTTCTGCTTGTTTATAAAGCTCTCACTGGCACAGCACAAGAATATTTGAAAGACCTTTTGCTAGCATATCAGCCCAATAGAGCTCTCAGGTCTTCTGACGCTGGTTTTCTCTGTGTACCTCATGTACAAAAGAAGAGATTTGGTGAGGCTGCATTCTCATTTTATGCACCCAAATTGTGGAATGCACTGCCAGTTTACATTAGGGATGCAACTTCAGCAAATATGTCAAGACTAAAAACCCATCTTTTTAATATTGCCTTTAAATGACTAAATAATTAAATTAAGATTATAAAAACCCATCCTTTTAATATTGCCTTTAAATGACAAAATAATTAAATTAAGATTATTATAATGATTAAAGCATCTTTAAGCTGAACAACTAATCCTTCACTCTCTTTTGAATGAACACAGATGACCAAGGCGCAGCTTGAAGTCACGGGCCAGAAGATAGTAAAACTGATCTCCAACGCGGTCATAGAGGTCATCCTCCCTACTCTACAGCGTGTCATAAAGCTGAATGAGGCCAGTGGATCACCCCCCCATCATGAGGCCAGTGGATCACCCCCCCTGGATGATCCACTCCGGGTCCTCTTTGGGATCACCGAGGACACCGTCCTCCAATCACTGGGCTCGATCTCCTCTAGCTCCTTTGATTCGACCAGACCTGTGGTGAGAGACGTCCTGGAGCATTTGAACTCTGACGTCGCCGTGATAATTTCAAGGCCAGGTAAGTCTGCCCCTAAAGGCTTCGATAAGGAGCGCTCCCTGTGCGCGGCGACTTGGAGGATGATGCGCGGGGTGACCATCAAGTTCCAGGAATGTGGGATCTACAAACCAGTGGTGCCACAGACTAAGGCCATGACCCATATGACCGACCTGGGGCCAATGACGGCCGACATCATGACTGCCATCGTTGAGACGGTGGAGTCATGCAGCTCAGCTGATCAGGAGGGCGTGCAGGGAGCAGCTGACATGCTCAGAGAGCTAGCAAAGAAGATCAGCAGGATCAGCTCTGTCTCTGATCAGGAGGCATCCTCTGCCGGAGCGCCGCATAGACGCGTGTCCTCCTCTTCCAGTGTGGGACGACACCTCAGGATTATTAAGAGTGAGGAGTTTCACTCCAAAGCCACCAAGGCCGTTGGTGAAATTCTGAGCAAGAATATCTACGACTGTTTACCATCTGGCTCAACTAGTGATGTCACTGGCCAAGCCAACATGGCCGCCGCGATGACCACCTCCCCAACTCCTCAAGATTTAAACTTGGAGGCGGCTCACGTCGTCGACACATTCGCGTCTGATGTTGAAGACATCATTCAGACCACGGATTTGGACGGGTCTATTGCAAATAAAATCTTCACTGGTACCCGTAAGATGTTTGCAAATATGCAGACGAAATTGGCTGACTTGTTCAGGCGAGAGTCAGTCATAAGTGGGAGGGCCTCAGCTTTGAGTGGAACCAGCGGAGAGGAAATCCCATTGCTCGTAGAGATTGGAACCAACGGAGAGGAACTATGTCTAGAACTACAAGACATCAGTGATGAGGAACTTGCCTCCATCCAGTCCGGGAGTGTCTCTCAGGCCATTAACTATGAAGAAGTCACCAAGGAAGTCTATGGTGAACTTGCAGCCACATTTAGATCTGAGGTGGCGAGGCTAGAGTCCTCAATCTCTGCCCGTAGGAAGTCCTCGATTCTGTCCACAACGGAAGGTATGGTGGAAGACATCCTAGATGGACTGGCGAATTATCCAACAGCAGAACTCTGTGGTGATATGTATCTGGAGGATTTAGAGGATGTTCCCCAGGTCAGCCGTTGTTCCAGCGTGGATAGACTTTCTAATGAGGACATTAGATGTGAGGCCACAGAGGCCGTCAGCGAGTGGCTGCAGAAGTCTGCCATAAATATGCCTTTCACATGCAGTCTACCCATATCAGATATCAATATGGAGGACTTTCAGAGGCAAGCCGCTGAGAAAGTGAGTGACATCCTCATGAGATCAGAGAGATGCTCCCCCAGTGCAGGAAGTTCTTCCCACCACTCTGGGTTAACTACCTGTTGTGCTGACTTGTCAGCATTAGACCTTGTTGGCACGTTTGTGAATGGCGTTAAGAGCCTGTTCCAGACTCAGGAGTCCTCAGCTAGTTCCAGTCTGCTCCTCGGGGGAAGTGTGGGAGGTTCTGAGGCCTCTGAGGTATCGGAGTTGAGACTGTGGTCTACAGCACAGACCATCTGGAGAGATCTGCAGCGGAAGCTGAAGGAATTCTTCACTCAGCGTGAGATGCATGCCGCTGAGCAAAGTGCATCTATGGCTAAGGCTAGGGAGAGCATTAGCCAGATCCTGGTTGCCATTCAGGGTGACATGGTGGCACAGTCAGAAGAAATGGAGACCTCAGTGGAGCTCCGACAATGGCACAGTGCTATAGGATCTCTACTGGAGAAAGTAGAGATGGTGTCTAGTGAGGGTAGTGATGGACTTTCCAGTGAGGGTGGTGCGTTAGTAGCTACAGAGTTGCTCAGGGCCTCCTCCTCTCTGTCCACACGGTCCAAGTTTGAGAATGTGTCTTTGACACATTCAAAGCTTGAGAGCTCTGAAGAGACTGTGCCAGAGGATTCCGTCAGTGACAAACAGCTGATGGCCGACGTGGTGAAAGTCCTGATGGACCACATGGACCTGCCGGTTCTTGAAGAGGTCACCTCTCCCGGAGCTGACCTCACCAGACTGCTGTCCCAGGTGAGGTTCCGCACCTTGACTCACGCCCTTGTGGACAGACTCCAAGCGCTGATGTCCCTGCACAGCAGTCTATCGGTGGATGTTGGGAAGTGTGTGTCGGACAGTGTTCTGTCCAAACCGACACAGGCAGAGAAGTGTTTTAAGGTGGGCATTGAGGTGGTCTACGCCTTTGCCGAGGAGTCGGTGAAGCGATTGCTTCTTCCCGTGATCGTCCCTCGCTCATCATGGAGCACGGAGGAGGAAGCTTCTGACAACAACGCCCCGACCAGAGTCTCCAGCCCCAAGAGCCTGCTGTCCACCAGCTCTTCTGAGATATACAACAACACAGTGGATCTGTTCTCCAGGGTCCTGGTCCACCAGGTGTTGGACAATGTATCAATGGTATCCGACACCACAACAGCCTCCACAGCCTCACTCACACAGCCTCAGAGTGAGAAGAAGAAAGGGAAATTTGGGAAATTCCTTTCAATGTTGAAGAGAAAGGTAAAACAGATATATACAGTGAATTTATCAAAGAAAGCCACATGTACTCGGTGATGTAACGGTAATGTAAAGTCTTACCAGTTTATCATAAAACAGTAGACAAGCTATGCATTGTTGTTGTAGGAATAATGGGGTTTTAAGAGATATGTTCTGTCATTGATTCTTCTTCTGTAACAACTGATGTCGTGCAAGATGTCGTGCAAGAAGAGCAAACAGGTAGGTGTCCAGGCTCCAGCCCCAGGACAGGAGGACATCGAGGATGGTGTCCAGCCTCCAGCCCCGGGACAGGAGGACATCAAGGACGGTGTCCAGCCTCCAGCCCCCGGACAGGAGGACATTGAGGTTGCCCACGACGATGGACACAGCAGAGGTAAGTCAACATGTATAACACACAGACCAAGGACATACTAACCAAACTAATAAAGTATTCTGTAGCTATAGGCCTGGTGAAGCTCATATGAACTCTCTCTCCTGTCTCTAGCGGCCAGCCCAGTGAGGTCTGTGACAACTCCCATTGAGGAGAGAGGAGCTTCAAAGACACAGAAGCGTTCCCTCCTCTCGAGGATGCTCACGTCTGTGAAGAGCCTTGGCCTCTGCTGCTGTCCATGCAAACAGTGTCCATCCAAGAAGACCCAGTAACCGTCGTCTGGTTACAATGCATACAAATGCATACATGCATCAATAAAAAATAATTTGGCTTCCATTCCTTTTGCTTGTGCATTTTTCATATCTTAGGAACTTGTTATGCTGAAGATTGTGTAACTAGATAAGTTTGGTCTTTACAATATCATAGAAATGTAATCATAACAAGAATCATACAAGACATTATTAGAAATCATCATTAGAAATATACATTAGCTAGAAATGGTTGGTCTACTGGAATGATCTCTCCTGGTTGGAAAATAAAGACACACACACACAAACACACACACACACACACACACACACACACACACACACACACACACACACACACACAGAGACAGACAGAAAATGCACTACTACAGAAAACAGACCTACACACACAGACAAGGCCATCCTAATGACAGCTGTCACAGAGGGTCACCTAAAACAGCGGTCCCCAACCTTTTTTGCGCCACGGACCGGTTTCATGTAAGACAATATTTTCACGGACCGGCCTTCGGGTGTGGGGGCATAAATATATCGAAATAAAATTATACGACCGCAGTGTTGTGTTGTTATTATACAGCCTGTTTATTCCTAGTTAGGAATACTGGAAACAACAAACATAACATGGTGTCAGATAATGGGACTGGCAACGCAGAGTTCATCGACTTGAAAAAGTAATGTGCTGGATTCCGAAAGCACACATCTGCGGACTGCTAGCAAGAGGAGCGTCACGCGAGCATGTCTAGCGAGAGTGGAAGTGACAGTGATCAAGCTAACGTGAGTGAAAACGATTCGAACAATCAACAAGGAGACCAAGAAAATCCTGCACCCGTAGTGTTCCCCATCATGGATAAACTCAGTCCTCCCACACCCATGCAGTTCAGTGGCAATCTTGCTGATAATTGGAAGAGATTCAAGCAGAGATTTAATATTTACTTGGCCGCGAGCGGGGCGGGGGGAGGAGATGAAAAGCTAAAAGCGTCTATATTTTTGCATGTAATAGGAGAAGATGCATTGGACATTTACAACACCTTTCAAATAGATGAGGGACATTTAACATTGACTGAGCTAGTGACAAAGTTCGAGGAGTACTTTGTGCCCAGTAAAAATGTCACTTTTGAGAGATATAAGTTTTTCTCTGCCGCTCAGAAGACAGGTGAGAGTTTTGATCAGTACTTAACTGAAATACTTACTTTGAGCAAGTCATGTGAATTCGTAGATTTAAGAAACTCATTAGTCAGAGATCGAATAGTGTGTGGGATTCCTGATAATGGGCTTAGAGAAAGATTACTACGTGAACGTGATTTAACGCTAGAGAAAACAGTTCACATGTGCAGAGCAGCAGAAACCACTCGCGCACAAGCAAAGGAGCTGCGCATGGATGAGTCGGCAGCAGTGCATGCCGTGAAAAGAGAGGGACAGCGCCCAAAACAGTTTGGAAAGCAAAAGCCTACAGAGCAAAGTCCCAAGAGTCCAAACAGTAGATGTGGAAGATGTGGAGGCAAGCATATGCCTAGGTCATGTCCTGCTTTTGGAAAAGTCTGCCACAAGTGTGGGAAGGATAACCACTTTGGGAGGTATTGCAAAGCTGAGGCTTCAGGGATGAAAGTGGACACAGTGGAAGAAGAGCCAGAGGAGTTCTTGGTTGACTCAGTACAGTCTAGCACAGCAGATGCGTGCAAATGGTTAGTCCCATTAACTGTGAATGAGACCATAATTCCATTCAAGATAGACACTGGTGCACAAGTCAACCTTATGTCCATACATGATTACAAGACCCTCACAGTTAAGAGCAAAATACACCCGGTGAAAGTAAAAGTGACAGGCTATACAGGAGAGACAGTTCCAATTAAAGGTTGTTGTATAGTGACTCTAAAGCACAAGGGACAGCAGTTAAAGACACAGGTGCTCATAGTAGAGAAGAGCGTACAGCCAATCCTAGGTCTGAGTACCTGTGAAAAGCTTGACTTAGTGAGAAGGGTGTTTGTAGTGAATTCCCAGACTAGCACAGACCACAACGCAATTATGCAGGAGAACAAAGATGTCTTTGAGGGACTAGGATGCTTGCCTGGTGAGCACAAGATATGTGTGGATGACACAGTGACTCCTGTAGTTCATGCGTGCAGAAAGATTCCATTTGCACTGAGAGACAAACTCAAAGAAGAGCTAGCACGCATGGAAAAGATGGGCGTCATAAAGAAAATAGACGAGCCAACAGATTGGGTGAGCTCACTAGTGGTTGTGCAGAAGCCAAGTGGAGCTCTACGCATATGTCTTGATCCACGGGATCTAAACAGGGCTATAAAGCGTGAGCATTTCAAGCTACCAACAAGAGAAGAGATCATGTCACAGTTTGCTGGTGCTATTAATGGTTTAGCAAGCTGGATGCGTCAACAGGCTTCTGGCAGATGAAGCTTGATGAGGCAAGCTCAAAACTATGCATGTTCAACACACCAGAAGGACGGTTTCGCTTTCTGCGTTTACCTTACGGTATTCTGTCTGCGCCAGAAGTTTACCATAAAACAATCCATATGATCTATGAGCACATAGAGGGAGTGGAGACCATGATGGATGACATCATCGTGTGGGGATCCACAAGAGAAGAACATGATGCACGGCTGAGGGAAGTACTGGATCTGACACGCAAGTTCAATCTGAAATTTTGGACTTGCGTGTCTGACACGCAAGTCCATTCTGAAATTTGTTAAACCAGAACAAGTGTGAGTTTGCAGTGAAAAGCCTTACCTTTGTGGGAGATGTGATTTCAGAGCAAGGTGTCAAGCCAGATCCAAGGAAGACGTCAGCCATAATGAACATGGAACGTCCACAGAACAAAGAAGAGGTGAGGAGATTTCTGGGAATGGTCACATATTTGGCTAAATTTATCCCCCAGTTGTCTGCCCAGTCAGCACCACTCAGATGGCTTCTAGAGCAGAAGAACGAGTGGGAATGGTCCCATGAGCAGGAAGAGTGCTTCCATAAGCTGAAGGAGATCTTAACCAAGGAGCCAGTGCTCAAGTTTTATGACCCAGAACGGAGCACTAGGATCTCGGCAGATGCTTCTCAGTACGGCCTAGGGGCAGTACTGCTACAGATGTATGACAACAGCTGGCAGCCCGTAGCCTACGCGTCTCGTGCATTGACAAGTGCTGAAGTTAGATACGCACAAATAGAGAAGGAACTTTTAGCCAGCACATATGCATGTGAACGTTTCCATCAGTACATATATGGAAAGGCTTTTGAAGTGGAAACAGACCACAAGCCCCTAGTATCAATAATGTCCAAGCCCCTCAATGATTGTCCTCTGAGGATTCAGCGACTGTCAATCAGACTGCAGAAATATGACGTGAGAATGGTCTATACACCAGGAAAATTCATGTTTGCTGCTGACACGCTCTCACGCGCAGTCAACAAGATGGAAAGTCCAAATGAACAGAAAAGCGTCGAAATAGAAGCCTATGTTGACATGATTGTCACATCACTTCCTGTGTCTGCGGAGCGGACAGAGAAGATCAGGAAAGCAACTGAACTAGACGAGACACTGAAAGAGCTCAAGAAGACCATACTGAAAGGGTGGCCTGTGCAAAAGCGTGATTGCCCAAGTCAGATCCAAGATTACTGGGCATGCAGATCAGAGCTCTCAGTTGCTAAGGACATTGTCTTCAAAGGAAGCAGGTTTGTCATCCCGTCATCCATGCGCAAGGAAATGCTGCAGAAAGTGCATGAGGGACATTTGGGTGAGGAAAAATGTAAACGTAGAGCGCGTGAAGTAATGTACTGGCCAAGGCTCAACCAAGACATCAGCCACACCACAGCTGCATGTGAAATATGTCTCACCTACAGGTCCAAACAACAAGCAGAGCCGCTCATGCCCCACCCTGTACCTGATCGCCCGTACCAGAAGGTCGGAGTGGATTTGTTTGACTGTAACGGTAAAAGCAACATTGTAGTCACAGATTACTTCTCCAACTACCCGGAAGTTGCAACACTGCAGTCAACATCCAGCAGAACAGTCATAGCCTACCTTAAAACAGTCTTTGCGAGACATGGAGTTCCCTGTGAGGTGTTTTCAGATAACGGGCCACAGTTTTCCAGCAGCGAGTTTGCTGGTTTTGCAGAGGACTGGTGTTTTCACCATGCCACCTCAAGCCCTAACTACCCGAGATCCAATGGGCTCGCAGAGAGTTCAGTCAAGGTTGTCAAGGCTCTCATGAAGAAGGCTCAAGATGGACAGGAGGAGTTCCAGAGGAGTCTGATGGTATACAGGAGTGCCCCTTTGGAAAATGGTTTGTCCCCAGCCCAGATGCTGATGGGAAGGCGCTTACGCACTAACCTTCCTATCCATGAGAACCTGTTGACACCTGTAGGAGCGCACACAATGAGGACAAGGAAACAAGAACAAAAAGAGAAACACAAGTTGCAACATGACAAGAAGGCAAAACACTTACCAAGCCTCAAGCCAGGCGATACAATCCGTATCCTGGATCACACAAAAGGCACATGGAGGCAAGGAGGATGCGTGCAAAGAGAAGTTGCACCACGCTCATACCTGATCCGGACAGACCATGGTGCAGCTCTGAGACGAAATCGTGTGGATCTAAGACCACAGGTAACGGTCCCAGAGACAGATTCTCAACAACAAAGCACTGCAGAAGTGTTAGATGCTCCCAGGAGTGAGCAGTTTGGTCAGAGTTCTCCGGACCGCAGTGACTCCATCATGCCAAAGGGGGGCAGCACACCCTCTGAGACCTGTTGCAGGCCTAAAAGGACTGTTAAACCTCCTGAGAGACTTATTGCACAGTGCTAAAAACCATGTGGACTGTGGGCATGAGACAGAGTAAAGAAAAGAGGACACTTATTGTTGAGAGTTAAATGTAAATGAAAATGTTTGTGAAAAAAAAAAGTTTGTAAAGAGATATGTGATACATATGCTTATTATTTGAATGCATAGGTTCATGTTTGAAATGCAGGTTTATTATTGGAATGCACAGATTTAAGAACAGTCAGAAACTAATGTTTTGTTATATGACTACAAGAAAAGAACAAGTTGTTTTGTTTTGAAAGAAGGGAAGATGTGTTGTTATTATACAACATAATATTGGTTCCGCCCTATGTTGTTGTACCCGCACCGGGGACCGGAAGTAGGGCTACAGAGTCAGTATATCCAACAATCAAGGGATCACGAACACCTGGGAGAGAGAGAGAGACACAGACACAAACACAAAGCAAAAACAGACAGGGACGTAACAGAGAGAGACAGAGAGTTGAAGAGAGAAGTCTAGAAATAATTCACGGTAAGATGATACGCTACTCCTTCGCGAGTTTTTCCGCTAGAAACGACATTCAACCGTTAAAATGTGCACAGTCGTGTGTGTGTGTGTGTGTGTGTGTGTGTGTGTGTGTGTGTGTGTGTGTGTGTGTGTGTGTGTGTGTGTGTGTGTGTGTGTGTGTGTGTGTGTGTGTGAGAGAGAGAGAGAGAGAGAGAGAGACGCACATGTGTATATAAGCTTCATATTATTGTTCATTAACACTAGAACAGCCGTGAGGTGTTAAACAGCACCAGTGAGTACAAAAAAAAATCTACCTTTGCACTCGATCAAATTTCAGGACCCTCCTTTCATGACTTTTCCTAGATATGTGCGTTCTACCACCCAGCATCTTTACATTTTCAAAATCGAGTTAGTATAAAGCGATTTTGCAGTATTTCTGTGTGTGTCTGTGTATTTGCCTTGGGATTCGGCTGCCATATTTTTCTCCAAGGCTGCAATTCTCTTTTATATCAGCAGAGGTAGCAAGGGGGCACACACTGTGCTCAACCTTCAGGCTTCAGTGCTGAATTAGATACAGTGGATAAGACTGATATTTGTAACATAATGTGTTTATATATAGGCTATATATAGCAATAGTGATACATAAGATATGTATATGTACAGACAGTTATGAAAATGATAAACTGTACAGTATGACTTTTACAATCCCTTCAGATTTGTTGGAGCTGAGGTTTTTTTTTCACCCAAGTTCCATGCAATAGTGATAAGATATTATGATATGTGTAGCCTATGTACAGTTATGAATGATACACTGCACAGTATGTACCTATCAAGCTGTGTGGTATTACATAGGTACCACAGCAAAGTAGTTCATCAACAAATATTATATAACAAACGGATATTTATAATATTGTATATAATGTCTTTTTTGATGATTATGCCTGTACAGCGCTGTCAATTTTCAAATAATGCTATAGGCTATATATATATATATATCTACCCTCCCTCCACCCCCACCCAGAGAGCTTTGGACTGTCTGGATATGAACACTTGATCTCTGCACTTTATATTTATATTAATTATGACTCTTGCACTTTGATGTTGGTTTGCACTGTCTTGTCCTGTCTTGCACCTATCCTGCTGTAAACCGTGCTCCATTGTTCCAAACCAAATTCCTAACATGTTTACATGTCATGGCAATAAAAGTCTTCTGATTCTGATTCTGATTCTGATATGAATGTTCAGTTGTGATATGAAGTAGCCAACAATTCTCATGTCGACCATGATAATAATAGGCTACAACAGGGTTGTACATAGATATACGCAGATTCATATTTGGATAGTTGATTTTGGCACCATTGTATAGTAGCCAATTGCAGAGAGTATACATTATTTTGTTTGTTTACTGCACATTATAAATGAAATGAAAATAGCTGTTGTGAAAAGTGAAAATGAAGTGTGTTCATGTTGCAGTGAAATCTATTTACATAGATATATCAGATGTGATATTTCTACTACAAACGAACACAGAGAGACAGATAATTCAAGTAACATTTTTATTTACTTGCAATGTTCACTTCAATTCTTCCAAGTAAAAAGTATGGTAATTAATATGAACACCAATATATATTTAAAAAAAGTAGAAAGTGAATAGGAGGTCGCCGGAGCGCTCAGCGTGGGCGCTGTCAGGTAGACAGGGCAGGAGAGGCATCAGGCCTGGCCATGGGACAGATGTGAATGATGGGAATGATGTGCTGGGCGTGCGAGGGAGCGTGCTTATTCTGGCAGATTGTGAAATATTAAAACCAATAACATTCTGAATGATTTATCATTCTGTACTCTTTCTCTCCTTTCTTTCATGTATTTTCTTTTCTTTTTCTCAATTAGTAGTCTCCTAATCTCGCTACAGTTTGAGCGAGACTGTAACTGTCATTGTTTGAATGAATGAATGAATGGTCTTTATTTGTCATTGATATAGTACAGGTACCAAACAACGAAATTTGGGAGGGGGGGCTCCCCTGGTGCTAGGAAACTAGGTGCTAGGAACTGGTGCTATAACTGTGTTCATGTTATAATGTTTAGTGAACGAACAATTGTTAGGTGTTTGCCACAAATCGGAATTATCTTGCCGTGAAATGTGTACATCAAATAACATGATGTCGGCGATCTACTAGAACTGCGGGACGACTGCAATGTAGGCTACCATATATATCTGCCATATCATACCGTTTTATATTGAAAAATATGATGGTAAATAAATACATGTGGGACCGATGTATGATATGGCAGAGGTGTGGTGTGTATCAGTCTGTCTCGTTCCAGCGAGTCAACTCGTGTTGACTCAATAAGACATGCGCTTGATGGGGGGAGTGTTGATGGCTGTCGATCGTTTCCGATCAATGAACAAAGACATCGGGTTCCCCCCGCTCCACCACGTTTCAACGGTGTGTTTCTGTAACCATTTTCTCCTCCTTGTTGCATAAAACAAATTTAGACCACTATATAAATATAGACCACTATGTATAAATAATAATCCACAGATCTCTTTTGACATCACAACAATGTCAACACAATCACAACAGAATCTTATTTTATCCAACCAGGTTTTATATTTTGATTATGACATCATGTCTTTCAACATTGTCACACTTTTCATTACACACATTAGCGGCATCAAAAATGATGTGCTGGGCGTGCGAGGGAGCGTGCTTATTCTGGCAGATTGTGAAATATTAAAACCAATAACATTCTGAATGATTTATCATTCTGTACTCTTTCTCTCCTTTCTTTCATGTATTTTCTTTTCTTTTTCTCAATTAGTAGTCTCCTAATCTCGCTACAGTTTGAGCGAGACTGTAACTGTCATTGTTTGAATGAATGAATGAATGGTCTTTATTTGTCATTGATATAGTACAGGTACCAAACAACGAAATTTGGGAGGGGGGGCTCCCCTGGTGCTAGGAAACTAGGTGCTAGGAACTGGTGCTATAACTGTGTTCATGTTATAATGTTTAGTGAACGAACAATTGTTAGGTGTTTGCCACAAATCGGAATTATCTTGCCGTGAAATGTGTACATCAAATAACATGATGTCGGCGATCTACTAGAACTGCGGGACGACTGCAATGTAGGCTACCATATATATCTGCCATATCATACCGTTTTATATTGAAAAATATGATGGTAAATAAATACATGTGGGACCGATGTATGATATGGCAGAGGTGTGGTGTGTATCAGTCTGTCTCGTTCCAGCGAGTCAACTCGTGTTGACTCAATAAGACATGCGCTTGATGGGGGGAGTGTTGATGGCTGTCGATCGTTTCCGATCAATGAACAAAGACATCGGGTTCCCCCCGCTCCACCACGTTTCAACGGTGTGTTTCTGTAACCATTTTCTCCTCCTTGTTGCATAAAACAAATTTAGACCACTATATAAATATAGACCACTATGTATAAATAATAATCCACAGATCTCTTTTGACATCACAACAATGTCAACACAATCACAACAGAATCTTATTTTATCCAACCAGGTTTTATATTTTGATTATGACATCATGTCTTTCAACATTGTCACACTTTTCATTACACACATTAGCGGCATCAAAAATGATGTGCTGGGCGTGCGAGGGAGCGTGCTTATTCTGGCAGATTGTGAAATATTAAAACCAATAACATTCTGAATGATTTATCATTCTGTACTCTTTCTCTCCTTTCTTTCATGTATTTTCTTTTCTTTTTCTCAATTAGTAGTCTCCTAATCTCGCTACAGTTTGAGCGAGACTGTAACTGTCATTGTTTGAATGAATGAATGAATGGTCTTTATTTGTCATTGATATAGTACAGGTACCAAACAACGAAATTTGGGAGGGGGGGCTCCCCTGGTGCTAGGAAACTAGGTGCTAGGAACTGGTGCTATAACTGTGTTCATGTTATAATGTTTAGTGAACGAACAATTGTTAGGTGTTTGCCACAAATCGGAATTATCTTGCCGTGAAATGTGTACATCAAATAACATGATGTCGGCGATCTACTAGAACTGCGGGACGACTGCAATGTAGGCTACCATATATATCTGCCATATCATACCGTTTTATATTGAAAAATATGATGGTAAATAAATACATGTGGGACCGATGTATGATATGGCAGAGGTGTGGTGTGTATCAGTCTGTCTCGTTCCAGCGAGTCAACTCGTGTTGACTCAATAAGACATGCGCTTGATGGGGGGAGTGTTGATGGCTGTCGATCGTTTCCGATCAATGAACAAAGACATCGGGTTCCCCCGCAGTCACAGTGCTACATGAAAATATCTAGCCACACACCACATAGCATACCTCCGCCCTATATGTATTTATCATCATATTTCTCAATATAAAACGGAGGTACGATATATGGCAGATATATGTATGGTATATTATGGCAGTTTCTGGCGCCTGTCCCGTTCTGTTGTTCAAAGAATATAATATAAAACGCATCACTGCACTGCTGTCTGTCCTGTGTTGTTTTGTTTGCATTGCATTTTAGCACAGTGCGCCGATTAGATAGAAGATGTTCTACAGAGGGTGATGTAACCCCTCCCTCCCCTCCCTTCCCCCACCCCTCCCCTGCTGTTGTGTCTCGATACCTGGTCAACACAGCTTGTACGAATATTATATAACGAACGGATATTTATAATAGACCTACAGTATATAATGTATTATTGTTTTTTCTGAGCAGTCCCACTCAGAATTTTTCATTTTATTCGACAGATCTAGTGAAGTCGCGTTGTGCATTGAATGACACTATTTATAGCGCTGTAAATTTTCAAATAATGCAATAGGATATATATATGAATTTACAGAAACATATCATCATGAATGGAAACACGCAAGAGCGTGTATTTGACAAATAAAGTGTGCGTGTGTTGTGGTCCATCCAGGCAGGAGAGAGAGTTGGGGGCAGCCAAGCGGGTTTCAAAGACGGCTCTCCCGCTTACTAAGCTTACAGCAGTCGCAGGCTTGTGCATCTATGTGAAGCTCATAATTATAATAACACAATATTGCAATATGTATTACTATTATTTGTTGCAACCATCATTCATTAGTAGCCTAATGAAAACTCCTGCAGTCCGGATCAATCTCCTCTCCACTTTACCGTGCATGCACGCGCTCCTGTGAGATCATTCAAGTTTAAAGTATTTGTCATTATACCAAATACAATTATATAATGTAATCAAAATAAAAAGAATGAACATATTCAGCCATTCCATATAATAACATATATTATAGCAGTTGCAGGGGCAGACAGGCTGACGTTACCGGCGAATTTCACGACAAATAAACAGACTTTATCACTGTGAAGCTCATAATTATGATAACACAATATTGCAATATTTATTACTATTCTTTTTTAATAATGATAATCAATCATCATTCATTAGTAGCCTAATGAAAACTCCTGCAGTCCGGATCAATCTCCTCTCCACTTTACCGTGCATGCACGCGCTCCTGTGAGATCATTCAAGTTTCAAGTATTTGTCATTATACCAAATACAATTATATAATGTAATCAAAATAAAAAGAATGAACATATTCAGCCATTCCATATAATAACATATATTATAGCAGTTGCAGGGGCAGACAGGCTGACGTTACCGGCGAATTTCACGACAAATAAACAGACTTTATCACTGTGAAGCTCATAATTATGATAACACAATATTGCAATATTTATTACTATTCTTTTTTAATAATGATAATCAATCATCATTCATTAGTAGCCTAATGAAAACTCCTGCAGTCCGGATCAATCTCCTCTCCACTTTACCGTGCATGCACGCGCTCCTGTGAGATCATTCAAGTTTCAAGTATTTGTCATTATACCAAATACAATTATATAATGTAATCAAAATAAAAAGAATGAACATATTCAGCCATTCCATATAATAACATATAATATAGCAGTTGCAGGGGCAGACAGGCTGACGTTACCAGCGAATTTCACAACAAATAAACAGACTTTATCACTGTGAAGCTCATAATTATGATAACACAATATTGCAATATTTATTACTTTTCTTTTTTAATAATGATAATCAACTTTCATTCATTAGTAAAGCTCCCGCAGTCACAATCAATCTCCTCTCCATATATATAATTTCCCCACTTCTCTGCTTCTCTGCGCATAGGAACTTTATATGCATTTTTAGAGGTAGCCTAGTGATCTTGTCATTTTCTCTTCTTGTGTGACATCGCCATCCAGCGATCTTTGTGCGTCAGTTCACACTCTCCCATTGTGAAGAGTGGTCGTGTGATTCGACACCTCGTCGCGCTAAAAGTAGGTAAAAAAACGTCGCTGTCCTAGTGTTAAGTATGGGTGTTAATGTGCCGGTTTTGTGTGTGTGTTGAGTTTGTGTGTGTGTTGAGTTTATTATCCTAGTCCAGCATATTACATTATAGTACAGGCTAGTACAGCTTAGTCCAGCCTAGTCCAGCCTATTACATTATAGTCAGGGGTGCACATAACTTTTTGGGGCCAGTGCTCAGAGGAGCACCTAGGGATGCTGCTTGGTGCTCCCCGAGCTCGCGAGTCACGACCCGTCCCACAGGATGGATGAAAAAGGGATACATGGATAACTTATATTAGCAAAACGACATTTGTTCATAAATAAAGATGAACGAACAAATGATTGTGTGCAAAACAAAAGAAACAAATGCAAAATCAAATGACTGCTCTTTAAGCATGAAAGTCTGTCAGACTCCTTTAAACACAATGAAATCAACTGACATCTCTTTAAGCACTAACTGAATGTCTGTTCTTTAAACACAATGAAATCAACTGACATCTCTTTAAGCACTAACTGAATGTCTGTTCTTTAAACACAATGAAATCAACTGACATCTCTTTAAGCACTGCTCTGTTCTGTAAACACTGAAATCAACTTTTCAACAAAAAGTTACAGCCTAAGCATTTATTTATGCTACAAGCGTAATCATCATCATCACTGCTGTATTGACTGCTGTTAATACTGTCCTCAATTTCAACCATGGTAGAGGATGTTGTAGGCTATCACTTTAAATAGCTCATTATTTTGATTGTGCAACAAAGTCTTTTTTTTCTAATAGAATTCCCAACCATATCCTGGGTCAGGGGTCGAGGTGCGATAATGAAAAACAGCTGTAAAACAAACGTCTGAAAGCTTCAGAGAAAAGAAACGTGAAGTGGTGTTGTTTTTCCTTTTAGCGACGAGTCGTTCGGGACTGAATTTTCACGTGCGGCGTGATAACCGTGATAACCGTGCGATACGCGATACGCGGAATGAAAGTACGAGTTACGATACTTTCCGAATGTTTTCGTGAGGGGAGTCGCCGTGGTCGTCGTCGGTCGACTGTTGTGATGCATTACTCGTCGGGCCTTCGGCTGAGGGGACGGCAGATAGTTACTTAGTGGGGCTTGCAGTGATGCAGCAGTCAGCAGTTGGATTTTGAGGAAGTAAATTCCTCTCCCAGCGCTTCCAGCTGTTGGTGCGCAAGAGCGCGTTCATGCCGCTGATCTGCCGCGCAGAATGCATTTTGGCGACGCATGCGCACTGGCGCACCAGTTATGTGCACCCCTGATTATAGTACAGCCTAGTACAGGCTAGTACAGCGTAGTCCAGCCTATTGCATTATAGTACAGCCTAGTACAGGCTAGTACAGCTTAGTCCAGCCTAGTACATTGTAGTACAGGCTAGTACAGCCTAGTCCAGCCTAGTACAGCTTAGTCCAGCCTAGTCCAGCCTAGTCCAGCCTAGTACAGCCTAGTACAGGCTAGTACAGCTTAGTCCAGCCTAGTAGCCCAGCTTCACATTTGCTTCAGGAAATGTATTTTCTAGTTCTTACTATGTACTTATTATTTCGCCATTTTCTGTCACGCTACTCCTTCGCGAGTTTTTGCGCTAGAAACGACATTCAACCGTTAAAATGTGCACGGTCTCGTGCTCATCGTTGGATGCATTCGAGCTGGACATCACTAGTTGTACTCCATGTGAAACACGTATTCACATGTGAATTTTGTGTGTTTCTTTCATAAGGGTTAGGTTAGGGTGGTTAGGACTCAGTACCACACTATTGGACTCAATGTCATGTTCATATTACAGAAGCTGCCGGTTCAAAGCAAAGTTAGCTTTTTCCATCGATTGCTGTAGCGCCCCCCTTTAGCCAACCAATGTAAAATGTGTTGCGTGGCCTTTTGGCATGACCTTCTACCATCCTGCAAAGTTTGGATGTATATTAATAATATACTGCACATTATATTTTTGAAAATATAATGTGCTTTAAAATATATGATTGAAAATATATTTCATTTCTGTTATGGTTTGCTGCTCATAATGTGTTCACACCCTCTCTCTTATCCCCCTCCTCTCATCTCCTCTCCTCTCTTCTCCTCTCCTCTCCTCTCCTCTCCTCTCCTCTCCTCTCCTCTCCTCTCCTCTCCTCTCCTCTCTCCCCTCCTCTCCTCTCCCCTCCTCTCTCCCTGAAAATTCTATAACAGATGTCACGCACAAGCAGGTGTCCACTGTGCGGCACAGAATACGTCAGCTTAAGGCAGCACCTCAGAGTCACACATTTAGTCACAAATAAAGAAGAATTGGGCCTCCTGCTCAAGCTGGAGAATGGCCAGTAAGTTAATGGGGAAATGCAATGACAGGCTTTTGGGCCTCACAAATCATTATATTGGTCTGGGCATTTTTCATCAAAAAAAGCTAAGGCATTAGCACAATTGCAATGTATTTTCCCATTGAGGTATGCATTATTTGAGTCATAAAGAAAATTAAAATGTAATAATGCAATTTGTATTTTAATTTTGAAATAAAAAAGCAAAAGACATTTGATATTTAATCTTCAGAAAATGCCCCACAATATAGTGGACAAAATGTAAATATTTTTTCAAATTCGGAAATGAAAAAAGCTTTTGGAAAATGCTTTTCACTTTTCATAATATGAACGCATAATTTGAGTCATAAAGAGCATTATCTGAATTGTGTCAGTTATATGCTCCCATAGAGTGGGTGAGCAAGTGTGAAGTGCACTTACCATGTGTTTTTGTCCTGATTTAAATAGCTTCAGCACAAAACTGGACTGCCCGGTGTCTCAGTGCCCGAAGAAGAACGTGGCACGCATAAAGCGCCATCTTTTGAAAGGACACCTTTTATCTGTAAGTTCTTATCCCCATTGAGCCTAAAAATTGGCTTATCACCCCACTACAGATACCCCACTCACTAAAACTACTCCACACTCACCAACTACCCAACTATGGCCACCAGCTATAACTGCCCAACACTCTCCAACAACCCCTCTATAAGTAGCCCACTCATATAACCAACCCACCCACCACCATCCCCTCTATAAGTAGTCCACTCATTATAACCAACCCACCCACCAACATCCCAAACCTGTCAATACCCTGTTCTTGCCAAGCTGTAATGTAAAGTGGTACCGAAAAGGTTCTCAGCTCTTCTTATTTCTTCCCAAGGCTAAACTAGTGGAGCTCTACACGAAGAGGGCTAAGGACCGGCATATTTTAAAGGAGCTGGCCATCCTGAGGACCACAAATCAAACCCCGCCAATGGTCAGTGACCTTGACACCATCGATGAGGAGGCAGTGGTTGAGGCGGCCCTCAGGACCCCCGGACCCTCAACCCCTGGCCCCATAAGAGGATGCCCACAGTGCAGGCCAATTTGGGTGGAGAATCAGGTACTGAAGAGGAGCCTGGTCGCTCTTCAGGAAGAATGGCTCTTTCTGACCCGCCAGAAAAAAACAAGGGTCCCCAAAATGAACCCAGCCAGCGTTCCTGGTTACAGTAAGTGTAATTATAATGCCATTATTAGTGTGGTTGCTGAGGGTTGTGTTTTTTTTATAAACGGCGGCCTCGTACCTACGACCGAATCACAGCCGTGCTGATATTCAGTATAACACACTCCCTCTCGTGTGATATTGCTTAATTAATGATTATTAAACGGTTATGACAACTACACAGCTGAAAGCATCATTTTTGTCCATTGTCAATGGAATTATTCCAAAGACACTCATCAAATCTTTATGCCCTTAATCATTGATGCAAACTAGTCACCTTTCGGCGAAATTCGCCGTTTTTAACTCAAAATAGGTCATCCACGTGAATCATGGAGATTTGCAAAAAAATAAAAAATAGGGGGGGGTCATGAAAGTTGTGTCGTGACGTCATCATGGGCAAAGCAGTTCGTTTCAGTGAACTCATTCATTACAATCAGTTCACTAAAAAGATTTGTCATTTTTGTACGGGAAATGGACAATAGTAACGAAATTGATCTCAATCCCTGGTATGTAGCTGTCAGGGGAGGCTGGTGAAGGTAGAAATCGGAGGACACCTCATTGTAATGCAACACAATGGAATGAGGAACGCTATCAAATACAGGATGTTTTTGACACCATTCCTCATTCCATTCCATGTACTCCAATGATCCTGTCCTCTGATGTCTCCCTCCACCATCTTGTAATCTCCTTCTGCTAGCTGTGTAAGCTGAAATCTATTTTCTGTACCGTTGGATGCAAGTCACTTTATGACCTAATATAAAAAAGAAAATACTGTCTAAATGCTGTCTTCAGATCTCCTTCATTGTAGTCTTCAACGTCTCTGTTTCTGTCTGTCTTCTCTCTCCCTTGCTCTCTCTCTCTCTCTCTCTCTTTCTCTCTCTCGCTGTGAAGCGTCCAGATGCCCGGCCTCCCAGGATCCTTTGCCCTCCGAGTCGCTGGACTCGGTCATGCCGCGGCTGGTCAGCTTCCTCCCTGCCCTGCACCACGCCCTGGTCAAGGTGGCCTGCAACCCGCCCGCCGATATCTCCGCCGGGGTGGAGCGCCAAGCCCTCGCCTACCTCAGCGGCCTGAAGGACAACAAGGTCCGCCCCTTCCCCATGACCGAGTACGACGCCAAGCTGGACGACCGGGAGCAACTCTTCCCTAAGCCCAAGCATCACAAGCTTAACATGGACGGGTACCTGCGCTCCTACTTCTACAGCCCCACCATCTACCTGGTGCCCGTGGCCAAGGCCAAGGAGCTGGTGGAGGCCCACTGCAGCCTGCCGGACTCCGCCAGCTCCCTCTCGGACCCGGAGAGTCCGGAGAAGCCCGCCCCGGAGGTCCCCAAGCCCAACGGGGGTCCGCAGCCTCCCGAGGTTCCTCCCTGCCCCGCGTCGGAACCTCAGAGGGTCCAGCAGCTGCTCAACCTGGTTCTGGACGTCCGGGGCTTGAAGAGGAAGAGGAAGATGGAGCAGGAAGCGGCGGAGAAGACACTGAAGTATCTGAAGAAGGCTTCTCAGGAGAGGGGGGGAGTTCAGACCAGGTGAGGTTTTACTGTATTGGGTGGGCGGGGGTCAGATCAGGGGGGGTCATTTATAAACGTTGCGTACGCACAAAAGAAGGCGTACGTAACTGACGCAAATTTGGGGATTCATAGAAAACTTCCTCTACACACACTGACCGATGCATCCGCACATAAACTGGAGAAATGAGCGACTGCGATGGCAGCACTAGCATTGATGCAAACTAGTCACCTTTCGGCGAAATTCGCTGTTTTTAACTCAAAATAGGTCATCCACGTGAATCATGGAGATTTGCACAAAAAATCAAAAAAGTAGGGGGGGGGGGGGTCATGAAAGTTGTGTCGTGACGTCATCATGGGCAAAGCAGTTCGTTTCAGTGAACTCATTCATTACAATCAGTTCACTAAAAAGATTTGTCCAAAAGAGTCGTTCATCCAATCATTCAGTGCTTCTCAGAGCTTCGACTCACTGCGCGTAGTCCATTCACTGAACTGAAACACGTCAGTGTCCAGTGAGCTGAGAATGTAGGGGCGGGGCCGCCTTCGTAAATTCACTTTGCGAGTGACGGCCTCTCGTCCAATCAAATTACTTGGTCCATTATAACATTGAACCCAGTGTGGGCTGGGCTCTGGCGAATTTACGAACGCGGATAAAGGTACCGTTTTCAAACAACTGAAAGCTACTATAAATATCGTACCCTATTATGTAAAGACTTAGAATTTCACGACACTTAATTATTAAATAAAATATTTGGTACTACTTCGAGACTTTCAAGACAAGAGGCTTCCCACCAGTTCAGTCAGTGACACCTGACACCTGCCTGTAATTAGTTCAGATTTCCTCGCCAGCGAGTTGCATCGTGGAGAACTGCACACACTCACGGTAAGTAACCTGTTTGAGTAATTATATTATGGGGGTGGGAAAAAATGAAGTATATATTAATAAAAAAAGAAATGCGGGTGGTGAGGTAACTTGACATGTTAAGGTTTCTTCTAGCTTGTTAACGTAACGTAAATTAGCAATGGTTCTTCTCCATAGATTACGTTTACAAGCACACCAAATTCAGATTAAAGTCAATATGCAGGGTATTGTAACCGAATAGGTGTTTATAGGTGTTTATATGCGCTGTAGCAACTGGAATATTCTGTTTACATTTGAAAGGGCAAAATAATCTGGCCGCATGTAACTGCGTATTAAGGTACACTGGGCATGCGCGTACTGGTTGAATACAGGAATATGGTGTGCATGTAACGCAGTCATTGATATCTACTTTAGCATCATCAGTAGCCTAACTACTAGTAGCCTAACTGTACCACCCGCTTCAATTTGTTTTCAGAATGAGAATGAAAGAATTTGGAGAGGAAGATGCCATTATTGTGGCTCAGCTAGATGCAGGAGTGAGGTGCAAGTGGAGCTGGTCCTGGCTGAAGCTAGACTCAAAGAGTGACGTAAAGGGCAAAGAATATGTGTTCCCTATGTCTCCGTTTTTTAAAAAGATTGACAAACCAGGACATGCCCGGTGCAGCCTCTGCTGCAAAGAGATTAATTATTCAACCAAGGGCTGCCATGCCCTTGTGGCACATTGTAAAACTGACAAACATTGCCAAAAAGTGGTGACAATTATGACCACACACAGTGTCATACCACCGTCAGCAAGTCAGGGCCCATCACAGCAGAGCCCATCAACTCAGGGTCCATCACAGCAGATCCCATCTGCTCAGGGCCCATCAGTGCAAGGCCCAGAGAAGATGAGAGAAAGAGTTACGGTGCCAGTACCCCTGTTTGAAAGGGTAGCAAATGCAGAGGTGAGTGTGCATATAGTGCTATATAGATAACAACTAGCACAGATAATATAAAGTCGTAAGCCTAGACTTTGTTAATCAGAATAGGAAATCCCCCATATACAGTGAATCGCAGTATTGAATTATTTTTATAATGATGTCATGTTTACTTATTACAAGCTATGTGCAAGTGGTAACATATAAAATACTAATACTATTTTCGGGGGTTTTCCAGGCAATGGTTCTTGCAGTTCTTGCAGAACATTCCCTTCCCCTCTCTATAGCCCCTGTCATCTGTGAGCTTGCTGAGACACTGGCTCTGGATAAACCAGCTCTGGCAGGCATGAAGCTATCCCGGACAGCTGCCACATACAAGATGGTCCAGGGCCTGGGGCACACCTTCTCAGAGAGGACGTTTGAGAACATTCGGTCATGCCCTTTCTCCATCAACCTGGATGAGAGCACATCAAGCTCCAATAAGAAGGTGCTGTCAATCCTTGTCAGCTACTTTAATCAGGAGCTGAAGCATGTGGTCGTCGAGCACCTTGGCTCCATTGAAGTCCTAAAGGGCACTGCTGAACATCTGGAAAAGGCCCTAGTGACCTTTTTCAAGGAACACTCAATTCCATTTACTAACATGGTTAGCATGATGATGGACTCCTGCAACGTCATGCGAGGGAGTAAGTCCGGGCTGGAGACCAGGATAAGGTCGAAGTACTGCCAGAACCTCCTGGATGTTGATGGAGATTCCTGCCACCACATCCACAATGCCGCCAAAATGTTTGCTGCGCCCTTTGGCCACTACCTTGAGCAGCTTTTCACGGACCTCCACACAGATCACCAGTGGGCTTCAGACCAGGTAATTGTCATAGATATTGTGAAATATATGCCTGTACCAGAAATACTTGTTGCATAATGGCAAATAGGCTAAGTAAGCCCTTTATTTGCCTGTTTTCAGTTGAAATACCTGATGGAGGTATGCGAGTTTATGGGCATTCCAGGCACCAATCCACAGCGGTTTGTGGCGCATCGTTGGCTTTCAGCCTATGATGTGGGCCTCAGCACTCACCGAATGTTCCCTGCATATAAGGTGCTCTACTTCGGGTTCCAAAATACATTGTATTTCATCTCTCTCTTCCAGGAATGACGCAAGTTGGGAAGGACAGGAAAGAAAGGGTGTGGAAGAAGCTCTGGTTTGAGAGTCGCAAAACAGACCTCCAGCTGAGCATTTACCTCGGCGTCCTTCCCATCATGAAGGAGTATGTGATGGTGTTCCAGGTGTGTATTTTCACATTAATGAATTAGTGAATTATCAATCTCTGATAGATAAACTAAATAGGCCTATCCTTGTATTCTCTCATTAGTTAGATTGTGATATAAACAGACCCTCAACTGCAAGTCATGTCTGTGTATGGTAATAGAATTGTTGTAGCATTTTATAATAATGCCACTATTCACAGGGCAGCCAAACCCTTGTCCACAAGCTGCATGACAAGCAGCTTGAGGTTGTGAAAACCTTCATGGGGTGCTTTATCAAGGCTGAGAATCTCCACACCACCCCAAAGAAGCTCATGGAGTTGGACTTCAAAGACAAAATGCTGCCTCTCTGTGAGCTGTATGTCGGACAGGTGGCGGAGAAACTGAAGGCAGAAAATCCACGCAATCAGGTTAGTAAATGTATTAAAAATGGCAAATCAAACATTTATACATTTCTCCAGGTAAAATGATTTAATTGCAATCGTTTTAATGTTTTCCAGACTGTGCTAGAGTTTCTCGAAACAGCGAAGACTGCATACATGTCGAAAGCGGCATATATGAAGAAAAAGCTGCCACTGGACAGCAGGACCCTGCAGTCACTGTCTGCTTTGGACCCATTGGTGAGAGGACACTCCGAGACGGGCATCCTCCTGAAGCGGCTGGCAGGGATGATGAGCCACTTGGTGCCACCCCAATTTGACGTGCCAATGGAAGTGGTCAAATTCAGCAATGATCCCACCCTTCCCCTGTACATTGATGGGGACAACATGGGTAACTGGTGGGCAAATATTATTGACACTGGAAGGTACCCAGGCCTCAACCATGTGGTTCGAGCGGCACTCTCCATTTTCCATGGACCAATGGTGGAGTCATCTTTTAATGCCATCCAGACCACCAAGTATGCCCTCAGGTCCAGGGGTCAGACAGCGATCCAGATGTTCAGGAGAGAGAATGTCAAGTTCTCAAAGGTTGACAAGGTCCTATGCAAGAACATCCACACTGCAGGCTCAAAGGACAAGGCTCGCAGACAACAGGCCCTGTTAAAGAAAAAAGGGAGGCAGGAAAAGTTTGGTTGCCAGCCAACAACCAGTGCTCCACAAAGCAGGAAGACTGGAGTGGAGGAGGACAGGCAAGCCACAGTGAGGCACATGGCTGCTCAAAAAAGAAAAAAAGCACTGGAAGTGCTGCTACAGGCAAAAAAGCCAAAAAAGCACAAGTGATGTGCTTGGTGGGATGGACGGGAGTGGGTGGATGGTTGGGGTATTCATCAGAATTGGTTTTATTTGTTAAAAAATAAATGTTATTTCTAGTTCAACATTGTTCAAAATATATTTACAAAATAAATTATACATCTAATTCTAATGCGTTTTCATTATTGTTACCACTGCTTCATAGGTCTGAATAACACTGACAGGCTTTATATGTGTCCCTTGAACAGAGCTTGTATAGAAAAATGATGCATTGCATCATGGGAAGGTGCCTGGGCGCCGCGCAATGATCATTTCCGTCGTTTTCAGTGAAAAAAAGGTTGTCACCTTTTTGGGCCATCACCAGTTTGCACCCCTGTTAATTATTATATTTTTTTTTATTCAGAATGAGGACCACATCTACTCGTCCCCAACGCTAAATAAGAAGAGGCCGAGGCAGGAGGCCATGATTGTCATACAAAAGATGCCACCCAAAGTCCTCCGGCGTCTAACAGACGTGTTTGATGTTGAGGAGATGCACCAGGGTGTGGACCAGGACATTTTGCAATTTATTTTATATCGGCTGAGGGGGCCATTTAAAAAAAAAAATCTGTTGGCTGAGGGGGCCTTTTTTTTTCTTCTTTTTTTTTTATTCATTGCCAGCCACCATTTTTTCTTCTAATATTGAGGCTGAAGGGGCCTTTTAATTTTTTAATATTGGCTGAAGGGGCCTTTTTTTTGTCTTTTTGTTTTATTCAGACTATATTGTATATATACAGAGCTTCTTCTGTGGCTTGCGAGCTAAATAAGAAATGAATAACAAATTAGTTTAGGATAAATATAAATGCACAGTAATTGTGAAGTGTGGCTCAAATAAAGCCAATTATACAACATAGTTCCGACTGCGTATTGTGATTGGCCAAGAGGCATTCGAAACCGTGTGTATTTGTGATATATGAACTATCATACATATGTTCACTATTTGAAATTCCACAGTAATCTGATAGTTTTAGGAACTGCATTTATTAGTGGAGTTCACTAAACTCAATATATAATATCAAACTGAATAGTAAACTATTGGTTTTTGAGAATATACCAAGGGCTGTGCTGCCGTAGGCACGAGAGCAATAAAGTACGCCCTCGTGTTTTACTGCTTAATTCTCTCACATAAAGATAACAGAAATAATGTAATGTCTTTGATACAATATCCTTTGACTTTGTCTTTTGGACGGGGATGTCGTCTCCATCTGAATGAGTTTCCCCTTCATTTACTTGCGGCGACCCACTCCGTTTCCGCTTTTGCGCTGTACTCACGTCAGGAACTATTGAATGACAAGATGAACATTATTCTTGTTTAAACTTCAAAATTCATGTAGAATCCCAGCCGATATGAGAATCACAGAGTGCTCTCTCTCTCTCTCTCTCTCTCTCTCTCTCTCTCTCTCTCTCTCTCTCTCTCTCTCTCTCTCTCTCTCTCTCTCTCTCTCTCTCTCTCTCTCTCTCTCTCTCTCTCTCTTTCTCTCTTTCTCTCTTTCTCTCTTTCTCTCTCTTTCTCTCTCTCTTTCTCTCTCTCTTTCTCTCTCTCTCTCTGTATATCAGTGGAGGCTGGTGACTTCCAGAATTGAGGAGGCCAATTGTTTTCCTCAGAGCAAGAGGAAAACAATTATATATATATAGTATATCAGTGGAGGCTGGTGACTTCCAGAATTGAGGAGGCCAATTGTTTTCCTCAGAGCAAGAGGAAAACAATTATATATATATAGGCCCTATATATATATCAGTGGAGGCTGGTGACTTCCAGAATTGAGGAGGCCAATTTATTTCCCGCTCGCTTCACTCGCGATGGAATGTTCCCTGTTCTTCTTATCTGTCTTTGTTAAAAATTATTAATGTATGTTTGGCGGTACTGAAGGGATTGGGACACTCTCAGGATGGTGGATGAAGCAGCTTTTATTGCCTGCACAATGGGTCATCAAATAAACAAAACAATTGGCATGAATCTCTGGTCCGCCTGCAGCAGCTATTGTCCCTTCTGCTCAGGCTCACAACATTCACCACAACATACTACATACAATCAATGACATGTCAAAAGCACTCAAACACTATGTCAATCAGACACACAACATACAATTCAGAACAATACTTTATCCATTTCTAATATTTATCCTGCAGAACAGCACTCATACGCGTGTGGCGGAAAAAGGTACTACACGGAGGCCAGGCCTCCTGTGCCCACCCATTTTCAGTGATTTGGCCAATCACATATTGCCATGAAAAAGATTGCATTACATTGACTTCTATGAGAAACCACTTTCCGACAGGAGGCCTGGCCTCCGTGTAGTACCTTTTTCCGCCACACGCGTGTATGAGTGCTGTTCTGCAGGATAAATATTAGAAATGGATGAAGTATTGTTCTGAATTGTATGTTGTGTGTCTGATAAAAAATATAATTATTGCTTTTTTAAATCTCTCTCTCTTCTCTCAAATTATTGGGGAGGCCAGGCCTCCTCCACCTCTATGGTGGAGCCTCCACTGGTATATATAGCAGCTGTCTGTCTAACCTGGTATGAGAGTTGTGTGAGTGTTGAGGATGTATCAAGATGTATCAAGATCTTAACACACTTCTCAGGTATGCTGTTCTTCTGGGGAACACCTTAACACACTTCTCAGGTATACTGTTCTTCTGGGGAACACCTTAACACACTTCTCAGGTATACTGTTCTTCTGGGGAACACCTTAACACACTTCTCAGGTATACTGTTCTGGGGAACACCTTAACACACTTCTCAGGTATACTGTTCTTCTGAGGAACATTTTAACACACTTCTCAGGTATTGCTATTCTTCTTGGGAACACCTTAACACACTTCTCAGGTATACTGTTCTTCTGGGGAACATCTTAACACACTTCTCAGGTATACTGTTCTTTTGGGGAACATCTTAACACACTTCTCAGGTATACTGTTCTTGGGAACACCTTAGCACACTTCTCAGGTATACTGTTCTTCTGGGGAACATCTTAACACACTTCTCAGGTATACTGTTCTTGGGAACACCTTAACACACTTCTCAGGTATACTGTTCTTGGGAACACCTTAACACACTTCTCAGGTATACTGTTCTTCTGGGGAACACCTTAACACACTTCTCAGGTATACTGTTCTTCTGAGGAACATCTTAACACACTTCTCAGGTATTGCTATTCTTCTTGGGAACACCTTAACACACTTCTCAGGTATACTGTTCTTCTGGGGAACATCTTAACACACTTCTCAGGTATACTGTTCTTCTGGGGAACACCTTAACACACTTCTCAGGTATACTGTTCTTGGGAACACCTTAACACACTTCTCAGGTATACTGTTCTGGGGAACATCTTAACACACTTCTCAGGTATACTGTTCTGGGGAACATCTTAACACACTTCTCAGGTATACTGTTCTTCTGAGGAACATCTTAACACACTTCTCAGGTATTGCTATTCTTCTTGGGAACACCTTAACACACTTCTCAGGTATACTGTTCTTGGGAACACCTTAACACACTGGTTGTTAAACATAAATGCTGAGAACTGAACCTTTCAGGTATGCAGTACTCCTGGGTATCCCCTTAACACACCCTGCTTGATCTACATTTCAGTGGGGACTGTTAAGACAAACTAATATACTTAGCTAATCACTGGTGGAGAGGAGGATGATGGACAGAATGAAAATCATCCTGGACAACTCCTCTCATCTATGATGAGCTGTGGCAGATGGGGAGCACCTTCAGCAATAGGCTCATCCCTCCCAAGTGCAAAACAGATCGGTTCAGGTACCCCTTAGTGCCAACAGCCATCAGGCTGTACAACAGTACCTGACCACCCCCTCTCTTCCATTCTCAGACTGGGAACCTCCCCTTCTGTCACTTGTCACTGTATGTATATTGGATTCTCTATTCAGTACATTTATGTCACTCTGCAAATGTAATGTCTTTGATACATATACAATATCCTTACCTGTCTTTGACTTTGTCTTTTGGACGGGGATGTCGTCTCCATCTGAATGAGTTTCCCCTTCATTTACTTGCGGCGACCCACTCCGTTTCCGCTTTTGCGCTGTACTCACGTCAGGAACTATTGAATGACAAGATGAACATTATTCTTGTTTAAACTTCAAAATTCATGTAGAATCCCAGCCGATATGAGAATCACAGAGTGCTCTCTCTCTCTCTCTCTCTCTCTCTCTCTCTCTCTCTCTCTCTCTCTCTCTCTCTCTCTCTCTTTCTCTCTCTTTCTCTCTCTTTCTCTCTCTTTCTCTCTCTTTCTCTCTCTTTCTCTCTCTCTCTCTCTCTCTCTCTCTGTATATCAGTGGAGGCTGGTGACTTCCAGAATTGAGGAGGCCAATTGTTTTCCTCAGAGCAAGAGGAAAACAATTATATATATATAGTATATCAGTGGAGGCTGGTGACTTCCAGAATTGAGGAGGCCAATTGTTTTCCTCAGAGCAAGAGGAAAACAATTATATATATATAGGCCCTATATATATATCAGTGGAGGCTGGTGACTTCCAGAATTGAGGAGGCCAATTTATTTCCCGCTCGCTTCACTCGCGATGGAATGTTCCCTGTTCTTCTTATCTGTCTTTGTTAAAAATTATTAATTTATGTTTGGCGGTACTGAAGGGATTGGGACACTCTCAGGATGGTGGATGAAGCAGCTTTTATTGCCTGCACAATGGGTCATCAAATAAACAAAACAATTGGCATGAATCTCTGGTCCGCCTGCAGCAGCTATTGTCCCTTCTGCTCAGGCTCACAACATTCACCACAACATACTACATACAATCAATGACATGTCAAAAGCACTCAAACACTATGTCAATCAGACACACAACATACAATTCAGAACAATACTTTATCCATTTCTAATATTTATCCTGCAGAACAGCACTCATACGCGTGTGGCGGAAAAAGGTACTACACGGAGGCCAGGCCTCCTGTGCCCACCCATTTTCAGTGATTTGGCCAATCACATATTGCCATGAAAAAGATTGCATTACATTGACTTCTATGAGAAACCACTTTCCGACAGGAGGCCTGGCCTCCGTGTAGTACCTTTTTCCGCCACACGCGTGTATGAGTGCTGTTCTGCAGGATAAATATTAGAAATGGATGAAGTATTGTTCTGAATTGTATGTTGTGTGTCTGATAAAAAATATAATTATTGCTTTTTTAAATCTCTCTCTCTTCTCTCAAATTATTGGGGAGGCCAGGCCTCCTCCACCTCTATGGTGGAGCCTCCACTGGTATATATAGCAGCTGTCTGTCTAACCTGGTATGAGAGTTGTGTGAGTGTTGAGGATGTATCAAGATGTATCAAGATCTTAACACACTTCTCAGGTATGCTGTTCTTCTGGGGAACACCTTAACACACTTCTCAGGTATACTGTTCTTCTGGGGAACACCTTAACACACTTCTCAGGTATACTGTTCTTCTGGGGAACACCTTAACACACTTCTCAGGTATACTGTTCTGGGGAACACCTTAACACACTTCTCAGGTATACTGTTCTTCTGAGGAACATTTTAACACACTTCTCAGGTATTGCTATTCTTCTTGGGAACACCTTAACACACTTCTCAGGTATACTGTTCTTCTGGGGAACATCTTAACACACTTCTCAGGTATACTGTTCTTCTTGGGAACACCTTAACACACTTCTCAGGTATACTGTTCTTTTGGGGAACATCTTAACACACTTCTCAGGTATACTGTTCTTGGGAACACCTTAACACACTTCTCAGGTATACTGTTCTTCTGGGGAACATCTTAACACACTTCTCAGGTATACTGTTCTTGGGAACACCTTAACACACTTCTCAGGTATACTGTTCTTGGGAACACCTTAACACACTTCTCAGGTATACTGTTCTTCTGGGGAACACCTTAACACACTTCTCAGGTATACTGTTCTTCTGAGGAACATCTTAACACACTTCTCAGGTATTGCTATTCTTCTTGGGAACACCTTAACACACTTCTCAGGTATACTGTTCTTCTGGGGAACATCTTAACACACTTCTCAGGTATACTGTTCTTCTGGGGAACACCTTAACACACTTCTCAGGTATACTGTTCTTGGGAACACCTTAACACACTTCTCAGGTATACTGTTCTGGGGAACATCTTAACACACTTCTCAGGTATACTGTTCTGGGGAACATCTTAACACACTTCTCAGGTATACTGTTCTTCTGAGGAACATCTTAACACACTTCTCCAGGTATTGCTATTCTTCTTGGGAACACCTTAACACACTTCTCAGGTATACTGTTCTTGGGAACACCTTAACACACTGGTTGTTAAACATAAATGCTGAGAACTGAACCTTTCAGGTATGCAGTACTCCTGGGTATCCCCTTAACACACCCTGCTTGATCTACATTTCAGTGGGGACTGTTAAGACAAACTAATATACTTAGCTAATCACTGGTGGAGAGGAGGATGATGGACAGAATGAAAATCATCCTGGACAACTCCTCTCATCTATGATGAGCTGTGGCAGATGGGGAGCACCTTCAGCAATAGGCTCATCCCTCCCAAGTGCAAAACAGATCGGTTCAGGTACCCCTTAGTGCCAACAGCCATCAGGCTGTACAACAGTACCTGACCACCCCCTCTCTTCCATTCTCAGACTGGGAACCTCCCCTTCTGTCACTTGTCACTGTATGTATATTGGATTCTCTATTCAGTACATTTATGTCACTCTGCAAATGTAATGTCTTTGATACATATACAATATCCTTACCTGTCTTTGACTTTGTCTTTTGGACGGGGATGTCGTCTCCATCTGAATGAGTTTCCCCTTCATTTACTTGCGGCGACCCACTCCGTTTTTGCTTTTGCTGTGTACTCACGTCAGGAACTATTGAATGACAAGATGAAATTATTCTTGTTTAAACTTCAAAATTCATGTAGAATCCCAGCCGATATGAGAATCACAGAGTGAAATCTATCTATCTATCTAATATATATATATATATATATATATATATATATATATATATATATATATATATATACAGTCAGGGACGCGGGAAGGGGGGTGCTGAGGGTGCTGCAGCACCCCCTAGCGGCAAGCAGAAGGAGCTCCTCCTGCCTGAATTTTAAAAAATAAAAATATTATTCAAACAATAATTTAAAACAATATAATAACTATTGTTGCTTTTGGGAATAAAAATAAATGTGTTTTTTGTAATAAATGTAAAAATGTGTTTGTTAGTTTTAATGTTAGTGATCACATGGTCATATCTTGCTAGGGACTTGACATCCGAGTCTTGACACCCCCACCCCCACCCCCGTTTGACGAGCCGTGTCGACCAGACATACGTTTTCCTGGGAGGAAAATTGGAACAGAGACATTCGAGTTTCATTTCATTTTAAAAAAAGCTGGTTTACCAGGTGGAAATGGTTGCATTATGTCACTGAAAGAGACCCTGTTCTTTGCTTCTCTTGCAGTAAAGCTATATAGAGAAGGGGTTAAGGCACCACGACAGAAAGACAAGTGCATTTACAGTAGGATGCTTTTGTAAGTTTAGCCAACACGAGATGTCTGACATACATTCAGAATCGGTGAGATTGCTTGCTTCGCTTAACAACACTCCCATTAATGCTCTACTGTCGGACGTTGTTGAGAAAGAGCAACAGACGGCCAGAAACGTATTAGAACTGATATTCAGATCCATCCGATTCTTCGGCAGCGAAGGGCTTCCGTTAAGATGCAATACCAATCGACATGGAGTGCTGTCTGTAATAATGGTCAACATCATGTTTGTGGACATTGTGGGACACTGTGAGCTGAGTGGAAATTACTGTAAATTCCAACACATTGTTGGTAAAATATTTAACGTTACGTCTTTGTAGTGTGTGGGTGCATGGGTGCGTGCTTAACTATTATTGCCCGTGCATTGGGGCCCGTCGTTATGCCACTGTGTGCGTGTGAGCGAACGAGCAATCAGCGAGAGGGAGGGAGAGAAATCGTTATAATTTTTTCCCTGGCAATTTTTTTCCCTGTAGCGTATATAGACAGCACCTCAGCACCCCCAGTCAAAATACCTTCCCGCGTGCCTGTATACAGTGTTTCCTCCAGGATTGTTTACAATGGTGGCGGATAGCGCTATCCGCGCGCGCGATTTTTTTTCACGTGCACGCGCATGAAACGCGCACGCGCGCTCAAAACAACGACCTAATTTCGACCTAATTTTATACAAAACTAGAGGTAGGATGGCAAAAAAAATAAAAATGAATATACAGAATATAAACTTGTGATACCGGTTTCTAGGGGTGTAACGATACATCGATTCACATCGATTCATTGACTAACGATCTGATTACATCGACGCAATGTAAAAACATCGATCTATATCGTCATCTTAAAGATACACCTTTATTTTGAAATGGCACATTCTGCGTGACTGTCACCATTTCCGTGCAGCGCGCGACTAGCAGACGTTTACACTCTGCTCAAAACTCAACATGTTGACTGACGCTGGCTGCGTTCGTCAAACACGCTCTGGAAATCTGATCAGCACTCGCGGAACGCCTCTTGTCCAATCAAATGACTTGACGTTGAACCCAGTGTAGCGCTCCGGCGCTCTCAGAGCGAGTTGACGAACGCAGCCCACATGTTACTGACGCTGTCAGCCAGTCAAACGCGGACTGAATGTTTAATGTCATTAATCTGATTTTGGATCAGCGGTTAGAGAGAGATGGGCGTGGATTTAGGTGCACTTTTAGTCAACATCCATTATAGCGCTGATCTAGGATCAGATATATTTTAATCAGCTAAAATGTTCAGTTTTTTTTTTTTTTTTTTTTAGAACTTTTTTTTGTTGTTGTTGTGTGGACTGAATCAATTCGTGGCGGAGGAAATTCGATCGTGGTGGCCCGCCACCAATAAATGCATGTAGAGGAAACACTGTATATATATATAGCTATAGCAGCCGTCTGTTTAACCTGGTATGAGAGTTGTGTGAGTGTTGAGGATGTATCAAGATGTTTGTTTTATGTCATTTGATGATGCCACAGGAGACAACTTTTATTGACTTGTGCCTGATGTTGTAAGTGTATATAAATATAAGGTGTACTGGAATCACAGTATGATGATTGTGTCTGCTGTCTCTCTACCTGTGATGGAAATGTTTGGATGTGTGCCGCTGTCTTTTTAACCTTTAATTGATATTTTGATTGTATGCAAGTAAAGGGAGTGTTTATTATGATTACATTTAAGCCTTTTTAAGGACCTACTGACACCCTGATTAGGGACAAAGCTTTAAAGATGTACTACATAACATAAAAATACATACTGTACCTTCCATGTCCCGTTCATACTCCACCTCTGCAAGGTCATCTTCAGACTCAGTATGCTTATTCAACTGGATTCTTTCTAAACAGGTGGTATAAAATACAGTACAACTTAGTCATTAAGTGTTACGATGTTGTGCCCATTTAAAGCTCAAAATCACAATAGTTGACTAAAGCAGAAACTACATACCACTCGGATCAATGTTGATCTCCTCAAGGCTCTTGCCTTGGAACTCCGCAAGGCGTCCCTGCTCCATGGCCATCAGGATTTTACTGATCTTGGCAAGTTGAAGGGTGCCCTCCGGTAACCGATAAAACTGCCGATGCACCCTAATGTCATGGCCCATAAAATCTGCCAGCTGGTCGAGCTCCGTCTCCTGAAGGTTTAGTACCTTAGATAAGGTAGCCACGTGCTTCCTCAGTCTTGTTGAGGTGAGTGAGGGAGGATTCTTGACATCACAGCGTTGGCCAAACTGGCGGATGCAATCTGACCCTCTGTAGTGTGACATCGCTCCTGGTCTGGCAAACACATATGTGTTTTCTTTGAGGATGCCACACTCATTTCTCTTTTGATGTAGTACGTCAAGTGCTTCCTGCATCGCTGGGCTTAGGAGGACAGCAACCTTCCTACCTCTCTTTCCTCTAATTTCTATCCTGGTGAAATGATGGCAGAGCTTTTTCTCGAGCTCAGAGAGGGCAAGGTTGACGTCCTCGTGAGGTGCTGATGCGTCTCTTGATGTGAATGCAGAGAGGGACATTTTGGACACTTCCCCTTCTCTACGCCGGTTGAATAGGATAACCTGTGCCAGAGTCACCTTTGCCAGGCTGGCCCAGTTCTGCGATGACGCCTCAGATTCCAAATCATGTCGGTACTGCTGCTGCTTCTCATCCAGGTAAGTGTGTAATGTTTTCACATCTTCTGAAAGGCAGCAGCTGAGGGGCATTCCACTTGGACTCATTGAGGCTCCTCAAAGATGTGGTTGATACAAGCTCGTGCCATTTCGCTTCGTAGATGTTTCGGAAGGAGCGGGCTTCCTCTGCGGCATCCTTGTCTCCTTTAATCATCGCATCACTCTCCAGGAGCATAGACATCTTCTTGAGGCTGTGTCCAAGTTTCAGAGGAAGTGATTTGGATTTGACTTTATTGACTTGTGCTGTGTGTTTCACTGCATTGACTGTCTGCATGAAGTTTGCTGGTACGACATATTCTTTGATCGTCTTCATGGTTGTGACCTCAGCACCATGTACTCGAAGTCTACCAAGCTCCCTCAACTTTTGCCGGATATATTCATGCTTGTCAATGTCAGAACCATGCTTGTTGTAGAGGTGCTTCCCCATCTCCATGATGCACCAGTCACTTTTGACTGCATGTGCAACAGCATCCTGGTTCATGTTGCTCACCAGTTTCCATAGCTCTTCAGAAACTCCAGCAGGTGTGGGTTCTGCAAAGGCACAGAGGGCTTGGACTCTAGTTTTTCCCGGTTTGGGATTGACACTGCCAGGTTTGAAATTGCAAATCTGCACATGTCTCCACAGCGCCCTTTTTGTGAACAACCCTTGACAGTAGAGACAGTGCATGTAGTCTTGTGCTTGGGAATCTTCTCTTGGCTGCTTGCGTGCAACCAGTGTTCCTGTGCCTGTTCTCAAAACTTCAGCATTATGTGCAAAGTTACCTTTGTTTCGGAGATGTTCTAACTGCAATCGTCTTTGTTTTGAACCCTTTGGGAAACAAAGTGCTTTTGCTACCTCCAGCTCCTTGCTGTGAATACGCTCCAAATGCCTTCAGGAGTACAGACAATTGTTGCACTGCTTCGATAGTTATGGAGATAGACTCCAGTTCTATGAGTGGAGCGGAGCCCCATAGGGGAGCTCTGCTCCTATTGGTTTACCAGCTACCTAAAGTAGCCAATGACTGAATTTTTCAATGCCTGCGCCCGCCTGGGGTGCTATATAAAGGGGTGTACTTCGCTCCATCATTCTCCCAAACATACAAAACAGCCGGGTTTGAACGAGTCGAAGTGGGCCAGCAGCCCTATGGGGCTCCGCTCCACTCATAGAACTGGAGTCTATCTCCATAACTATCGTTCTATATCGTGGAGCTCCGCCCCATAGGGGAGCTCTGCTCCTATTGGTTTAGGCGGAGCGAGCGAGGCCAAATGTACCCCCACTGAGACTATTAATCCGAAAACAATCTCAGCGGCACCCGGAGCTGACCACTGATGTTGGTTCAAGACAACCTTAAAAAGTTGGCCCAACCCACACGAGTCTGCTCCACTGATCTAGCCCTTACGTGAGCACGCAGGGTTGTAGATCTAACGGAACATGTCCTGGAGGAGGGTCCCCTCCCCAGGCACATCCGTAATCATCCTGACAGCACTTGAATAGCATCCCCAACCAGGGTAATCCAAGTGCCATCCCCACTACATCAGTCCTCAGCAAACTGAGGACAGAGTGAGAAAAGGATGAGGAAGAAATATCACTTACCTAACCCTTACGTTGGGTTGTTGATCTAACAGACATGTCCTGGAGGAGGGTCCCTCCCCAGGCACATCCGTATTCATCCTGACAGCACTTGAATAGAATCCCCATGACCAGGGTAATCCAAGTGCCCTTCCCACAACATCAGTCATCAGCAAAAACTGAGGACAGAATGAGAAAGGATTGAGGAAGAATATCACTGACCTAACCCTTACGTGAGCACGTAGGGTTGTAGATCTAACGGAACATGTCCTGGAGGAGGGTCCCCTCCCCAGGCACATCCGTAATCATCCTGACAGCACTTGAATAGAATCCCCAACCAGGGTAATCCAAGTGCTTTCCCCACTACATCAGTCATCAGCAAAACTGAGGACAGAATGAGAAAAGGATGCGGAAGAAATATCACTGATCTAACCCTTACGTGAGCACGTAGGGTTGTTGATCTAACGGAACATGTCCTGGAGGAGGGTCCCCTCCCCAGGCACATCCGTATTCATCCTGACAGCACTTGAATAGAATCCCCATGACCAGGGTAATCCAAGTGCCTTCCCCACTACATCAGTCATCAGCAAAACTGAGGACAGAATGAGAAAAGGATGAGGAAGAAATATCTTTCAAGTAATACCGTACAAAAAGTGATGGCGACGACCAAGACGCCGCCTCACATATCTCCTCCACTCCCACTCCCCTGAGAATGGCCACTGATGTGGCCATGCCCCTGGTGGAATGAGCCCGAATGCCAGTCGGCACGGGCTGCCCCTTCGATTCGTATGCGAGGCTAATAGCCTCGCAAATCCAATGGGACAGCCTCTGCTTCGAGAGTGGTGCCCCGGCTTTCTGTCCGCCGTAGCAGATCAGAAGCTGGGGAGAAGATCTCAGTCCTGCCGTGCGCTTCACATATTGTGCCAACGCGCGCACCGGACATAGACAATGTAAATGCCTCTCCCTCTCTCCGTCGTGAGGAGGAGGAAAAAAGGCGCTCAGAGCACAGCTCTGAACCCTAAACCCACGATTAACCTTAGGGATAAAAGCCGGGTTAGGGCGTAACACAGCTTTTGTTTCGTCATCAGATATGATCAAACAATCTGCCCGTGTCGAGAGAGCACATAAATCACTCACTCGCTTAGCCGTAGTCAAGGCGAGGAGTAGACTCGTCTTGAGAGACAATAAACGCAACGACACAGTGTCAATGGGTTCGAATGGGGGCACGCACAGCGCCTCTAGCACAATCGACAGGTCCCATTTTGGCATTAGAGTCCTATGAGGGCGTCTAAGCCTACACACTCCAGTCAAAAAACGCTTAACCAGCGAATGACTGAACAGTGTCGTTGTCGCAAAACCCTCATGACAAGCTGAGATGGCAGCCGCGTAAACTTTAATAGTTCCCGCCGCCAATCCCTTGTCAAACAGCGACTGTAAGAAGCACAAGAACGTTTCGACCCGACAGCAGACTGGGTCAACGTCCTGTCCCTCACACCACTGTGTAAACACTCGCCAGCGCGCCGCATATCCCTTTGCAGTGGATTGCGCGCGCGCACTCTGAATGGTCTGAATGACCGCGTCTGTCAGACCCCTGCGTTCTAACAAATCCCTCTCAGTAACCAGGTCATGAGGGGGCCCCCCATCATAGGCGGCCCCCTCACCAAGCCTCTGGCTTGAGAGAGTGCATCTTGTCGATGAGGTATGGGCCATGGGCCCTCTACCAACATCTCCATCAGTTCCGGAAACCACAGGGCTCCGGGACGGTCCGGGGCTACAAGAATTAACTCTAGCCTCTCTGACCTCACTCGTGCCAACAGTGGGAGGATAGATGTCAGGGGTGGGAACGCGTATAACAGGACCCTCGGCCATGGGTGGTGTGCGAATGCATCGACTCCCAATGGCGGGTTGTCCTGTCCGCGCAGGGAGAACCAAAGGCGACACTGCGCATTCGTCCGGGACGCAAACAGATCCACTTCTGCTTGCCCGAACCGTGCCCAAATCAGAGACACAATGGAGGGTGCTAACCTCCAGTCGTCGTCCCTCGGGCCTCCCCGTGATAACAGATCCTTCGTTGAGCAGACCTGGAATGTGGAGAGCTTTTAGCGAACTCAGGTGTGTGACAGCCCACAGCCATATATCTGTCGCTAGGCGATGAAGTGACGCTGAGCGTACTCCCCCTTGACGATTGATGTATGCTACTGTTGTCCTGTTGTCGGATCTGACTAACACGTCCAGATCCTTTAACACCGGGGCAAAATGAAGTAGCGTTAACTTCACCGCCTCGAGTTCCAGCAGGTTGATGTGACGCGTCTCTAACGGTCCCCATCTTCCTGCCACCGAACCTGCCTGACACACTCCTCCCCACCCAGTCAACGACGCGTCCGTGAAGACTGGGTAGTGAGATGCCGGTCTGCCCATGGCGACTCCGCGCGCGATGACGCGCGGGTCTCTCCAGTAGCTCAGGTCGGTCTTGACCGATCTCGGTATTATAATCAACTTGCGACGGTGTCTCACTGGATCCAGTCGCAGTCGTGCGAACCACCTCTGCAGTCTGCGCATGTGTAATAGGCCTAAGGGGACCACTACATGGGCTGCAGACATCAGTCCTAGTAAGGACATCATTGACAGAGCGGTGATTGTATTTGTCACTCGACACACCCGGAGAGCTGACGTCAGTGTCGCTCTCCGTGGTGCCGATAAACTGGCCCTCATCTTGGCAGTATCCAACTGAATGCCTAGATAGGAAAACTGTTGAGCCGGCCACGGAGCACTCTTTGTCCAGTTGACAGCTAACCCCAGCTGAGTGAGGTGCTGCACCAGTGAGGTTGCGTCCCGAATGGCTCGATTAGGGCATTGGGCCAAGACCAGTAGGTCGTAGAGATATGCTAATATGCGTATCCCGTTTCGCCTCAGTGGTTCGAGTGCTGTCTGCACGCATTTGGAGAAAGTTCGAGGAGCAAGCGCGTACCCGAAGGGCAGGCGCGTGTACTCGTAAACCTTCCCTTGGAAGGCAAAACGTAGAAATTTCCTGTGCCTCTCTGTGATTGGCACATGAAAATACGCGTCCCTCAGGTCTATGCTGATTCCGTAGTCGCCTTTCTGTATACAAGACAGAAGGCGCCTCGTCGTCAACATACGAAAGGGGCGTTTCGCCACTCTCTCGTTGAGGACCCTTAAATCTAGTATGGGTCTCATGCCTCCGGATTTCTTTGGGACAAGGAAATACGGGGAGTACCACCCCATGTCCCACTGGTCCCTCGGAACCATTGTCACTGCGCCCTTTGTTAGGAGATTCGTAATCTCCTCCTGGAGCGCACGTGTTTTTATCGGGCAGGACAAAACAGTCTCTCTCACGCCCCTGAAGGGCGGAGGAGGCTGAATGAACTGTAGTGCATATCCCCTCCTCAATGTCCTGTCCAGCCAGCCCGACAGAATACCTGCCCCTTCTAGCCATTCTGCATAACGCAACGACAGCGGCTGGTAGAGATGCTCCGATCTGATCGGCGCCGATCGGTATCGGCCGATATGGCCTTGATCGGTTTTGATCGGAGTTCTCAAAACGGCCGATCAAACACGACCGATCAGTTTACAAAATGGCGTCGCCAGTCTGGAAATATTACACAGTGTCGGAAAGAGACAACAAATATGCCGTTTGTAATGTCTGCTCAAAAGAAATACCTCGCGGAGGAACGCACGCAAGGTCTTTCAATACCAAGAATATCATACGGCATTTGCTGCGTTCGTCGATTCGCTCCGAGAGCACCGAAGCGCACACTGGGCTCGACGTGCTTTGATTGGACGAGAGGCGTTCCACGAGTGCTGGTCAGAGTTCCAGCGCGACTTCACGAGTGTAGTGTAGGTAGTGTTCAGCGACGTCATGTGACCCCGCGAGCAGGAAGTCACTAAGCTGGGCTAAGGCCCATAGCAACAACAACTATTAGCGCGCGAGTTTTAGGTCTTCCTCTGTGCACTTTGCACAAGTGTAGATATAGCGAGTGACTTTTCAGCATAGCAGGACATACAGTAGATGATAAGAGGAACAGGCTGAGTGCCAAAAATGCTGAGATGCTTGTATTTCTCTAGGCTAATCTGCCAGTGATGCTGCTTAAGAAGTAAGGTTTGAGTCTGAAATCTCCTTAGGTGCAATGTTTTGTTTTTTTGTTTTATTGATTATTGCTGACTTGCTGTCTTATCTCCTCCTAAATATGACTTGAAACTGACTGACTTGAAACAGTATTTTATATTTGGCTATAGCCTGTTTATGTTGCAGTTTAGTTTGGGTATGTTTATTGTTCCTCAGGAAAGCTACAGTATAAGCTCCAAGTTCTCTAAGAGCCCCTAGTTCCTCTCATTCGAGTGGAATGTTGCACATTTGATGTGACAGTGTACATTTTATTTATTATGATTTTTATTTATTTTATTTATTTATTTATATTATTATTTATTTGTTTTTCCTGAAGTAAGCTACAGGTGGTTGTGAATTCAATAAAACAGATGGTTGTCAATTCATGATACTTTCTCATCTCCTAATTTCATTTGAATACTTAATATACAATGTCAATGGTGTTAAGAATAATTAAAAACATAAATAATGCTACACAATAAATAGAATGCTTCAATTGCCATTTTCGACGCTGTGATCGGTGATCGGTGATATCGGATCGGCAGATAGCCCTTGTCTCTCTATTGGAGCATTCAGTAGGGCCATCCGGTCCGCCCCGGTCATGGTGGTGAGAGACAGCCACATCTGTCGCTGCTGCACCACCGCGTTTGCCATCAGGCGACCCCCACAAACCGCGACGCCCTGGGCCAGGTACATCGTCGCGGCACTGAGCTTGCTCAGAAGCACCGCCTCCGCTGCAGACAAACCGTTGGGTCGGTCTGTGGTGATTTTCGCAATGGCGGCGTTAAACACGGCGATGTTATTCGCCGCTGCCGCCGCCTGCGCACCGAGAGCGTAGCTCTTGTCTACCAGGGTGGCGTTAAACCTGTCACGCTGGTTGGGCGGCATAGGTTTTTTAGGCACCGACCAGGCGCTGGACCCCGGTACCAAGTAGGCGGCTAGCGCTGGTTCGAGCGGCGGGGAGCCGTTGGTCATCCCCTCCGTGAGCCCCTCCACTCTGGTAAAGGGCAAGAACGCCTTCACCGGCGCCCTGCCTGTGAGTGGTTCTCCCCACTTGTCCTCCACGAACTTATCTAAGCCCGGGAGGACAGCGTTAGGAGGTTGGTCCTGTCGCTTCGCCCTTTTCCCGTAAAACAGGTCCTTCTCCCAGAAGGACTCCGTTGGGGGAGGGGAGGCGGGACGGGGAATTGCCAACACGCCTGCCGCAGCTTCCAGGAGGCCCTGGAAGTCGTGGTGGAGTGATGGGGGGTCGAGGGCGGGGAGCACGTGCTCTACCTGCCGCTCGCTCTCATCAGAGCTTTCTGATTCTGACACCGGCACCGACCACTCAGCTGGGTGAGGGCGGCGTGATGTCAGGGCCGGCTGAGCGGGCGGGACCATCCCTACTTGGGGAGGTGCCTGCCCAGAACGCCGTTCTTGCTTGTCCTCCGCTGCTAGAAAATCGCAGCGGCAGGTGTCCCGGAGGAACTTCTTTGTGGTCGGCGGCGGACGATCCATCGCTGAAGGGAAAAGTCTCCTCCGCTGAAAAGTGTCCTCCGCTGCTTGGAAGTCGCAGCGGCAGGCGTCCCGGAGGAACTTCTCCATAGGCGGCGGACGATCCATCTTGAAGGGAAAAGTCTGGCAGGTCCTCCAGTCTTAGTAGTCGTCCTTCTCAGTCTTCAGATATAAACCCGTGCTGAACTTTTTGGGAGAATGATGGAGCGAAGTACACCCCTTTATATAGCACCCCAGGCGGGCGCAGGCATTGAAAAATTCAGTCATTGGCTACTTTAGGTAGCGGGTAAACCAATAGGAGCAGAGCTCCCCTATGGGGCGGAGCTCCACGATATAGAACTGCTACTGCTCTGACATGGAGTTGAACGGCTTCTGCTACTGCTCTGACATGGAGTTGAACGGCTTCTGCTACTACTCTGACAGAGAGTCCACTCCGACAAGGATGGTGGTGATATTTCACAAATCATGCTACCATCTGTACCATCTGTACTTTCCCCACTTGAAGCTGGAACATATTCTTCTCCACTATCAGTACTGGTGTCAAAAAGCTCATCAGATCCATCAGGAATCTTCTCATTCATCTTCAAGAAATATAAAATAAAACAGTTAAGATACACAACACAAATACACTCACCATTCTAACAATTTTCCCACTCTAACAAACTATTAAAGAGTCAGTATTCAGCTTATCATATGTGACGGGTAGTACCCGTACTGTCCCTTTAATGGAAGACGGCCTGCTGGGTAGCGTTGTGCAATAGTCCTGCAGTGCGATACGATCATAGCACGCTGGTCTCCGTGGGTACCGACTGTCAGCACGTTAAGGGTGGATGGTTACCCCGAGTTGAGCGGCGACCCTATTTCGCCGAACATTACTTGGTCTCGTAGTTGGTGAGGCTGGGAGCATCAGGACCGCGTCAGAGCTATGTCCGGCGGACGGCTCTAACATGCTAACAGTCGGTACCCATGGAGACCAACGTGCTATGACCTTATCGCACAGCAGAGGACTAATGACCTGACTAGCCTCACCTTAGGCTTGGGTTACACGACTGTTTCCGAAAGGTTCCGTAACGAAAACGATCTCTGTGCACACAGGTGTTTTCATACCGTTTACAGAAGAAGACGTCCTGGTAATGTAGCTAGCAGTCATATTCAACAATGTTGTATTTAACTGCACTACAGCGGAGAGAGTACCGTAAGCAACAAGTTCAGAACTGCCTGTACTTCGTTGTCCATGATGAATAAACCACTGGACGCTCCGCTTTCGCCCGGTTACACGACTGCGGAATCAAGGAAAATGAAAACACCCAAAGTTTGCAGATTGGGTCATTGAAAACGCGGCGCCGTGTAAATGCGAGGTGCAAACGTAACTAAAGGATGACATAAACGGTCGCCAAATGCATCCGTGTATCCCAGGCCTTAGGCTGGAACCAATTTGCTACCTGTTTGTTGTTTCCGCTCGTAAGCTCTCTTGGTTCCGCCGCCTACCCTCTTTGCACAAACGACTTGTATCTAGTGGAATTGGCTTTGGATCCGCCGCCTTCCTAGGTAGAAGAATAGGGAGGTGGCAGATCCAAAGCCAATTCCACTGGACACAATTTGTTCATGCAAAGAGGATAGGTGGCGGAACCAAGAGCGTACAAGCGCAAACAACAAACAGGTAGCAAATGGTTACCAGGTGTGGATAACGCCCAGTGACGTGAGGTTAGCCTCACCTGATGAACGCTACCTGGCTGGTTCCGCCCACCAGCCGTCCGCCTCCCATTCAAGGGAGGGTACGGGACTACCCGTCACACATAGTCAGAACTTTGCAAATCATTTGACCAGACAAGTAAACACATTTTGGACTAATGACAATCATTCACCATGGAGATGTCTACATTGCAATGACTGACAAATGTGTTGGTGGGGCTTACAAAGATGCTTTTGGTCCTCCTAAGCCTTGGCACAATCGTTTGTCGGACATCATCATCTCCATGTTTCATACTCGAGTCAGAAAGATCAAGTCCAACAGGAATCTTCTCTTTGCTCTTCAATAAACACAATTAAAAAAACAGTTTAAACTAACAATACGCACAACAATACTGTAACTAATAGCCACTGAATAATAATAATAATAATTTAGATGGAATTCTATTCCGATTTAATAGTGTCTAAATCAGAGGTCTTCAACACAGGTTCTGGAGAGCTACTGTGTGTGCAGGCTCACTATTGTTCTGCGAATTGTCAACTGTGAAACATCCATTGGTGCCTCTGTCAGTGAACACTTCATTGGCTTTCTTGATGCACAAGACACAACTGGAAAAGGCCTGTTTGAGATGCTTCTGGAAAAGCTGAAAAAGCACAACCTAAATATTGCAGACTGTCGTGGCCAATCCTACGACAATGGGAGCAACATGATGGGCCACAAACAGGGGGTTCAGGCAAGATTACTGCTCGTGAACAACAAGGCATCATGTGTTCCCTGCAGCAGTCACACTCTGAATCTCGTAGTAGCAGATGCAGCAAAATCCTCTGTGCTGTCTATGTCCCTCTTTGGTATTTTGCAGAGACTGTACACCCTTTTTAGTTCATCTGTGTCACACTGGGCAATCCTGCAACAACATGTCAAGGACCTCACTCTGAAATCTTTATCAGTGACAAGATGGGAGGCAAGGATCCAGAGTGTGAAGGCTCTGAGGTACCAGATGCCAGAGATGGTACAAGCACTGTCTGCACTGAAGGAATTTGCTGTAGAAAAGAAGGACTCCGAGACAATGTCCTCAGCCTGGGGCATACGGGGTGAGCTGATGACCTGGCAGTTTCTGCTATGCATGGTGGTCTGGTACAATGTCTTATACCAGATCAATCATGCTAGCAAAATATTACAAAGCCCCACAGTTTCCATCCAAACGCTGAGAACGGAACTTGGAGGAGTCAAGAACTACCGTACAGACTTCAGGGACCGTGGGCTTGCTTCCTGCCAGGCAGAAGCAAGAGAAATTGCAGAGATTCTAGAGATTGACATGAGGCTTCCTGAAAAGAGAACAAAAAGAACAAAAAGGCAGTTTCTATATGAGGGCAGAGAACAAACATTGTCTACACCAGATGACCTCTTCAATCGGGAGTTTTTTCTTCCAATGGTGGACGCCGCCCTCACCAGTATCACTAGCAGGTTCTCAAAGATGGAGGATATTTACAGCCTGTATGGTTGAATGTTCTCCAAAGAGGAAATGACAAAGGCAAATACGTCTGGAAGGCTTCAGAAGCAGTGCCTAAATCTTGAAAAAACTATGGATGACATCGATGGAGAGGAGATGGTGATGGAGGTCAGGGCTGCTATCCACACATTCCCTGATGATGTGTGTGTCTCTCCAAGACAGATGTTGGACTACATATACAAGGAGGAACTTCTAGATCTCTATGGGAATCTCAGTATTGCCCTGCGGCTCCTGTTAACACTTCCGGTCACTGTCGCATCTGGCGAGAGAAGCTTCTCGAGCCTGAAGCTTATAAAGACTTACCTGAGGTCCACCATGAGCCAGGAAAGGCTTTCAGGGCTGGCACAAATCTCGATAGAACAGGAGGTTAGAAGATCTTTGGACCTGGAAGATCTGGTGGCAGCATTTGCTGCAGCCAAGGCACGAAAGCAGCGATTCTAAAAGGTTACTGTATGTCAGGGTTCAGAGTATAGAGCAGGTTCAGAGTAGGTTCAGCAAATAGCAAACAGCAAACATAAGTAGAGTGCAAAATAAGCAAGGAGATGCAGAGTGCAAAATAAGTAAGAAGCTGCAGAGTGCAAAAATGTAAATAAGATGCAGAGTGCAAAATAAGTAAGATGTCTTAGGCAGGCAGACAGACAGACAGACAAGGGGTAGTGGTGGTCTAGTGGATAGTGAGTTGGACTTGTGATCGGAAGGTTGTGAGTTCAAATCCCGCCTGAAGCCACACCACTACTAGTGTGCCCTTGGGTAAGGCACTTAGCCCTCAGTTACTCCAGGGGGAATGTCCCTGTAATTCGTAATTGTAAGTCACTTTGGATAAAAGCGTCTGCTAAATGGCAAAATTATTAAAATTACAAGCAGGCAGGCAGACAGACAGACCCAGTGGAGTCATGTAAAATGTAAATAAGAACACCAGCGGTTTCAGAATATACTTGTTTATTGATTTTTGGATTTATTTGTCTATTTGTTGTCCTTGCTCTGTTTGATATTACATATTAATGTTGCTGTTTCAGAATGTGAAAACACCAGCAGTTTCAGAATGTAAGTGTGTTAAGAGTTCTAATAAGCACCATTGTGAGTTGATATTTCATTATTTATATTGCTCCAATTTGACGTTACTACACATGGCTCCTTTGTTGATCAAATACTCGGACGTGTGTGTGACTGTTAATAAATACATTATGACATTTATAATGAATTCCTTTGTTTCAGACTGTTTTTGTTTGTCGACACTTATGCAATAGATTTTTGTGTCTTATGCAGTTATTTTAACTGTTTAGCCAAAAAGTGCTGAACATTTGCAATGAAAATATGAATTGTCTCGCTGAAAATGTTGTGCTCAAGTATGTTATTGCTGTGGGCATGTGAACTTCAGTTTCATAGAAATGGAGATCTATCAAATGCCAGTAGCTTTGAGGAAAAATCTAATCCCCAGATTTACTGTACTGTACTCACTGACAGCTAAAGCCTAAAGGCACTCAAGAAACTTGAAGGTATTTGTGGATCAAACCAATCTTACTCCTCTCTTAATGTTAAAGAAACAGACCCTGAACAGAAAATAAACAGACAACATAAACACTTTCACCTAAACATGTGAAAACACACACACACACACACACACACACACACACACACACACACACTCACCCCCCCCCCCCCCCCCCCCCCCCACACACACACACACACACAAGCTACACACTAGCCTAACATAAACAAAAAAGGGCATCGCCCAGCTCAGGGAATCACTGCTGATTGTGCTCTGCATCTCTGCTGTAAACGATCTTGGCATAACCAAATTATTATTTTTAATGTCAGCTAACCGCAGAGGAACTCCACCCAGTCTGTTTTCCTTTCTGACTGCCCTGTTCCCTGTTCTGGTCTTTCAGCCAGGGCCTTTTGTGTTCAGTCCTCCACAGACCTGTTGTCTCGTCTTTCACCTGTCGGAACACGCAGAGACAATAAAGGACCTCAAACCAGAGTGATAATTGTAGAAAAGTCAATGTTGAGACAATGATTAACTACATTTTGCACTGTTCAGTAGAAAAAACATCAATAACCTTCTCTTAATATTTCACCCATTAGATTATGTTCCTTATGGAGAGGATATGTTGGACAAAAATAACCTACGGGTTACAAACTTTTGGAGTGCTGAAAATATCTTCAGGAGTGATATGAAACATAACATCAAATTAATAAAATAGGAGCATTGGTGGACTAAAACAAGTTATCAGAAGACTGCAAATGACTTCCAACTGTGGAACAGTGCTTCACCTCATTGTGACTGTAATTTTCAGGAATCTGGGTGGACCTGGGTGGACCTGCGTCCCAAACCAGCAAGAACTTCTTCATTGCCTTTAGGAGTGCGCTCAACAATTTTTGGTAAAAGGTAAAATGTTATTTGCAACTCTCTGACTGGTGTGCAGTGGTTGGAAGGCCCTCTGAGGCACCGTCGCTTTCCTTTCACTCCAAACATGGCAGGAAAAGACCTGTGATGAGAATGTTTTAATTTGACATTTGTACAGTTTTGTCTCATTAGCAGACATCTGTGAATGTAAGAGACAACGAGTTGCAGGCTGACAAATCAACCAAAACAGTAAGGACTGGTCATTTCAGTGTGGACACTGGGTCGGCCATCATCACCTTCCATACCTGTCCGACCTCCTCCACATCAACATTCCCACCCGGTCCCTCAGGTCTGCCTCCTCCATCAACCTGACCGTCCCCCCAGCCCGTCTGTCCACCATGGGGTTTAGAGCCTTCAGCCGCTCCACCCCTCGCCTCTGGAAATCCCTCCCCCCTGACATCAGGAACATTGATTCAATCTCCTCTTTCAAAACCCACCTCAAAACCCACCTGTTTACGCAGGCGTATCCCTGTTGATTTACTGTTCCCGTGCTGCTCTGCTACTAGCTATGTTTTATACTGTATATTTCTATGTATTTTCTATTTTGAATTTTGTAACTGTTTTTAAATGTGTTGTTGTACGGCGACCTTGAGTGCCATGAAAGGCGCCTTATAAAATAAATGTATTATTATTCTTATTATCTCTCCCTCTCTCCTGACTACCTCTGCCTCTGTCCTGACTCCTTCCCTGTCTGCGAAAATAATGTTAAAAAATTATCATTTGATGCTGAGTAGTCAACATTCATATGAATTTGTATACATGTTTAATTGGGTTTGTGTTCTGAAACTAGCCAAAACCTGTGAGTCTCTGGGGCAGTTTCTTGTTGGGCACTGGGACCCGCAGGGCCAGGGGAAGGTATGTCCGTTATCAAATTAAGGAGGTGCCTTGCCGAATCTAGTATTTGTCTTTCTCTCTGGTTTTCTCCCTGTCAAAAGTAACGTTATAACAATAAGATTCAAGATTCAAGATTCAAGATTGCTTTATTGTCTGTCACACAGTGACAGAAATTCTCCTTTGACAGGCAGAAGTGCAGTTCATGAATACAGTTTCCACATTAAAAACACACATAGGTCACATACATACAATAAAAACAGACAGACATAACAGTGTTTATAAAATGTAGTGCCTATTTAAAAAGTCCAGTCATTTAAAAAAAAAGAGTAAACAACAGTATTATGATTTAAAAAGCTAAAATGGATAGTGCATAATAGAGCATTAAATGTGGTGAAATCCACAATACATGCCGCTAGCTGTAGCTCTAGTAAGCTCACGCATTAGCCAACTATTATACCAAAACAACTTGCAATCTAATCCGAGCAGTTGTTATTAGGTAATATTATTAATGGGTTGTATCATTCATTTAAATGCATTGTAGACCTTTTCTTTATAACAAGCACAACAACAACAAAACGTTATTATGCCGATGTGCTGTGTGTCTAACGTTACAAGCTGATTTGTGCATGACAGCCGCGCATTGACATATTTCCATGTCTAATGGCATATGACACGCGAAATGTAACTACAGTTAAGGATACGCGTAAAGGATGATGATCTATCACCGTTCGACTCTACTGAGAAATGTTTCCGCCTATTTGTCATCTCTCCTTCACGGGCAAATGTGGCCGCGTCCCCAAGAGATCCTCTTTCTAAGTTTTTGACCACGACTATGATGGATTGATTTTTGGATTCTTGACGACGAATTGTTCTGAGAAAGGCGCTTGGTAACGTGATTTTTGGACAACGCTTTATGACTACTGATGGACTCGTGTGTATGTGGTGGCTGAGGATTGAGTCACGGGTATCTTTGGAGGAACATTGTGCGCTGACAGATCTGGTTAATACTCTGTGTTTTGGTTGGAGTCATTCATTGTCATTATTGCGATGTCCACAAAAAAGACATCGTTGACGGAAGAGACTAAAAAAGGAACGTCTAAACACTACAGTGTGTTGATAACAAACGAAAAAAGATGCTTATAGCACACGCAACAGAAATAAACACAGCTGAAGAAGGCATTGCGAGATGTGAGAATTCGCCGGCAACATAACGCGCCACCCGTACCGCGTCTATTTAAACCACTGTTGATGACGTAGCCGCCGTGAAGGGCCGTCACAATTCATAGGGGTAGATTTCAAGGGGTATGGCTGGTGGCTCTGTTCGAAGGCCTTGGCTTCGAATCGAGTCACACTCGAAAACGAGCCATAGGGGTAGAAAAGGGAATCGGGATTGGCCCTTAATGAACAGTAATCACACAACTCCCACGTTATATGAAAATGACTTAGTAATTACCTTTAACAATAAAGTAAAAATGGCCCTAGACTCCCTGGCACCTACCAAACTAAAAAAGGTTGGAGCCAAGAGGAGAGCACCATGGCGTAACAGTGAAATACATCTCCTTAAGAGAACATGTAGGAAAGCTGAGCGCAGATGGAGAAAGAGCAAATTACAGGTTGATCAGAATAGTTTTAAAGAACATCTATCTGCCTTTAACTTGGCAATGCGAAATGCTAGGAAAAATCACTTCTCAAATATAATATCTACAAACAAGAATAACCCCAGGGTCTTGTTCTCGACAATTGACTGCCTTGTAAACCCTGCTCCTAGAACACTAGACAGTGCAGCCTCTGTCACCAAATGCGAGGAATTTGCAGCCCACTTCAGGGATAAGATAACAAATATTAGAATGTGTATTACTCAGGAAAGACTAGGGTTGTGTACAGGCATGATAATCGCTCACCTTTCGGCGAAATTCGCCGTTTTGAATCCAAAATAGGTGACCTACATTCATACTTTTTTGTGCAATCTTGTAATTCTGCATGTGACCACCACTAGAGTAAATCTAAAAGAAATCAGATATGAGCACATGGAAGCTAATCTTTCCACAAAAAAAACTTTCCGCCGGGATCACCTAACAGGTTCCGGGTCCCGTATCCTTCTCACCTTTTTCACCCGACCCATTTTCATGCCTGTTCTTTACTTCCTAAACTACCATTATTGATTCTTTAGTTTTTTCCAACTCTTTCCTTTATTTTCTTTACTGTCCCTTTCATATGAATTTTCCTCCCCCTGTCCAATGAGTGGACAGAAATAGTAGGGGGATAAAATCTCATCCCAACTTCTTGTGCCTTATTAAATTGTTTGTGTTGAAGGATTTTACCTTAGCTCTCCCACAAGGTATTTTATCCTTGTACAGATTGCAGGTGACATCTGTCTCACACACTTAATAGTACTTCCACACTGTTATGTTTGTATTTCTATTCTAAACTAGGCGTAGGTTTAAGCCTTCTTTTTATTTACAAAATGCCAACTTTCCTGTTAGGCTAAAACAGGTAGGCTAACATTCACGTATCTGTGACTAATGCGCATGCTCATCTCTCCCGGTGCATACTGGGAACTGGAGTCCTAATGGCCTAATATAAAAACATAACACCACACACACCGCCGACATATTTTAGTTCAACAAGCATGCGAGAGTGGCTCGTTTAGGTTAATGAGCAAGCGACAATGAATTGGCTCTGGTTGTTTGCGTCATTGATCGGTTGTTGTGATCGGGGACTAGAAAGCATTATCGGATTTCCCCGATCTCATATTTTTACTGAATATAATCAGATTCAGATTGCTGGCCGATTGATCGGAGCATCCCTAATCTATATGATCGAAAATGACTTAACAAACTGAAATGTATCCTTGACTGTTTGTGCTTCATTTTTTTCAATACACAGATCCACCTCACAGCTACTGTTTCTGAACCCAAGTCCACAGAGTTCCTGGTGTGGTTCTTCAGTCCAGAAAAGCACAACGTGGGGTCTAAAGATGGTGGCCGTGAAGCTGGAATATTGCAGTTAAACACTGGAAGTCAACATGGTCGTGAAAGAGGAGGAAGGAGGAGGAAGTGGAGGAGAAAGATGTGATGGTGAAAGAGGAGCCGGTACTGGATACAGCTGTCACCTAACCTACGCTGTTCCACCAACCCCCCGGGAGAGGCCGACCCAGTGGCCACTGGTACTGTAACATGAGCTACTGAGTAGAGCTACCGTAAACTAGACATTAGCCAATCACTCACAAAGTTGCATTTTTAAATTGAAAACATTTATTGAGATGACAGTAATCAGTTGTGTGTTTGTGTATTTGATGTTTCCAGTGGTATTTTATGTTCACAGAGAGAGAAGAGGCAGCTGGAAGAGTCTTTGGCCGAAATCAAGGAGCAAGAGGAGGAGATGTCACGTGCCAACCGTCTCTTGACCACGCGGTTAGAGGACGTACAGGTGAGGTCGACCGTAACTTGACCACACACTTACTGTACAGCAATTGGATGGAAGATTCAAGCAAGGAAGACACAGTTTGATGAGTTGTCCCCATGCTAACATCTCTGTTAACCCTTTGTGTCTCAGAGGAACTTGACCAAGCTGAATCACGACCACAGGGACCTGGAGGAGAGGCTGAAGGAGGAGAGGAGTCAGAAAGAACAGTTCAAGAACACCAAGAACGAGATAGAGGACGAGAGGAGGCTGCTGGACCGCACCGTGGAGAAACTACAGAGAGAGGTGTGTGTGTGTGTGTGTGTCTGTGTGTGTGTGTGTCTGTGTCTGTGTCTGTGTCTGTGTGTATGTCCATGACTGTCTTTGTGTCCTGGCCTCCCAGAGGGAGACACCTAACCTATGCTGTTCCCATACCCCAGAGGGAGACACCTAACCTATGCTGTTCCCATACCCCAGAGGGAGACACCTAACCTATGCTGTTCCCATACCCCAGTGGGTGGTCAAGAGGACCTGATACACACACACTCTCTCTATATATACTGTATATATATATATTGTAGCATTCCCTACTGGAGGGTTAGCACCAGCAGTGCTGGACACACCTAACCTATGCTGTTCCCATACCCCAGAGGGAGGCAGCTGGAGAGAATGATGGAGGAGAGGAAGAAAAGGATGCATGCCACGCTACTGGAGGGTTAGCACCAGCAGTGCTGGACACAGCTGTCAGCCCAGACGAGCCACTGCAGGCTCCTTACCTTCTGCCCTCCAGACAGGGAAGAAGATGGAGGAGAGGCTCGACCACAAAGGAAAACCAAGCTCCAAACAGAGGCGAGGCTAGAGACCACAGCGCTGGTGGTTGGTACATGGTGTCTAATTTTCTGAGATATTTAATTTGGGGTTTTCATAAGCTGTAAGCCATAATCATCCAAATTATAACAAATAAAGGCTTGAAATATCTCACTTTGCATGTAATGACTCTATATAATATTTAAGTTTAACCCTTTAAGTTGAATTACTGAAATAAATGAACTCTTGCATGATATTCAATTTTTTTGAGTTGCACCTGTATATACCCATATACACTATTAAAATAAAAATAAAAATTAAAATACCAAGTGTGCAACAGAACACTTCTCTCCTCTTTCTTGGAGCAGTCGACAAAAGAACCGGATCTGATTTTATTCTAACAGTAGGCTAACCTCTCTGTAGACTAACCTCTCTAGGCTAACCTCTCTGTAGACTAACCTCTCTAGGCTAACCTCTCTGTAGACTAACCTCTCTAGGCTAACCTCTCTGTAGACTAACCTCTCTGTAGGCTAACCTCGTGTCACGAGGCTCTCTCCGGGGAGACTGTAGGCCTACTTGTCTCTCGTGAGCTTGGTTGTAACGTGAATCGTGATACATAGGATATGTTAGATGCTTTACAGTAATTCTCCAAACGACCAGAAAAAGTAGCTAGATTTGTCGCTGGTCGCTTTTGAATAATTAGGTCGACTAATTACGTCTCTTCGCGCCGACTTCCGCTTTGAGGCCACCCGAAACAAGGAAGGGGAGTTCATCATGTGAAGGGACATGCGAAGTATTGATGAAGAGAAACATTTTAGTTATTTAAGTTATTTCAATTCCGTTAATTTAATTTTTTGTTTCGTTCACGTTTCAATAAATCATCGCGATCTAGTTATTTCAGTCCATTCATTTATGAGTTCAAATTAGCCAGGTACATCCATCCAGCAAGCACAACAATATACCGCAATGTATTTTGAATACTAAATATCTTCCAATGATCTAGAAAATATTATGAGATCTGGATTCGAGTGTAGCTACAGCACTGCGGAACGCCTCGAGGTTGGGTAGGGACGAACCTCAAATCCAAACCCCCCCCCACACACATACACACACTAATTAAGTCGCCACGGGGGTCTGGAAAGTCGCCAGATATAGCGACAAAGTCGCCAAGGTGGCAACACTGGCGGTAACAAGTGCAACGACTTTAACAAGTGCAACGACTTGAGCTAAATTACGGGTGTCATATGCCATCAAAGGGGGGGAAATGCGACATGGAAATATGTCAAAATGTGGGACTGTCATGCACAAGTCAGCCTCGAAATGATGTTGTAACGTTAGCTAGCTTGGTAGCATACTAGCGATTTTTTTGTTATGCTTGTGTGACGGCCTTCTGGCCTTGTCTGGCCTGTTAGGATATATATTTTTCAAAGGTTTTATTGTTCATTTCTCCTAGCACCAGTTAGTTAGATATCTTACCAGTTTTCCTGTTTTAATAGGCATGTTATCAGTATGGTACCCTACACAAGACCAATTAGAAGGCATTAGGGAGTTACTTTCTGTCTGGGACTGTTCTGTTTGGCCTTCAAACCAGGTGCAGCAGAATACTCCTTTCTTAGCTCTCACGTCAAACACAAGACAACATTCATTTCATAGTTATAGCTCATTATAATCAAGGCCATTAGGTATTACATCATAGTGGCCAAAAGGGGGAAGGACTCTGTGCTTCCTAAACGTATATAATATCATGTAAAATCTGAAGTGAACAACCTTGCTTCCTGAGACCGCCTCAGGAGTTAGGTCCAGCTGATCTCTGTACTCGATGTGTAATTTTCAATAAATATACCAAGTGTGCATTAGAGAACTTCTCTCCTCTTTCTTGGTGCAGTCGACAAAAGAACCGGATCTGTTTAATTCTAACAGGCCTACTAAGGCCCTGTCCACACCTATACGTTTTTTTTATAAACGTGGATTTTTATATTCGTTTTGGGGGGTTCGTCCAGATGCAAACAAGTTTTTGCCCCCTGAAAACGAAGATGTTTAAAAACGCCTGCCAGGGTGAAGATTTTTTTTAAAAACGCTGTATATTCACCGTATATTTTTGACGTGTGGACGAGATAGACGGAGCTTTTTGTATTCGGCACGTCATCATGCACGTAGATTTCTATGATCATGCGCACTGCAGCTGTTTGCTGTTCCCTCCAACATCATATCCTGGCACCAGTAACTACTTTGTTTACAACAGGCAACGGTGGTCAAGCGAGGAAAATGGATGTGAACAAAGTGCTTCTAGTTCTTTCACTGTTAACTTGACTTTTAACCTGTTTACAGATAAATGCACAGTTAATGATCGAGAACATTGAGAGACAGAGGCGTCTGATTGGCCAGCGGGGCTATGGGGATACAATTATATCGCCGACTACTGGTGTGGAATGCTCAATGACAGCGTTTATATTGCGTTTAAACATGCTGGTGTGGACGGTCATATTTTTATATACGAAAAACATTTATCAAAAAAACGTATTGGTGTGGACGTAGCCTAACATTTGTTTCCACCAGGTAGGCTACCTGGTGGGCGGAGCTGGAGCCCAATCAGCTGCCTCCTGGTGATTGCTTAAAAGAGGCTCCAGTCTCCAGGTCAGAGTTGCCAACTCCTCTGTGAGTGAAGTAGCTGTTGGCTCTCCCAAAAGTAGCTAGAAGATGTATTCATCAAGTTGGCAACACTGCTCCAGCGCACTCTCCACCAGCACCCTTTCATTAGTGTGCTTGCACACTGATGTAGGCTACTGTACTTGATCAACTGTAAATCAATGTGTGCGGGGTGTCCTCTGATATACATCGCATTGGAAACGTGTTTGATGGATGCAAACAAGAATAGGACCATGAAGATGAACTGAAACATTAAAAAAAAAAGCTGGCCCACCCTAAAGTAAATTTCTGCCTACGCTACTGCTCCATGTCAGACTGCTACCAACTCTTTTTCCCTCATGAGCTTGTGGGTTTCTATCCTAATTAGAATATATCCCTTACCCCTTCCTCAATTTGTCTTGTGATCAGCGTTGCCAACTCCTCTGTAATGGAAGTAGCTGTTGGCTCTCCCAAAAGTAGCTAGATGATGTAATCAACTAATTTGCACAATATGCAATTCTGAAAGGCTAGATTAATTAAAAATAGGCTGACCAGGTTTACAAACGAACTATTTACGTATTCACAAGCCATTATGGTTAATGAGCTGAGCTATGATAGCTAGCTAAGCTGACTGAGAGGGTGCGAGAGACTGACTGAGACAGTGAACCATTTGAGGGATTTTTGAGTGTGAAACTAAAAGACTGAGTGAATATTATTTAAACAAAAACATATCTACAAATATTATACTGAACTGTACAAAAATCATTGTGATGGGATATGTTAGATACTTCATACTACAGTAATTCTCCAAATGACTAGAAAAAGTAGCTAGATTTGTCGCTGGTCGCTTTTGAGTAGTTAAGGGTGTATGGAAAGTCGCCAGATCTAGCGACAAAGCCGACAAGTTGGCAACACTGCTTGTGATTGGATGTATTATGTGTTATTTTATTTCCTTGGTTTATTTCAGGCATGATAATCGCTCACCTTTCGGCGAAATTCGCCGTTTTGAATCCAAAATAGGTGACCTACATTCATCCTTTTTGTTGTTTTTTTTGCAATCTTGTAATTCTGCATGTGACCACCACTAGAGTAAATCGAAAAGAAATCATATATGAGCACATGGAAGCTAATTTTTCCACAAAAAAAACTTTCCGCCGGGACCGCCTAGCAGGTTCCGGGTCTCGTATCCTTCTCACCTTTTTCACCCCGACCCATTTTCATGCCTGTGTGTAACACTGTAGATCCGCCACCACAGAACATGACTATGAGCATGTTCACCATGATTAGTACTGAAACATTAGGCAAAATTGTGTCACAGCTTAAACAGTCTACGTGTCCTCTTGACCCTATTCCTACCTATTTTTGAATCTGTGTCTGATGACATACTAGGCATTGTAAATCACTCCCTACTTAAAGGGATTTTTCCAGCGGTGCTTAAAACTGCCCTGGTTAGACCCACCCTGAAGAAAAGTAACCTAGATCCTTCTGATCCAAAAAACTGTAGACCAATATCCAATCTCACTTTTCTAAGCAAAATTTTAGAAAAGGCAGCGTACAAACAGCTTCATGAAATGTTTTGTCTTAAATAATAGATATGACCACTTCAGTCAGGTTTCCGATCATACCACAGCACAGAAACCGCTTTGCTTAAGGTAACTAATGACCTTAGGATTAATGCAGACTCGAAAAAACTCTCGATTCTTGTACTCTTAGACTTAAGTGCAGCCTTTGATACGGTAGACCATTCCATACTTATTGAGAGACTTGAAAACTGTGTTGGCCTCTCAGGTCCGGTCTTAAACTGGTTCAGGACTTACCTGGCTGACCGAGACTACTTTGTAGCCCTTGGTGACCATAAGTCAAAAAAATGTAGCGCAACCTGTGGAGTTCCCCAGGGGTCCATTTTAGGACCGTTGCTTTTTAGCCTATACATGCTACGCCTCAGTTCTGTTATCAAGAGGCATAGCGTTAACTACCATTGCTATGCTGATGTAAGGCGATCAACTTCTCCAGAATTGAGTTAATTGAGTTGTCACTTACAAGCGAGTTCGTTTAATCTCAACGAGACGTCCTTGATATAACTTCTTAAGATACAATGATCCAATCAAATATTAGGCACCACTACTGAACTGTTCTTTAAGATAATATTTATTCAAGCACATCAGCAAGCAATAATAGTTCATTTCCATGGAAAAGGGGTCCCATCTAGTTTCACCTCCGCAGGCCAGTATCAGCTAGTGGTCAATAGGTTAACTGCAGAAGCTTCACCAGACAAGAACCCAGTTTTGCCTTGATACTTGATGCTGGGCTGTCCCTCCTCCCCCTATCTGGTAGTTTTTAATTGTCAGCATTAAATCTGTTGCAGCTGTGACCATTTGATTTGTAAGCAAGTGTTTTAATTAGTTATGTGGCCTTCAACTCCTTTCGGTGTGTGTGTGAGTGTACTGTGTGTTATCTTATTCTTCTGGCCCCCGGCCGTTAGTCATGGTGAGAGTGGTTGCACACTTTGTCGGCAACTGTATCCAACTGTGGGAGCAGCCTAGTCTTGCGCAACGTTAGACACACATTCTGTTATGTTTTTAAGAAATCAGTAAGCATTAAGAAACCAGTAAGCATATGCACACAGTTATATTTTTAAGGATGAACAGACATTTTTATACGGTTAATTCTACGTGCGTTCTAAAGCACTAATTGGCCAGTTATTTGATCTTCAAACCCATTCCCTCATGACTAGGTCAGTGTGTCCTTTATCAGAATAGCTTGTGAAAACATAACTGTTGCCCGGCCCACAGACTTGGGATTCGATTAAGAAGTTAAAATACAGTATAGAAGAATAGACTTATCATTAATCATTAGTTATGAAATAATAAAATCAGTACAGGAAAATAGAATATCATAACAGCCGGTGTAAAATGGTTGTTAGCACATAGGTACAAATAAGTAATTTACAGGCGGTTTGCAGGGATTAAAGTTATCCGTCGCTACGACGGATTTCCGTCAATTTATTCCAAGTTGCGACGGATTTATTCCAAGTTGACGGATTTTACCTGGTGTAATATGATTTGTAGAGGCATACAATCTATTTTGATGTTGGTATTAGGTATATAAAATATATATAATAGCCTATATAGCCTACATATAGGCCTTTATTGGCTACAACTATGCGACAGTAACAGATCGGGGTGCACTGACGCTGAACCCCTCATAGTGATAAGTAGGTGGACAATGCGTGGTGCTGAAATAGCCGACATGCGGTGTGTGGTTTGAAAAAAGTTACGCCAGCTCAGTAAATCATTCAAACTTAATGTTTACTTATAGGCTATGTGAATGTGACTGCACCACACATGTGAACAGTAACAAAGCAAATGCAGTTTAATTTAATGAAAAACATTGACAACAAAATAGGCGCAAAAAAAAAGCTGAATCCGCTTAGCCTATATGCTCCTGAAACGACAGAGCAAACACGCTACATTACTATGGATAATAATTACAATGAGCCATTCATTAAAAATAGCAAAAATAATATTAGGCTATTAAATCTCACTTAATGAGAAAACTGGCATCTCCCATCGGTCACTATTTGTTGGCTATCTGGTGATATGGACGTCTTTGAGTGTCTAGAAAAGCGCTATAAGTCTAATGTATTATTATTATTTATTATTATTATGGACGTCACTTTAATCCGGCAGTTCTCAAGGTTTTTATGCACCAATCGATTCCTCTAGTGCGTCTTTATCGCATTCATTGACGAAAAGGACGACTCGCATGTATAGGTGGAAGGGAACATTCATTGTGAGCACGTAAAATGTGAGTCTCTCACAACGGCTTTGCATTGATGAAACCAGGTAGGATGAATGTATAGTTCGCTGTCCATTCATATTTAAATGCCCTGTTTTCACCGTCAACTTTCCTCTTTAGACCTTTGGAGAGTGACATGATGTTTCTCTTGCTAGCTAGCAGGTTAAATGTTTAGCTAACTTCACCCGGCACGCAAACAACCAATCCAATAATAATGTGACCATGTAAGTCTGGGAGGAGGGGGTAATAATTATCAGAATAAAAGTATGTTAAATAATTATTATAATAAGTTAGGCTGCGCTACATCGTCAGTCCGCACATTTATTATTCAAAACTATGGAAAAGGGTGAAACTACGTTTCAACGTTGTTGAGAATCACAACACAAACTCGCTAGTCAAGCCAAAATACTGCAACGTAATGGATTGGACTGCTACCTAGTTAACTAGAACAGCGATGGCTATGGGCTTTTAGCTAGCACTAATAAATTACTTTATCAAGTAAAACTACTATATCAAGTAATCATACTTACACGGCACGTCCTCCGCCGCGTTCATTAGAAGAGACGCTGCTTGGCGAAGTGCCTCTCCGAGGGTTAAGCGCCCTGCCATGTTGTACAATTTCTGGTCTACAAATAGTTTTTCTTATACCTAGCTCTAGCTCACACCTTCCTTGCTCTACAACTTTATGGTCAGCTGGGAAACCTGCTTTATAGTCCTTGGGCCAACCCATTTTTCATTACCATCTGGGTGGGCAAATTCTAGATGTTTTTTTTTTTTTATTCCTATACATCCCTAGATTATGTTTTGATGTGATAGACTTTTTGGTTTGGCAGCTTATTAGTGGTTTGGCAGCTTATTAGTGGTTATCACCTCTTAACCCTTGTGTGGTGTTCGGGTCACAAGAGGCCACCGTAGAGTTCTTCTTTGGCAGCTGTAGCAGGCCAGCAGCTTGTCCAGGTTGTCTACTCCACCTTTGGTGGCGTTGTAGTCAAGTATGACCTCTGGCTTACGGTCCTCCCGGCCACTGATTCTTCCATCCCTATGTAGAGTGCTCATGAGCATCACATTCTTGCCCTTTTTTGGTATGTAAGACACCAGGGTAGTGTTGGCTGTAAACACAAAGTTGGAGGAATGGACTGGCCTGTTCTTCACATTTAGAAACTGGGGTGGGAGCTCCGTTTTGTTTTTTCGGACTGTTCCAACCATTGTCACCTTTCGTTTGAGAAGTTCCTGTCCCAGGCTGTAGGATGTAAAGAAATTATCACAGGGGATGTTATGGCCACTGAGGCCCTGTGACATATCCAACACCACCCGTGTCCCCTGGTTTCTCTCAGGGGCTCCTCCCTCTGGCTTCCCTGTATAAATGTGCATGTTCCATGCATACAATGAAACGGCATCACAGGCAGCCCAGATTTTTATTCCGTACCTTGCTGGTTTGGAGGGCATATACTGCCTGAAGGGGCAACGACCTCTAAACCCCACAAGCCGTTCATCCACAGTTAGATTGGGCCCAGGGTTGTAAAGAAGTGGAAGCCGGTCCACCCACTTGTCCCACACCGTGCGGATTGCAGCCAACTTGTCCCTCCGCCGTCTAACAGGTCTTGATTCCCGGTCATCAAACCTGATGACCCTCGAGAAGATATGGAAGCTCTCCAGAGACATTGTGGCTCTAAAAATTGCTCTCCCTGTCTCCACATCCCACAGACTTTCAGTCAACTCCCCTCTTGACCTATAGACACCTGCTAGGATGAGGATCCCAAAATAGGCCTGTAAGTGTGTGTTGTCCATCTCTTTCCACTCCTCCCCAAAAACACGTCTCCCCTCAAGGTTGGTCATATCAAGAATTATTTTCTGAATTGAATCAGTAATCAGCAGCTCAAAGGATGACTTGATATCATCAACATGAGTCACTGCCAATCGTGTGGGCCCTGGTACCATCCGTATAATGTTAGCAGCTGAGCGGGGGGACTCTCTCATTGGGGATGAAGACCATTCAATTTGGCCATTCTTGGACAAATATGTGTGGGCTCCTGCAGTGGCTGGCTGTGGGGCTCCTGCAGTGGCTGGCTGTGGGGCTCCTGCAGTGGCTGCCTGCTGGGCTCTTCCAGTGGCTGGCTGCGGGGCTCTTCCAGTGGCTGGCTGTGGGGCTCTTCCAGTGGCTGGCTGCGGGGCTCTTCCAGTGGCTGGCTGTGGGGCTCCTGCAGTGGCTGGCTGTGGGGCTCTTCCAGTGGCTGGCTGGGGGGCTCTTCCAGTGGCTGGCTGTGGGGCTCCTTCTGCTGCATGCTCAGAGTGAAACTCATCTCCAAATTCACTTTCAGAATCAGAATACTCTGAATTAATTTCTACATTATCCTCATCTGAAACATCCTCCCCCCCTTCAACTTCACTATGTTGCTCACTCTCTTCAAATATTATCTCCACGGCCCTCTGAACACTGAATCTTTTCTTCATGTTGCTGGTAGATTGTAGTTGAAATGACCTATACACTGGGATGGAGAGCTATTTCTCTCTTTTATCCCTCCCATGATGTGCAGGTGCAGTACAATATATATATATTTTTTTTTACAATATTGCAATTCAAAGGGTAAAAAGTGCGAGAGCAGACAGCTTCTCGGCGCGGGAAAGCCAGAGCAGACGGCTTCTTGTGCAGGTGTGAGGAGTACAGTACAATATTATTATTTATTATTATTATACAATGTTGCATTTCAAAGAGCAGAGGGTAAAGAGCAGAGGTGTGTGAGTGAGTGTCAGTGTGAGCGTGTGTATGTTTCTGTGTTTCTGTGTTTCTGTGTATCTGGGTCAAAATGACCCGAACATCTTATGAAGGACATACATTTGTTGGGGTATTGTAGGATGTGTAAAAAATAAAATAAAAATTGTTTTTTTGTTTTTCATATAAAATGAGCCAAGGCCATGGAGTTTCAGATTGATAAAATGTATTCTTGTACCATTTCTCTTTAAGTAAAAATTGAACACCACACAAGGGTTAAGGAGCAGCATCGTGAGCGCACAGCGATGGCTATGGGCTTTTAGCTAGCACTAATAAATTACTTTATCAAGTAAAACTACTATATCAAGTAATCATACTTACACGGCACGTCCTCCGCCGCGTTCATTAGAAGATACGCTGCTTGGCGAAGTGCCTCTCCGAGGGTTAAGCGCACTGCCATGTTGTACAATTTCTGGTCTACAAATAGTTGTTCTTATACCTAGCTCTAGCTCACACCTTCCTTGCTCTACAACTTTATGGTTAGTTGGGAAACCTGCTTTATAGTCCTTGGGCCAACCCATTTTTCATTACCATCTGGGTGGGCAAATTCTAGATGTGATTTTTTAAATTCTTTTTTTATTGGTACCGCACAGGCACAACAATCTTCCTGCCAGACATTTCCTCTTCCTCGTCACTCTCCAAATTTGACGTGACTACCAGGGGTGAAAGTGGTTTGAGTGTGTTACAGTAACTATAGGCTACTACCCCAACCTTCATCGTTTCATATTGTTCTCCTCCCGCCCCCAGCTTCATGCATCCCATAACACACACATCGTGGTGTTGGTGTTGAAATTAGAAACACTTGACAATAATAATATAATGTTTAAATTATTTATTTAAACATTATAACAGACTCTCCTATGTGGACTATCATGTGTGATTGCAACTCTCCTTTTTTAGCAAAACATTTACCACACACTGAACAATTAAATTGTTTCTCTCCTGTGTGAACTATCATGTGTCTCTTCAAGTCTCCTTTTTGAACAGATTTTTTTTAAACACAAACTGGGTAACTCAAGTGTTTCTTCCCAATAACTGAGGTTCATTAATTTCCATCCATTCTTTATTACTGTCATCCGTTTTAGGTTCAGAAGAGTCTGAATAATTGTTATCACTAGCTACCAGCTGGTTGTAAACTACTAGCTGGATCTAGGTCCCTGGGAAAGTGGGAACACTTAAACACTTTTCCACATTTTCCACAGAGGGCTGAAGTAGTTATCCTTGTCTTCTGTGTATTGGCGAGTCATGCAACTTGTTGAGTGGGCTGCTCTTCTTCCTTTGTCTAGCCAAGTCTTCACATAAGGCAGTGGATCCCACTGTCTGCATGGAGGTCCCACAGAGCTGATGAAGAGGAGATTTGCTGCATTTCTTGTTGTCAGTTTGCTCCTATACTCAGTTATGATGTTGTTCATTGTGCTGAACCCCCGTTCACAGTCAGCATTGCTTGCAGACAGTGTGTCAACTGCCATGAGCAACTTCTTCATCCTCTTAGGAATGGTTCTTCCTCCACTTGCTTTGTATTCAGTGAACCCAAGGTGGGCGTCTTGTCCATTCAGATGTAGGACATCACACAAAGCCCTCACCTCATTATCTCCAAATCGAGGATTGTCGTGGTCCCAGTTCTCAGGGTTGAGGACTGCCATTTGTTTGATAAGGTTATTGTACGCCTCTTTTCGGTTGGCTGCAACACTGGCCTGTGCTCTGTTTGCTGTGGTTGTGAAGAGTCTTTCTTTCATATTGTCTACCACTGCTTGGATGAACTGAGCAGAGTTAATGATGGGAGACCTGCCAACTCTTAATTCCTCTCCCTTGAATTCCATCACTTCCTCTGCTTGGCTGGCTTCAACTGCATGTTGTCCTGGGTAGCGATTGAGGCTTTCTATGCGTTTGATATAGATTGTCATGTTGTCATGGGCCTTTGGGAGCGTGGTCTGTTTGTCCTGAAGAATCTCTGACAAGTTCTTAAGTTCAGTCAGAACATCTGCCATCACTGCAAGACTTTTCAGGAAGTTGATGGAGCACAACTTAGAAAGCAGACCTTTGAATTTGGCCCTGTCACTGCTGTCCCTTGTGTTATCCTCTGATGCTTCACGGAAATGTTGTGCCAAGGCTGGATAAGACTGCCAAACTGCAGAGACTGCCCTGCATGAAGAAGCTACCCAGCGAACACTGAACACTTTTCCGATCCTCCTGAGGGCAATGTCTAGGTTGTGAGCACATTCACTCAGCTCCCGCATATTTTTTGGTGACTGGTTATAATGAATATAGGCTGTCAAGGAATGCCTGGAAGTCCTTTGTTCCCCCCGTCACATCCAGGGCCTGGTCCACAGCAAGCTCCAGTCTGTGATTGAGGCAGTGCCATAGTAGGATGCCTGGGAAGTCATCCTGGAGCAACTTCCCAACACCTGACTTCACTCCCAGTATGACACTGGCCCCATCACTGCAAAATCCAATGAGGACTTCCCTCAGCAACTCAACAGTGAAGCCGTTCTTAAGCAAGCAACCCATAATCTGTTCCTTGATATGAGCAGCAGACATACTATCCAGCTCAACCAGGTCTAATGGAAAGGCAATGGGCTCCATGTCTCCATCAACACTAGCCTTCAGAAACACAATGAGTGTTGATTTGTGCCCGACACTGGTCGACTCATCAGCCAATACTGTGATTTTACAGTTGGCCTCTATTATCTTTTTCAGAAGTTCCTTTTTCATCTGTGATGACACATGCTCAATTATATCAACACAGACTGTTTTGCTGTGCAAAACACGCCCTAAGCTAACAGCATTTACTTGCTGCAGGTCAATCAGACTCTCAAAGTCTGTGAAAGGCTTGTTATTCTTGGCCACATAGTATGCTGTCATGAATTCTTTGGCAGTAGACTCAAATGCAGACTCCTGACTACTGGCGTTTAAGTTCAGAAGTATGTCTTTATTTGCTGTCTGAAGAATCTTGACAGCTTCAGTATGCGCTGTGGAGTTCCTGTGCTCATGGATCTTTTTCTGCAGTGATGAAAGCTGTACTTCCCTTGAAATACCACTTGGGGCTATCTTTCCCTCAGCCCACTGAGTAGCTATGTTGACCCCACGGGATGCCATGACACCCAGATCTTTTACATCATGGCATGGGCTACAGCCTAGCCTTCCATTTTCAGCATGCAGCCATTCATTTTTCTCCTTGAACTGTTTATACTGTTCTTCTTTCCATACATTAGGGTAAGCAGTAGGAGGGCTAGCAGCATCGCCTGTTCTTTCTTCTGAGTAGGGAGAGGGACCTGCTGCTTCTTGTTGTGTCTCCTCTTCCTCCCTCTGGCCTTCAACTGTTTTAAATTAGAATAACATTTGCAACTAAATTCATCAAAAGACAGTCAAAAGGCCAATGCACACGGCGTGCGATTTTTGTTGCACGACAACATTCCATTGCAATGCACACGGCGTGCGATGCAAAGTTGTTGCACCGCAGAATTCCATTTTCAACTCACACCATTGAAGTCTATGAGAAAATCATAAAAAATCGCATCCCAATGCACACGGCGTGCGATGCAATTTCTGTTGCACCTCAACATTCCATTCTCAATTGTTACGTAGTCGGACCAGGCAGGCTGATTACAATAGGCTCTACCAATATTGCTTGCCTTGCTTCCACAATTTCTACAAGATACAACTGGACATATTGTGATAAAATATGTGGGTCCCCTGATTTAGGGGTATTGGTAAAATGTCAGGAGAGGCACAAAACACACAGCCAGAAAGGTGTATTATAAAAGCCACTTTCTTATTATGGGCGATGATCAGGCAGACATAGATTCGGAGGACGGAGACAGTCCAACATCTAGCTATTCACCCTAGGACTCAACTTCCACAACTGATCATGCATCTCAATTAATCATCATAAATATACAGTAGTACAAATTAATCTCATTCAAATAATCATAGGCCTATAAATAAGACAAACATTGGACATATTGGATGCTAAATTTGACAGTGCGACAAAACTCGCACTCCGTGTGCTTTGTCCCATTCAAAATGAATGGAATCGAATTTTCGCCGTGCGATTAAAATCGGGGCCGTGTGCATTGGGATGCGATTTTCTCATAGACTTCCATTCAAACTTCAAAATGGAATGTTGTCGTGCAACAGAAATCGCACGCCGTGTGCATTGGCCTAAACAGTATTTGAATTGTCAGAACAGTGGGCATATAAATTAATGAACAGATTATTAGTAAAATAAAATATCTCAAAATGTATCCTACAATGTGTAGGATACATACAAAATGTTGTACTGTATGCACACAGACTGTGTTCTGAGTAAGCCACTGTCTAGTTTGCTAGTAAGCTAACTTCATGTCCATTCTCTGGTCTAAGTTAGCATCATCACTAGGGCTGGGACGACGCGTCGACGTAATCGACTACGTCAATACGTCGACTTGCGTAATGTGCGTCGGTGCGTCGCAAATAAACAACATGGCTGCGACCAGTTACGAGCGACGTGTCATTGATTTTCAACAACGCTTAACACTGGAGGCGCGACGTTTTTTTACCTACTAAAGCGCGACGAGGTGTGGAATCACACGACCACTAATCACAATGGGGGTGTGTGTACTGACCCACAAAAATCGCTGGATGGCGATGTCACGCAAGAAGCGTGAACACGCAACAGCAACACACCACGGGGGAAACCCGATCTCTTTGTTCATTGATCGGAGAGCCATCAAGTCAAGTCAAGTCAAGTCAAGTCAAGTTATTTGTATAGCACCTTACGTACAGCAATGCTGAGCCAAAGTGCTTCACAGTAAAAATAGATAAAATGCAGGAAACAAGCAAGCACAATGCACACAACACAATGCAACACAAAACATGGCAAAATCAAACGAGAAGACAAAAAGGACCAAAACAATAAAACAATAAGTTTTACACAAAGTCTGTTTATTTGTCGTGAACTTCACGCCGGCCCTAACATCAGCAGACAATCGAGCTGTGTGGACCAGGTATCTGTATTTTCACACAATGACAAACATGTGATGCGTTTTATATTATATTCTTTGAACAACAGAACGGGACAGGCGCCAGAAACTGCCATAATATACCATACATATATCTGCCATATATTGTACCTCCGTTTTATATTGAGAAATATGATGATAAATACATATAGGGCGGAGCTATGATATGTGGTGTGTGGTTAGATATTTTCATGTAGCACTGTGACTGTGCCTATCTGTGGATTATTATTTATAAATAGTGGTCTCCTGAGAGGAGCGACTTGAAGGAGGAGAAAATGGTTACAGAAACACACCGTTGGGACGTGGTGGAGCGGGGGAAACCCGATGTCTTTGTTCATTGATCGGAAACGATCGAGAGCTATCAACCCTCCCCCATCAACATCAAGTGATTGTAACTCAGAAGTTTTGTAACTTAGAAACGAGTTGTCGAGCGGACATGCCACATATCATCCCCGTACCTCCATCCCACATGCATTCATCATCATATTTTTCAATATATGTTGTATTGTCTGAACGAACATTTATTTCACCATATTACGTGACTTAGGTTTTTGTGAACGGGACGATCAGAAAGAGATTAGTTTACCACGAAACAAGGAATGCAAAATCAAAAAAACAACGCATTACATTGGCCGTCCTATTGAGATGATAACTGTTTACAGATTGAACTCATTATCACTATTAGGCTACCGAGTCTCGATCTCAAATGGCATTCAATTGTCAGGATTCATCTTTGATAAACAATGGCCTACTAATCAATCGTTGATGATTACATAATCAAATGTAGCCCGTAGCGCAGAGCGATTGAGTACACATTTCACGGCAAGAGAATTCCGATTTGTGGCAAACACCCAACAATTGTTCGTTCACTAAACATTATAACATGAACACAGTGAGGATTCAAACAAACAAAATAATTAATACACATCATTTCATTTATAATGTGCAGTAAACAAACAAAATAATGTATACTCTCTGCAATTGGCTAATGGTGCCAAAATCAACTATCCAAATATGAATCTGCGTATATCTATGTACAACCTTGTTGTAGCCTATTATTATCATGGTCGACATGAGAATTGTTGGCTACTTCATATCACAACTGAACATTCATATAGCCTATTGCATTATTTGAAAATTGACAGCGCTGTACATAGTGTCATTCAATGCACAAGCACGTAATTTCAAACGATTTTGGTCGACAGCGAAATACATTATCAATATCTTATTATCAATTGTCAATATACTCTCTCCCTTCTTCTCCTTACTTTCCTGTCTGTCTTCACTATATCTGGGACTGCCCCACTCAGAAATATCCGTTCGTTATATCGTTGATTCTGGTGGGGGATGGTTTGAAGGGCTTGTTGGAGGCATCCTTTGTGTGGTGATCGGAAACGATCAGAAAGAGATCATTGAGAATAAGATGACCCTCCCCCATGCATCAACCATCAATTGTCAGGATTCATCTGTGATAAACAATTGCCTACTAAACCAAGTCTTGCATGGCATTGTTGCATCCTCTCAAATACAGTGCATAGGCCTGTAGTGACTTTCCATCTTCAGCCTTTATGCTTGGCCAGTTCAAGGCTTTTTCCATGTAGGCACTGGTTATCTTGATTTCATTTCCAAAGTTCTTTTCAAGTAGCTTCTTAGCTTCAGCATAGCCTCTGTCTGGTTGCATATGCATGCAGCTACGCACCAAGTCTCGTGACTGTCCAGTGGTGTACTGTTCCAGGAAATAAAGCCTGTCTGGATTGCTACTTGTCTTGTCCTACAATGTTCAAAAGCACGCATAAAGGGTAGGAAATTCATTGGGTCTCCATCAAATGTATTCATTTCCCTCACAGGAAGTAAAGCAAGTTTCTGCTGAGTAAGAAGGATATCAGCGATGTCATGTTTTTGCTCTACATTGGACATGGTGTCTTGATTGATAAGATTATCCATTGTTGACTGATTATTCATTGTTGACATTTGATCATGTTCTCTTTTACTGTGCAATGTGTTAGTAGGCTTTGGATGCTGCCTTTGAATAACAACCTTTTGAAGTGGGGTTTTAGGCACTGTTCCTATATGTTAAACGTTGGTTATTGCGTATTGGCTAAGACCATAACGATCGGACTACACACTGAACGGAGGAATCATACGCTGTCAGACAGGGTTCATGTTATCAAGGAAGCAACGTTTATTGTGGGAATGGTCACATATATAGGATCAGCTGGCTCAATCATTCATGTCACACAGCTGGTGTCAATCAACCAATTATGCCCCACTCACACTGGGATAGGGATGACTGGAGAGCACACTCATGTCAACACCCCCACTTGCTCTCACCTGACCAAGATGGAGAGAAAAATAAACAAATCAATAACAATCAGTAGCCTACAATTTCCATAACACTCTTTGGGGCTGTCATTCCATCAATCAAACAAACAAAAGCTGGCACTGATATTGTTCCTCTCCTGTGAAACAAGAATATACATCATCATCATCATTTACAAACAGTCTTCAGTTTTTCACTGGTATTCTCTTATAACACTTTGAAAAAATAAAGCAAGAAAACCAAAACAAAAATTGACCGCTTGGTCCTTACTCACACTGATGTGGTTTCTCTCCCAAACATAACCTTTGTGAACCTAACCAATTTGTCCTTAGTTACTGGTTTGGTAAACACATCAGCCACCATTTGATCTGTGGGACAATATTGCAAACAGATCTGTCCATTCTGTACTGTAGACCTGATGAAATGGTACTTTATATCTATGTGTTTGCATCTTTGTCTGCGGACTGGGTTCTTAGCTAATGCAATCGTTCCCTGATTGTCCTCATGGACAATGGGTGGTGCATACTTGCATGCATCCATATGTGTCAACAGTTGAGTCAGGTGTAAACACTCTTGGGTGGTTGCAGCTAATGCCATGTACTCCGCCTCACATGTGGACAACGCCACCGTTGGTTGCTTTTTGGTCTTCCATGAGACCAATGGACCATTCTCATGTAGACTAACACAGTAACCTGTTGTGCTACGACGGTCTGTGACATCTGCTGCCCAGTCAGCATCACTGAAAGCCTGTAATCTCAAATCAGAGTTACACCTTTTGTAACACAACATTTTATCACTGGTGCCCTTTAAGAACCTCAATACATGTTTGGCAGTGGCCCAATGCTCCTCGGTTGGTTTGGTAAAATACTGGGACAGTTTACTCACTATGAAACAAAGATCTGGCCTAGTACACATAGTCAGGTAGATGAGGCTACCGACGACCTCTCTGTACCGAGTGACATCACTCATTAATCCTGCTCCTTCAGTGTAATTGAGTGTCTGCTCACAAGGCGTCGATCTGGGTTTACAGTTCTGCATGTCAAACCTCTCTAGCATGTTCTTTACACACTGCTTTTGTGACATTGTTACACATCCATCACACTGTTCAAAATCGATTCCCAGGAAATGTGTCAATTTGCCCATATCTTTCATCTGAAATTTCTTTGAGAGCATCTCTTTTACAACATTCAGTGCATTCTCGTTACTGGCAGCAATAACCAAATCATCGACCCATATAATCATGATCACTTTCTCATGTTCCGTTTCTTTAGTATATACACAATGATCTGCAGGGTTTTGCACAAACTCATTCACCATTAGATAGTCGTGTAATAAATGGTTCCAATTTCGGCCAGACTGTTTTAGACCATACAGTGACTTCTCTAGTTTACACACCACTGTCTCTGTGCCAGATGTCTGCTCATAACCCTCTGGCTGTTCCATGTATATCTCACAATCTATCGGTGCATGAAGATAGGCAGTTTTGACATCCATTTGATGTAAAATCAAATTCTCCTGTGCTGCTTTTTGCATCAACACTCGAACACTGGTTAAATCGGCTGTGGGAGAAAAGGTCTCTTCATAGTCAACACCCCTTCTCTGACTGTAGCCTTTTGCAACATAGCGTGCTTTGTATTTTTCTGAACCATCTGCATTTTTCTTGATTGTATACACCCATCTGCCCCCCACTGCAACTTTGCCCTGGGGTAAGTTAGTCAAAGTAAACGTACCATTCTCTCTCAATGATTGCATTTCGTCGTCCATAGCACTGACCCATTCTCTAGACTTGGGTGACTTCACTGCATCACTGTAGGTCAAAGGTACGTTACACAACATTCTGTAGCAGTAATCAATGTTTACCTGTGCCTGGTCCTGACTTCCTACTTCATAGACACGGTCCCCAAAATAATCAGGTCTCTTCCTCTCCCTGGGAGGATAGCGTGGAGACTCCTGTTTCTCCCTAGTCTGCACCTGTTCGGGCCTGGTCACAGGAATATGCTCTTCAGCTGTCTTTGGACTCGCGTCCCTTTGCTTAGTCGTGCTGGCCCTTTGTGGCACATCACAGTCCTCATCATCTATTGATATCTCAGTCTGTGTCTGCTGCTCACCCATCGTCTTTGGCATAAATCTGACCAGTCTGTGCTTCCTCACCTTTCCACTGTCAGGATAGAAAACCAGGTAAGCTGGGCTTTTCTTGTCATGCCCTACAAAGAAGCCCTTCTCACTCCTTGGGTCTAGCTTTTTCTTATCCTGTTTGTAGGCATAACACACCGTTCCAAACTTCTGCATCCTAGACATATTGGGACGTCTCCCTGTCATCATCATGTAAGGTGTCTGTTTTGTGCGATTGTTAAAACACCTATTTCTCACTACAGATGCAGTCTGTACTGCATAAGGCCATAACACCTTGGGTAGCTTGCTCTCTAATAACATGCATCGAGCCATGTCAAAGAGAGTCCTAAACTGGCGTTCTGCAGTGCCATTCTGATGTGGCGAATATGGAGATGATGTCTCATGTCTGATACCATTTCTTCTCAGTAGCCCTTGGTACTCTTTCCCTGTAAATTCAGTACCATTATCTGACCTGATACGTCTGATCCTACCATACGGGGCGTTGTCAGCTATGAACTGCTCTGTCGCCTGTACAGTATCACTCTTGTGCTTAAGAAAGTAGAAAAACACAGTACTAGTATAGTCATCTGTGAACGAAAGTGCAAATCTATGTCCATCTATGGACACTGGGTCAATTGGACCCGCTAGGTCTGTGTGCACCAACTCTAGAGCATTTTTCGCCCTTCTATCAGGCTTCCTGTTGAAGCTCTGTACAAACTTTCCCCGAGTGCACACTTCACAGTTCAGGTTAGACTTATCAATTTTTCCCTTAATTGACATACCATCAACAACATTCTGGAGTTTCAGAACATCCTCAAAATTACAATGTCCTAGAATTTCATGCCATGTCTTTAGATCAAAACAGCTCTTACTTTGATCACATTGGTCATCCACTGTGGGCAAATAATATAGTCTATTATGCTCATGGATGTGAAATGCAGTACCGTCTCTGTGCTGTAGGATGTCTTCTCCTGTTCTGAAGATCACAGTTGCTCCAGTGTCTGTGGCTGCTCTCACAGAGAAGATGTCCTGGGGGAATGAGGGGATGTACAGCGCCCCTCGCAGCGTTGTAGTCAGTCGCCTCCCTCGGCTGTCCATCAAGCACACCTCCGCATCTCCTCTGCGCTCTGCGACCCCTTTGCTCCTCGTGCCGTCCGCCAGCTCCACGCAGTGCGTCTCGGCCTGGAAACCGTCATCGAACACCTTGAACCTGGCCAGGTCGGTGATAATATGCGCAGTCGCACCGGTGTCCACCATCAGGCCCCTCGTAACACTGCGTCCTGGCTTGTCTTGCTCGGACACCCCTCGCGCGTCGTCCTGGTCCGGTCTCCTTTTGCAGGCGGCTCCTTGATGTGTGGATCTCCTACAGTGGTTACACCACACCTTGCGTCGACAGGTCCTTTTGATATGTCCCTTTTGGCCACATTTGTAGCACACAATGTCTGTTCGCTGTGCGCTCTGGCTACGTGCGCTTTGGGCGTTCTGGGCACCCCGGTCAGACAGGGCTTGGGCTCGCATAACATTGTCCTCCGACGCCGTTACGCGCATTTTTCTCCGTGTCCTCAAAACTCCTGAGCTTTCCTCATCTCCGTCAAACGCTAGTCGAGACCAACGCGAACTTCTTTCCGATTGTCTCGCCATGGTAGCTCTCTGGGCCCATAACCTGTTAAACGTTGGTTATTGCGTATTGGCTAAGACCATAACGATCGGACTACACACTGAACGGAGGAATCATACGCTGTCAGACAGGGTTCATGTTATCAAGGAAGCAACGTTTATTGTGGGAATGGTCACATATATAGGATCAGCTGGCTCAATCATTCATGTCACACAGCTGGTGTCAATCAACCAATTATGCCCCACTCACACTGGGATAGGGATGACTGGAGAGCACACTCATGTCAACACTATATTAGCATATTCAACCGGTGATTGTTCAAGATTCATAGACACAGATTGTCCCTTTTGCATATCATCATAATAGGCATTCGTGTCATCATGTTCTTTACACATTACATAACCAAGATTTATTTTGCAATCACAACAATGTCAACACAATCACAACAGAATCTTATTTAATCCAATCAGGTTGTATATATAATCTATATATATAATCTATATATTGGTTTCAATATACCTCCATAGCAGTCTACAGTCTAATTTAGCTATATCTATAATTACATTATGAGAACATCAGTATTTTTACGCCTTTGGTTGTATTGTCTGAACGAACATTGATTGGGAGACATACTGTACAGTTTATCATTTTCATAACTGTCTGCACATATACATATCTTATTTTGATTGTTATTGTAGCCTATATATAAACACAAATATCAGTCTTATGCACTGTGTCTCAATCAGCACTGAAGCCTGAATTTGAGCACAGTGTGTGCCCCCTTGCTACCTCTGCTGATATAAAAGAGAATTGCAGGCTTGGAGAAAAAGATAGCAGCCACAAATACACAGACACACACAGAAATACTGCTAAAATGCTTTATACTAACTCGATTTTGAAAATGTACAAATGCTGGGTGGTAGAACGCACATATCTAGGAAAAGTCATGAAAGGAGGGTCCTGAAATGTGATCGAGTGCAAAGGTAAAAAAAAAATGTACTCACTGGTGCTGTTTAACACCTCACGGCTGATTAAGTGTTAACTCGCGCTTTTATTTTGAAGACGCGAAAACGGAACCGGAAGTCTATAATATCAGAATGTGCCTCTTGTTGTCTTTCAGAGTCAGAGAACAGATACCAAACTGCCGACATGTTTGCTATAATTATATGACTTGGCAGTAGGTAGTCATCACTCAATGCTCGTCTCATTTACAGAACAGCATGGGTTGCTTGCACTGTTTGATCGCGTCATAAAAAATTAACGTCTCACATTGGCGAACATTCACACGGAACACGGAATGGCCGAACTCCGACTGTGCTGTAAAGTGGGTGGAGTATGGACTCTGCACATGCGATAGTATGTGTACTAGTTAGGGTTGCCACCTTTCAGTCAGAGAAATAAGTCCCTTATATAAGTCCCCCTCGCAGTAGGGGCCCCGCTCCTCGGGACCACGACCACCACGGGCCCAAGGGCGGGGTGGGGGCCCCAGTGCTAGTAAATCATAAGTTAAACATCGTTTCAATAAAGCATTTAGATTCATACTTAAAGTTTCAAGTGCTTTATTAACACTGACTGAACGTATCTTAATACAAAATGTATTAAACAAAAAGCATTAGCATACAGTATATGCACCATAACTTAACTCAATAACTTACAATTAAACAAAGCTTTGCCACTTTCAAATATAGTGCAACAATGGTTGTGCAAATAATAATTTATGAAACTATAAAACTACAAAACATTCAACAGTCATCATTCAATCATGTGCAGCAGTAGACAGGGTTTAACAGTTGAGCTCTCTCTCTTCTCCTCATTGTGTTACTTATTTTTCCTGTGAAAACAGTTAACACCTCTCTCTCTCTTCCTCACTGTGTGTATTTCTTTTTCCAAGTGTACTTCTGATCACTCCTTGCAGCACTGAGCAGCTGTTTGTCTTTCAAAACAATGGAGTAAAACTCTGAACAGGACAGCTCAAAGTTGAGTGATCAGCAGCTCACTCCTCATGAGCTCCACAGAGCACCTGTTCCTGCAGTCACTCCATTTGCTGGTCATTCTGGAAAAGATCCTTTCCACATATCCAGTGGATGCTGGGACGCTCAGGATGTGGCTGATGACGGACAGCATGTTAGGCAGGTCAGCTGCTTGAAAGATAGCCACCCACCTGGCAGCCACAGCTTTGGACTTCCACTCATCTTCTGCACCCTGAGCCCCTTCAAAGTGGCATTTGCTGTGGTGCATTCATCATATAGTTCATCCATATTGACTTTATGGATGAGGTTGATCTTATCAGTGATCCTCTCAATATCACTGAAGGTAGCCATTCCATGGTGCAGAGAAAGAGATTGCAGGGAGAACAACCAGTTGTTCTCTGAAAAGTCAAACCATTTCTCAACATATGAGATTGCTGTGTTAAGAAATGCAGTGAAATCTGCCCATGCCTTGTTTGCATCATGTGGAAGGAGACGCTGCAGCTTCACTTTGGTTAAGTAGCCATAGAAATGGTCGTCTCGTCTTTGTGCGAGTTTTTGCTTGAAGTTATCCATGATGGAATATAACTCAACACAGGTGGTTGAATTGCTTTCCATCTTCTTAACAACTTCCTCAAAGAGGGAGAGGATATTGTTGCAGAACAGGAGGTAAACCTCCACAATGTCAGGGTCTTCCCCAGTTGAGTCTTCACTGAGATTTAACAAATCTCTGATCTGTCTGGGACACTCATCCCCCAGGCTGAGACTTGAGAGCAGTCCAGGTTTGCATAAGCCGGGTGATGGCTGGATTGAGGGAGAGCCACCTTGTTGTGACATGTCGTAGAATCTCCCTGAATTCCACATCACAAAATTCACAAAACTCTTTGAGGGATTCTCTTCGTTTGGCTGATACGGAGAAGTGCCCATAGACCTTCAGCACAATGTTTTCGACATCTACAGTGAGCTGGTCCAGAGCATGTTTCACTGTGTTGTGCATAATGTGGGCATGACAGTTCCCTCGCAGCAGATCCTTTTGCTTTTTCTTCAGGTTTGTGAAGACAGAGTTGTGGATTCCATAATTTACATTAGTATTGTCTGCACTATATGCTGTCACTTGATCTAATGATAAGCCAAATTTATCAAGTGATTCTTGTATGGAATCTATAATCCCAGCGGCTGACTCATCTGCATTCTCTATGAAGTCAAGCATTCTGTTGGTGACCCCAGTTTCTGGCTGAAAGAATTGTACAGCAAGGGGAAACTTTAGGTTATTTACATAACCCCGGTTCTCTGAGTAGTATTCGTGAGTATCTCACTATGGGGAACGCCCCCTGCGTGACCTCATCAGAAACTGAATTACACTGCGCCAGCCCATTGGCTGGCCCAGGCGACGCTTGTGTTTACACAGTATGCATACTGCCTCCCAGAATGCATTTCGCCGGGAGCGGCGAATTTAAACCTCCATTTTAAACCTCCATTAGCTAAAACCTGTACTTTTGGTTTTACAAGTGTTAACATGTCATTTTATAAAGTTTTAATATGTTTTCAGGCAAGAAAGTAACCATATATATTCCCAAAATGTGTCCAGTTTACCAAAATAACCTTTAATTTTTTTTAAACGCAATTTTTTTTGTGTACAATTGGTCCTCTCAACCATACGAACACAGCGTTTTCACTCACATAAACTGAGATTTCACTAAACGGATAAAAAAAGTGAAGAAAATATCTGATTGAGTGGATAGGTGTGTTATGTTAAACGGAGCTGGTGTTGATGCAATGACGTCAAGAGCAGGGTTGCCAGATGGGATTGACAATTTACAGTCTAACGACCAGTCTATAACCTCTAAATCAATCTATAACCTCTAAATATTTGGCTGGGCCAAATATTATTGGTGATGGGCCAGCAATGGCCCACGGGCCGCCTATTGCCGACCCCTGCTCTAGTAGATGCTCTTGTCTGCCTGATGTTTTCAGAGCACAGTGATACAAACTCTGTCAATGGTAGAGGGGCAAGATTGTGAGTCATTTTGTACAGTAGACAGGAGGTTGCAAGGTGAACAAAATTATCAAAAGACAGGAGATTCAACTTTATTGGCAAAGAATACCTCTGTGTCATTGGCTGCTATAGGCATAAAAGGAGAGAAACTCATGGTGTGGCCCCCATCTTCCCCTGACCTCAACCCTATTGAGAACCTTTGGAGCATCCTCAAGCAAAATATATATGAGGATGGGAGGCAGTTCACATCAAAACAGCAGCTCTGGGAGGCTATTCTGGCATCCCGCAAAGAAATTCAAGCAGAAACTGTCCAAAAACTCACAAGTTCAATGGATGCAAGAATTGTGAAGGTGATATCAAAGAAGGGGTCCTATGTTAACATGTAACTTGACCTGTTAAGATGTTTTTGTTTGAAATAGCTTTTGATTTCAGTAAATATGACCTCCTAATATGACCTCCTAACCCTAAATTCATCAAATTACCATTTTTAGTTCTTTACAACCTATAAAATGTTTTGAAACTCTGTTGTGCATAATAATTTGGAACAGTGCATTTTGAGTTTTTTATTTAAAAAAAAAATACTGTTATCATTGGGAGGTTTGTTCAATACAATTTGAATTATACTCTAACGGTTGATGACTTGAAAATTATACTGATTGTCATTTGCATCGACTATTTAGGAAAATCTGAGAAAAATATCATTTGCATTATAATTTGGAACGAGGTGTACAAAGGGGGAAATAAGTATTGAACACATCAACATTTTGTCCAGTAAATGTATTTCCGATGAGCCTATTCAAGTGAAATCTGCACCAGACTTTGGTATTAACTCAAACAATTCAGACAAAAAATCTAAACATGTAAATCCATATGTAAATAGAGTTATGTCTAATTAAGTGGAATGAAACAGGAAACAAATATTGAACACATTAACTGAAATTAATTCAATACTTAGTGGAGAAGCCTTTGTTTGTAATGACAGCTTTGTTGTAATTTCCCCCACTGTATGTCTCCAACCTTCTCTCATCTCTCCGATACCTATACTGCCGCATGCACAGCCTAAACTGCTTAACATATTAACTTCAAATCAGCTTTTAAATGTCCAGACTTGTGTAACTTGAGTTGGTAGAAAAACAACTGTTTTATTTAAATGTTTTCACTTTTCATTTATAATCTTCTCTTGATACTTTGAAGGTTATACCACCAAACCTGTGGAACTGTTCCTAGGCACATAGTGCCCTCCACAATTATTGGCAAAGATGAGTAAAAATGGTTATTACAAAAATCACCTTTTGATGAATTAGCTTAATGTCACAGTGAAAAAAACAAAAAAAACTCCAACCTTTAATTGAAGTACATTTATTCAGAGAAAAAAACAAAAACCATGTGTGCCACAATTATTGGCATTTAATACTTTGTACAACCTCCCTTTGCCATTAAAGCAGTAAGGCCGAGGCAAATCTGAATGGCTTGTGAATCGCATACACAAAATATGTGAAATATACAAAAAAACTGAACAAATTGCTTCATTTCACCGTTTCTGTGTTAGTAGGGTCATCAGAGACCCAAATGTCTAGTCTAGAGTTTTGCATAATCTGGGCTCTTGGAAGTTGTGAATACTAGATGCTTATCCCAAACTTTAAACACTAACTAACCAATTGTTTTTTAAGTATGATTTTCAGATATAAATGTGAAATATGCCATGAAATCCTTCATTGAATTACAGTAGAATGGTAAGCCAAGTCCAAGTGCCCACAGTTTACACATTATTCACAAAAACACTTTTGACCAAATACAACTGGATGTGGCTCCACCTTGACCACCTAATTTAATCCAGATATTGATTAATCACTATACAATAATGGAATATCATGAACCTGTGAACAAATAACCATGTGTGGTAGAGTCCAGTTAAATTATTGTTGGTTATTTTCATTAGAAAATATCAACATCGATATTGTCATTAAAAGGCAGACGTGCACAGGTGACCTCATCCCTCTCTTGCTCATCCTTCCTGAGAAAAGAAATCGATGTATGAGCTACAGTCAGCTGCTTGCATCAGGCGCCACTCCTGTTGGCGTTCTTTGAGCCTGCATGCTGTAGGCCCAGGCTCGGTCCACACCTGCTCCTTCAGTCCTGCATGGAGTCCAATCGCGGAAGGGAAACCGACCAGCAACGACCATGGCATCATCTGGAAGCTCGGCCTCTAACTTCTTCTGAAGTAAAGACAGCTAGAACAACCATAGAAAGGCAAATCAGAAGCCATGTGAGCACAAGATGCTTTTGTCAAGACAGTAAGGTAATATGCAAATGATGCAGGAATTGAACCCTAAATACAGACACCAGTGGCACAACTTACTGAGCAAAGAGCTTGACCACTAAGGCCCTATCCGATTTCCCTTTTTGCTTTTTTACCCCTACTCCTCGTTTTGGAATGCCACTCGCTTTTCGCCTTGCCCCTCGGAACAGAGTCACAAGGGGTAATGGTTGAAAATGTTCCCCTATGAAACGGGATAACCCTTCAAGACCCTGATACGTCATCAGTAGCAGCATAGAAAAGCATGGATGATTGGGATTTGTTCACAACTTGAACAAGTTTCATGCTATCAATCGATCAAACAACTCATCAAATAAAAAAGAACTATGCTTCATCACCAGGCAAGTTCATGACAGAATAGCTGTGCTCTGTAGGCTAGCAACCCGTGCTCCTTCCCTGCCAGTCTGCACTGATATTAGAGGAGCGGTAACAAGTGCAACAACTTTGCGGCTGAACTTAAGTTAAATTTCGGGCGTCATATGCCATCAAAGGGGGGAAATGCGACATGGAAACATGTCAAAATGCAGGACTATCATGCACAAATCAGCCTTAAAACGTTGTAATGTTAGATAGATAGCTAGAGACATCTGCAAGATTTTTAAAAAAAAACCCGCTTACAGTAAAGGTCTATAATACACTGAAATTAATACAATGTTTTTAAAAAAATCTTTATTAACGAAGAAAATAATTACATTTGTGGTTTCCTGCTTCCTCTTTCCTCTTATTTTGCTCCTTCCACTATTGATGATTCACAAAGCATTCTGGGATTTCATAACACTGTCTACGTTCGGAGTCTGGTCCTTAAAAACCTCCATTTGGATATATGTGGCCCTACCGTTACATGAAAACAAGAATTGTGACAACCCTACCATACACATGAACGCGCAAAACGGAGGGGTAGAGCTAAAATGGAGGGCCAAGGGGTGAAATGAGATTGGGCCTTAAGCTCAGTATCAGCACTGGGCATTGTATGAGAATTACTTACCACACTTGGTGCTAAAAACACTGTGACATTCTTACAACTGGTCAAGTTGACCTGCAATGACACACAATATACATGTTATTTGCAACATACGCAAAACTGCCTCAATAGTAAAAACTAGTGCAAACTAAAAAGTACTTGTTTGCATCTTGTTTGCATGTTGTAACTAGTTGAAACGGAAAATAAATGTGCACCCTCAGCAAAAATAAATCTATGGTACATTGCAGGGTCAAACTGGGGAAACTGCATTAACAGCAAGTAATTGGACAGTGAAGCATTTTCTTTTCTTCTTCTTTCGGCTCTATACTCCAACATTTTGGATTTAAAATCAAACAATTACTATGAGGTTAAGGAACAGACTGTCAGCTTTTATTTAAGGGTATTTTTTGTTGGTTTTACTATTCAGATGATGTGAAGTAACACACCTGACTAACACCTATCCAGTCAATTGTCCCATTACTTTTAGTGGGCTGAAATACTGGGAAATACTGGCATGTTCATGTTCTATCAGCATGTTGTGATGTAAATCTAGCTAACACCATGTTCTTTGTTGTTAGCCAGCTAGCTAGCTAGCGTGTTGGAGCACAGTCAAGATTGCCATTTTAGAAATGTAATTGCCATTACACAATTAAATTGCCATTAGACAATTATTTCATAATTGTTACAAGCCTAGGCAAGGCACTGAATCCCAAATTGCTCTCAATGAGCGCTGTATAAGTCGGTCCATTTACCATGTATTACTTACACAGGGCACTTTGTATCGTGAATTGATATGACCATTTCTGATAAAGCTGGTGAAAGGGGGAACAAGTCGGCAACCGATGTTCGGACTTCTCTGGAAAAAAATCTTAATTGGACAGGAACATTTAAGCTCATTTGTGGGTGGTGACTTAATTTATTTCAAATCACCTTTAAAAGAGAATTGATTCAAAACACATTGTTTTACTGCAACATTGTTGAAAATCAATGACACACTCGCTAGTCAAGCCAAAAATATGGCAATGCAATGGATTCAGTGAGTTTTTCAGAATTTGGTTGGTTGCCGACTTGTTCCCCCGTTCACCAGCTGCCGTGACGACAGAACAGGAAATCCCAGATGATGTATTTAACAGAGGTCTCTGGGTGTGTCACCTTCCAGAGGTCTTCCCTCAGATAAGTCACTTTTCCATGATGTCCTGCTCTCCACGCCCGGAAGTACGCCAGACGAACCAGCCATGGGTTGAGTTCATATCCCACCGTGGGACTGAAGCCCTGGAGGTGTGCCTCCAGCACCTGAACAGAAACAGAACACACACAACATGTGTTTTGTTGTGTTGTCGACTGTCGCTGAGCAAGGAGCAAGATCCCAAAGCCTATCTGTAAGTAAATCTGTAATTACGGCTGTATGCAATGTATGTGACAAATAACATTGGATTTTATATACGTCCCGTGAGAGCTTCCGCATAATGAATACGTGCAGATTTACAGGGATCGGTGCATGTGGGAACACAAGCATGGACTCTAGACTTGTGCAAAATACATATTATTCATATTTTTTTTAACAGAAAGCTAGGTTTGCTTTGCACTTCGGCGATTATTCCATTGCAGTGTTTCCTCTACATGCATTTCATCGTGGCGGGCCGCCACGATGGAATTTCCTCCGCCACCATTCAGATTTCTCAAAAAAAAAAAAAAAAATGTAGGCCGCTTTTCAGACCTTCACATCGCTAGACACACCCACAAGCGCGAAGCGACGCGCTTGCAAAACTGTTTTGTGATTGGTCGAATACATCTAGGCTGCGTGTAGTCTACAAACTACTTCAAATGTTACAATATGCGCGACGACGGTGCTGGATCCTGGATCTGTGCATCGGTGTGCAGGAAGAACACTGAGCAGGCGCCAGACCAGACTAGATGATCGTGGAGTGAAGATATTATGAAAGTGTACGTGCTTGTCGATCACCCGTCGCATCGCGTACGCTTTAATAATCTCTTCACTCCACAATCATCTAGTCTGGTCTGGCGCCTGCTCCGTCTGTTTTTCTTCCTGCACACAGGTAAACAGATCCAGAATCCAGCAGCGTCTTCGGGCTCGCGCAAACAAACCCGGCGAATTTTTTTACTTGCCCCAGGCAAGCGTTACTGTTGAACCCTGCTGATACATGATTCTTCCCTGCACATTGACAATGTTTTCTCTCTCCTCTTTCTTCTGCGTTGTGAAGGGATCCACTGCAGCGTACACGAAAAGCGGCTACTGTGTCAACCGCTTCCCATAATAGTTACAACAACCATAAAGCCTCCATAATGATAATGAAAAGAAGGGGAGACGAATTTTTTATTGACAACGGAATTACATGCTGGAAAAACATGCAGACACAGACAATAAGAGACACACGGGAGAAGTACGGGAAAACATTTTATTTTTTTTGGCCATCCTCGAGTTTTGGCTGAAATTACGTCGTTGTTTTGAGCGCGCGTGCGCGTTTCATGCGCGTGCACGCGGAAAAAATCGCGAGCGCGCGGTCAACGCTACCCGCCACCATTGTAAAAATTCCTGGAGGAAACACTGCATTGGTTCCTTTATGATGGGTGAGGTTGAATCAGGCACTTTTACTGATATTTGAAACCATTTAAAATAACAGTTTTGGTCAAGACTGATACACACTTACAATCCTGCCGTCTCCGGAGCCCAAGTCCACAAGGGTTCCCTGTCGGCCTTTCAGCAGCTTCATCACATTCTGTACCTGGGCCTTGCTGGCGGGCAGATAAGGCACCTGCATGGAATTAGACAATTCACTGTAGCTACCATCAGTCATATGGGGACAGTTTTTTTAGAATGTCTTTTAATCTGGATCAGAATGATCCTGATTCTTCTTTGCTATCCAGGATCAGATCGAGCTGGCTGATTTCCCCTATACGACTCAATCAGCCAGATAGATCTGACCCTGGATAGCAAAAAGAATACTCTACATCAAAGTCCTATCACAATGCAGCCAGGAAGTCAAGATAAATGGTGTAGCCTATTTTAATTCAAGGTGCAAATGCGAGCTGACCAGACATGGTCATCCATCCAATCACAACTTATGCATGTTAATTCAAGGTGTAGGCCTAAATGGGGTTTTACTAGAGGCACATACCCCATTAGCTAAAAATAGCCTATAGCCCAATGCACACGGTGTGCTATGCGATATTGTCGCACGACAACATTCGATTCTCCATTCACACCCACACACTTCGGTGGTGTGAATTGAGAATCGAATGTTGTTGTGCGACAAAATCGCACGCTGTGTGCATTGGCCTTATGACAGAATCTAAAAGGGAAACAGAATCCAAAAGCAGGATGTTTTCTATCTGGATATGCTTTGAAACATTGACCCCAGAACCCTCTCATTCAACCATAGACCCCAGAACCTTCTCATTCAACCATAGCCTAAATTAACTTTTACCTGTAATCTCAGAGGGACTCTTCGGAACCCTGGCATGAGCACTCCCACCCACATGGCATAGACAGCGAGCCCTGTACCAGCAGTGATCTGGACAAGGCCCCAAGCGCCCAGACGTCTCTCCTTGAACTCTGCAAGGATCTCATCTGGACTGTCCTGATCCATCACTGTAAACCAGAACACTATCTTGCGGGGGAAATTGCAACAGTTTCAATTGAAACATCTTTCTTTGGCTGGATTACCCAACACCACTGTACTTGGACAGGCTTCACAACTCATCACAGTTTGACTGTTTTACTCCAGACAATTTGCCCAGCCTGCACTTGTTGACATCCGATTGATTGACAGTTCAACTATTAACACATTGCAGCTTCAGCTGCGTCTTGGCTTTCAGACAGAGAAAATGGGGCAGTAGTCCTTGGGCCAAACCATTTTTCATTACCGAATTCTGGGCAAATTCTAGATGTGATTTTGTTATTCCTATACATCCCTAGATTATGTTTTGATATGATAGACCTTTTGGTTTGGCAGCTTATTAGTGGTTACAGCCGTAGAGCTACGAAACTATCCCCCGAGTAGGTAGTTACTGCTCTAAAAACCCACTGCGTTCCCTTATACCACACGTAACATGAGTCGCTAATAAACATAACTCACCGTCAAGCAAAGAGAATGATCCGCTGTGCGGCAAATGAGTTAGCTGTGCTCTCTGAGCTTTCAAAAGTGGAACTCCGCCTACCTACTTCCGGTTAATATCTGTAAATCAGATGTCTTCAAAATAAGAGTGCCCAAATTAAACTTGCTTGGTAAATGGTAAATAGGGATCAAGGAACCACAAACAATATGCTAATTATCTGAACTACTATATATATTAAATATATATTGCGTATAATATTCGGCATAGTATTGCCCCAGAAGGGTTTGTAATTTTTCTAATATCTTAATTGCCCTGATGAAATAGTATTGCTCCAGAGTCCAGAATAATGGACTGCACGGATATATCTTTCAATAATTCCAACTCATCTCTAGTACCCCTCTATTAGGCCACACCTCTAGAATATGAATGCCATCAAAATCAGAGTAGCAGAGCATGAGAGATTAGTTGAAATTATTGAAAAACATTTCTGTACAGTTCAGTTTATACAAATATAATATGCATGCTTAGAAATAATTAACAATAATAATAATTATTATTATTATGATTATTCATATTATTATGTGTACACCAATATGTAATATTGTAAAGATCATAAAAAACATTTGCAAAATTCTATATAGCCTACCTACTTTATGTTCAGTAATTGTGCCCCACCGATAAAACCAGAGCGAGGACGATAATTCAGTCTCGGTCAGTTCGTATGCTTCTTCTCAGACACTATTAGGACAATTTTTATGAAACTTGGGTGAATAATGGGTCATGAAATTACACTAATTAGCACAATTTTGACAAAAAAAACGGTGAAAGATGTGCCTTAGATGCGCTATAGAGATTGTTTAGGAGTTTCGAGGTGACGTCATGAAACACATTATAATAAAGGCATACAAAGGCATGTAACCTAACACATTTGGGAATCATATTTTGAGAAATCAATGCAAAGGTGTAAGAAGCATGACTGATAATGAATCAAATACGCAGTCCAGATTCCTGTAACTTCAGGTACAGTAGTATAAAACACAGACAACCAGAATGTCATAGTAAAACGTTTATGAATAAATGTCCTGCTTTATTCACAGGTTTCTCCATCACCCTCCTTGTATGGAGGAGAGCTACATCATTCGTGCTGGACGTTTACTGTATAGGGTTAGGGTTGCAAAGAGAGAACGTTTTATTTTGAAGTCGCAAAAACGGAAGTCATAACGGAGCTAGATGCAGCTCAGATAACTACAACCTTGCACCGTTTTAAATGACCGGAGAAACGAGTCCGTCCACTGAGTGCGCCGTACGTTTAGTTTCCATGGAACATAAACGTTCCACATGCATGGATAACATCAGATTAGCTCTATTCTCCCCTGACACACACACCCTAGTAGCTACATAGCTTTAGGTTATTTACATAACCCCGTTCTCTGAGTAGTATTCGTGAGTATCTCACTATGGGAACGCCCCCTGCGTGACCTCATCAGAAACTGAATTACACTGCGCCAGCCCATTGGCTGGCCCAGGCGACGCTTGTGTCACGAGGGACGGGACCCTCCGCCTATTCATAGATTTCACGTGACGTCACAGCATAGTGGAAACGCCCACCTGACGGGCAAAAGGCACTTTTTGCGGGCAAAACCCACGGGCAAAACCCACTTTTTGCGGGTTAATAACTTTGATTTCCCGTGGGTTAGGAAAATAATTCCAACGTGTCCGGATAGAGTAGAAGACAGGGAATCCAACACTATTTGAATGGAGTCGATCCTCCACTCCTATCACCGTGGACACAGCAAGGAGCGAATTCCCGGATATAAATATTCCCTCGCCTCGCTGACAGCGGGAGTTGGGAGTTTCGTCCAGCAGCCGGTGAACGCCCGGTTGATCGAGTTTCATATTAAAAGTATATCTTCTCGGGGTGTCAGCGCGGTGGTTAAGGGCTCAAAATGACCGTATACTGATGGTGAATTTAGCAATAATAGTCTTATGTTTGTACCACCTCCATAACCGGTGTTATTCACGGGAAAAGCCGGTCAAGGAGGCACCCTTTGCAGGTCAATAACTTTGATTCTCCGGGGGTTAGGAAAATAATTCCAATGTGTCCGGATAGAGTAGAAGACAGGGAATCCAACACTATTTGAATGGAGTCGATCCTCCACTCCTATCACCGTGGACACAGCAAGGAGCGAATTCCCGGATATAAATATTCCCTCGCCTCGCTGACAGCGGGAGTTGGGAGTTTCGTCCAGCAGCCGGTGAACGCCCGGTTGATCGAGTTTCATATTAAAAGTATATCTTCTCGGGGTGTCAGTGCGGTGGTTTAGGGCTCAAAATGACCGCATACTGATGGTGAATTTAGCAATAATAGTCTTATGTTTGTACCACCTCCATAACCGGTGTTATTCACGGGAAAAGCCGGTCAAGGAGGCACCCTTTGCAGGTCAATAACTTTGATTCTCCGGGGGTTAGGAAAATAATTCCAACGTGTCCGGATAGAGTAGAAGACAGGGAATCCAACACTATTTGAATGGTGTCAATGCTCCACTCCTATCACCGTCGTGTATCTTGATAGTTCTTCATGAGTGAGGTGGTCTAAATAGTAGGCAGCCATGTTGAGCGATGTTGCTATGATACTTTTTGCCCGTCAGGTTGGTGGTTGCTAGGGAAGAAACCACGTGACTGAAAGCTATGAATATAAAGCGTACACACAGCGTCTGTCGTCATTCAAAACAAGCAACCTCTTTCTCGCTTCTAAAGCAAGGAGGGTGGTCCGGTGAGATACTCACGAATACTGAATGAATGGTCTTTATTGTCATTGCTATAGTACAGGTACCAAACAACGAAATTTAGGAGGGGTGGCTCCCCTGGTGCTAGGAAAGAAGAAAAAAACAAGAAGGGAAAGGAGCTGGTTTACATAAATAAAGGCTATGTACACTATCCACTATACTATACTGTACAGATAGACGACTAGGGTTGTCATATTGCACATAGTGTTATTGCACATTCATTTAAAGTGTCGCAGTTTGCAGGCTTGAAATGTACATATTTGTGCCTCAGCACTACACCTGATTTTTTCAATCCAGCAGCTGCCATCAATCCGTCCAGACTGTCCAGGGCCCAGAACCTAGGTCTTTGCTGTGTTCAGGGCCTGGATGGCCCTGGGGTAGAAGCTGTTCTTCAGTCTGTTTGTCCTTGCGGCCATGGTCCTGTACCGCCTTTTCGAGGGCAGCCGGGCAAAGTGTTCGTACCCAGGGTGGGTTGGGTCTCTGGAGATCTTGGAGGCCTTCCTGAGACAGCGTGTGTTGTACAGCTCTTCCAGAGAGGGGAGGGGGGCGCCGGTGATCTTCTGGGCTGTTCTCACGACTCTCTGTAGCGCATTTCTCTCCGCGGTTGTGCAGCTGGAGAACCAGTTGCAGATGCTGTAGGTGAGGATGCTCTCCACTCCGCCGCGGTAGAAGGCCACCAGTATCTCCTGCTTGTTGTGTTCCTTCCTGAGGACTCTCAGGAAGTAGAGCCGCTGTTGTGCCTTCTTGATGGTGGCTGCTGTGTTGTTCTTCCAGGACAGGTCATCCTGTATGTGCACCCCCAGGAATCGGAGGGCTGAGACTCTCTCCACGCTCTCTCCGTCGATGAGCAGGGGCTGGACCTCAGACTTTTTCCTCCTGAATACCACGATGATTTCCTGGGTCTTTGACTTGTTCAGCAGCAGGTTGTTAACCTTGCACAGCTTGCTCAGCTGCTCTACCTCATCCCTGTACGCCGCCTCGTCACCCCCCGAGATGCAGCCCACCACGGTGGTGTCGTCTGCAAACTTTACGATGGAGTTGCTGGGGTGGACGGGGGTGAAGTCGTAGGTGTAGAGGTTGTAGAGGATGGGGCTTAGCACGCAGCCCTGGGGGGACCCAGTGCTGAGTCTGAGGGCCAAGGAGGTGTGGGAGCCCACCCGCACCCTCTGGGGGCGGTCGGACAGGAAGTCCTTGATCCATGCACATATAGAGTGTGATACAGCTGGGAGCAGGACAGAAGAAATGTTTTGTCCTGCTCCCAGCTGTCTGTCTACGAAGGTGTTTTTATTCACTGAATACTACTGGTGCTATCTTGTCAACTGGTGCCATCTTGTCCAGGGACTTCACCTTGTATCGATTATGAGACCTAAGAGTACTTGTGTACTCAGGCACATGTTCACACCCCTAGTGAAGACTTCTTATTGTGATAGAAGTCTGACAAAGCTGCTTCACCAACTCGCTCACCTTATATCAGGAGGACAGACTCCTCCTTTGAATTCCGGGGTGGTCCATAGACCTGTCACTCTTCATAGACAGACAGCTGGGAGCAGGAGACTCCACTCTCTCCTGCTTGTTCCTGTAATTCATACAGAAATACTCGCAGAGCTGCCAAGTCTCACGCAATCGCCGTGAGACTCATGCATTTCAACCAGTTCTCACGCCGCACCTCTATTTCTCACGGCGAGAACTAACAATTGTTTTACGGGACTTTTATTTTTTAAATTCCTTGAAAGAAAGCTACCGAACATGAGTTTCGTGGCATCTTTCTGCACGCGCGTTAACTTGAGTCTGCAATCGAAGCGGCAGGGGAGCGCTGATGGAAGAACCTGTGTTCACGCGAGCTGCAAGAACGTAGCAAGCAGTGTTGCCAGATTGGGCTACTTTTGGTCACACTGGACGGGTGGATTCGGCAGCTTTTAGACCGGTTGGGCTGGACATTGTCAATTCCGTCTGGCAACCGTGGTAGCAAAATATGTGCATACATTACAACATCGTATCTGGTAGCCTACTGGACTGGGTTGCACCAATTTGGCGTAAGTCATTACTAAATGCAGGCATTTAGTAGTTACTAAACCCCTAGTTGTTACTAGCTAGTTTCAAACTAGTTGTTTACTAATTTCGGTTGCACCACGCCAATCTTTTGCCAATCTTAGCTAGTAAATACTCAGTTTTGGTAACTGTTTTTTGTTTCTCTACTGTAACATAACCAGGTACATTAATAATAATAATAATAATTCACAATAATTACAATTTACAATACAAATACAACAATTGGGGGTCCCTCAAAAGAAATGTGGGCACGCTGCGCACGCACAAGATCAACCACCAAGCCCTCATTCTGACCCAGGAAAAACCCTGGTATGTACTGTATAACATGATAGCCATCTATGAGCAATGCACTGTATATAAGATGATGATCAAGGGTCTTTCTGCTGCTGACCAAGGGGCTGAGTCCTGTTGATGGGGCCCTCTTTTAGAGTCTGTAGGCTACTGTATTTGTTTATTAAGATTTCATAAATATGATTATTGTCTGAATTTTTTTCTTGTTTTATAAAATGTTAATTATTTTAATTTCTTGCGCTGGTTTATTATGAACAACATGTAAAATTGCAGGAAACTAGCACAAATAATTTGGTGGGAGAGAGGGGCCGCCGCTGCCAAAACGCTTTTGGCTCGCTCCACCGCCAAAAAAATCTCACTCCAAACTTTTGCTGAAACTTGGCAGCCCTGTCCTCGTTCGAGGAATCACCTGAGGCTTGAATTCAAATCCCGAGTTGCCTGATCGCCTGATTTATTTTAATCGCCGATATACTAATCAACGTTAGTGGAATAGCCTCCTGTTCTATAGGCTATGAATACATTTTGGTTGATTGATAGTTGTAGTGTAACGATCCTGTATGCGGCCCGTTAACAGCTCCACCAAGGGAGTTAACTCTCTTGGTATAGTGGTTAGCGCGGCCGTCGGTTATGCGGGAGATCGGGGTTCGACTCCCGCATGGGGCGAGTTACACTGTCAGTTCCCGTTCGCTACAGTATAATAGCTGAAACGTAATTTATATATATAAATACATTGATCTGCGGGGCTTGTATTCCCAGCACCACCAATAGACAGCATGGTGATGTACCTGAATTTGAATTAATATATTGGCGTAATACTGCGGTTGACCAGATGAGGTGCTATCATATGTATTACCTATGGGTGCTATACTACTACTTCTTCTTCTTCTATCGGATTTAACGGCAGCTTGCATTCTTAACGTTGCACTACTGCCATCTTCTGGATTTAGCCAAACCTACATACTGTAATATTTTGTTTGACCCATACCGTCGTATAGCATTCAAAAGCTCATTACTGACGAGTATCTATCAGGGTGTTACGGGACACTCGCACTTCACAGAAACATTATTTAATCAATATTTCTATCAATATTTTCACGACATGTCACATTTGGAGTCAAATGTAATTGTTGCTTGACTCCATGGGTCCGTATCGATACCTGTTTTGGATAATTTGTTCATTAATATGTAAAGTGTTGGTTTTTATTAAGTTGGTTAAACTAGGTAAGGTAAAGACTCAGGGGTTTTCCTGCATAGAGAATTATGAGGCGGCCGCCTCCGTCATATTTCTAGCCGCCTCCAGCTCTCAACAAAACTCTGCTGAGGACTCCCCAGCAACCCATGTTTGAGGTCTATCATTGAACCTGAACACCGTGTTGTTGAGGGGGCAATTTTACATTGAATGGTTAGAATGACACAACGCAGAGACGAGAGACATCTTTACCTGAACTATTCTCAGAGATCAATATCCTCCACCATAATCAATATCAATATCAGGACACTGACCCACTTCTAACAGGTCAATATCAGTGTGTGTGTGTGTGTGTGTGTGTGTGTGTGTGTGTGTGTGTGTGTGTGTGTGTGTGTGTGTGTGTGCAGGGCTTAAAGTTCTCCGGCACGGTGCCGGATTTCCGGCGCGGGGGAATTTTTTGCAAAAAATAAATTAAAAAATCACATGCTATTTGTTTACATCGTAATTTAAAGAGTCATCTTCAGCAAAGAGACAGTTCTGCCTACCAATGGTATCACATTGCTCAAGCCAACCAACGACTTCTAGCCAATCGGAGGCAGAGTAGTGGGGTGGGCTGTTTCAGTATGTCTTTTATTCAACTGCGGTTCTTTCCGCTCACGCCCACAATACAACAACCGGGTCGTACATGTAACATTATCAGGTCACCCCTAGGTGTCCCTGTAACACAGGCTACTAACATATGCCTATATGTAACATCTCCTTTCCTTTAGCTGTTTGCAAATTACATGCTTGCAACTCCGTCTGCAATTCCATTGACAATAACAATCCCAAACAACAACAATAGCATTACAACATTGCATTATTTCCCTTTTTTTTTTTTTTTTTTTCCAAAGTCATAAGTCCAGTCGTTGTGGCGGCCGTGACAGGCGACCACTCCGTGAGTAGACACCCTGGCCTGCCGTGGCAGGATCCCCCGGCGTCGCCGGTGCCCTTGGTGTACGAGGATGTACCTCGCCGCCTGTCTCCCCCCGACTTGAGACAATCCGTGTCTCGGCTGAGGCAGTCTCCCCAGCGACCTGGGTCTGGTCAGGACTGCTCCGCTCAGGCCGTAGAATGTCTGTCTGTTGCGCTTGAGCTGAGCGCTCTGCAACACGCAGATCCACTCGGTTGCGTCTGTACAGTGTGCCGTCCACATCCACCACGAACGAGCGGGGAGCGACTCTCTGGAGGCACTGGCCTCGTCGCCACCGCCCTGTGCGATCACCTGGCAGAGGCCTCATCCTAATGTGATCTCCAACATCCAGCTCTGGAAGGTCTCTGGCAGACGTGTCATAGAATGACTTGGCGACCCGCCGTTTCCACCGCAGCTTCTCTGCCACTCCGTCCACCACACGTGGTAGAAGCAGGCTGTCCGCGACGGGCAGTGAAGTTTTGAGCCTGCGTGCCATTAAGCGCTGGGCCGGGCTGCTGTCCAACCCCTCTGTGGGTGTGTTGCGCCAGTGAAGGATGGCCATCCACGCATCCGTGCCATCCAATTTCGCCCGCTTGCAGAGTGACTTGACAATCTTAACGGCCGACTCAGCCTTGCCGTTGGATCGAGGATGTCGGGGTGAGGATGTGACATGGGCAAACCCCCAGCTCGCTGCAAACTTCCTGAACCGTTCGCATGCAAACTGTGGGCCGTTGTCCGAGACCACCCTCTCTGGCTGCCCATAACGTGCAAACTGAGCTTTGCAGCGCGTGATGAGCGTGTCAGCAGACAGATCTGGCAGCTGGTCGATTTCCCAGAAATCCGAATACTGGTCCACAATGATGAGAAAGTCCTTGCCCGCATATGAGTAGACGTCCATACTCACTGCCTGCCACGGGCGCACCGGTATGTCATGCGACATCATCGGTTCCTTCTGCTGGACCCGTGCGTACTCATTGCATGCGGAGCAGTTCGCCACAAAGTCCTTTATCTCCGCTCTCATGTTCGGCCAGAAAAGCGTATCCCTGGCCCGTCTGTAACACGCCTCCCCACCAATGTGGCTAGCGTGTATGCGTTTGAGCAGCTCAGATCTCATGGCTTTTGGTATGACGACGCACTGTCCCCTGTACAACGCTCCGTCTTGAACATTCAGCTCGTCTCTGAAGGGCCAGTATTCCCGCACTGCCAGCGGAGTGTCCTCTTTAAAGTCTGGCCAGCCACTGAGGATCACAGATGCCAGCTCCTGAAGCACATCATCCGTCTCTGTGTGCTGCACAATCTGGTGGAATCTGAAAGCCGTAACGTCCAGGTGCTGCGCCTGGTCCGGCTGTGAATACCCGGCCTGGGTGCTGTTCACGGCGCACACAGCATGCTGCACGTACGGGGTGTCAGACCCACGGCACGGGGGCGTGGCCCTGCTCAGAGTGTCGCTGACATACATCTCGGGGCCCGGCTTGTACACAACATCCAGATTGTAGCTTTGCAGCTGCAGCAACATGCCTTGTAGACGTTTCGGTGCGCTCAGGAGGGGCTTCTTGAATATTGTGATAAGCGGCTTGTGGTCTGTTTCTGCAGTGATAGCCTCCCTGCCATACAGGTACTGGTGGAATCTCTGGCAGGCAAAGACTATGCTCAAACACTCCTTCTCAATCTGAGCATAGTTTTGCTCTGTCGGCGTTAGTGCCCTCGATGCAAAAGCCACCGGCTGTCCCCCTTGTAACAAACAGCCCCCCAGCCCGGTCATGCTGGCGTCGCTCTGGACCGTGACAGGCTTTGTGATATCATAGTACTTGAGGACGGGCGTGCAGGTGACCATACGCTTCACTCCGCGCACTGCATCTTCGTGTTTGGGCAACCAGTGCCACATGACGTCCTTATCCAAGAGCCTGCGGAGCGGCTCACAGACCTCCGAGAGCTTTGGCAGAAACTTTGCAAGGTACGTCACGAACCCAATAAAGCGCTGCACTGCTTTCACGTCGGTGGGTGTCGGCATTTCCAGCACGGCCCGTGTCTTCTCTGGGTCGATTTTCAGTCCCTCCGAGGACAGAATGTGGCCGTGGAAGTGTACGGCTTTGAGTTTGAACTGTAGCTTGCGTTCACTCAGCCTGAGTCCCACTGCTCTGCATCGTTCCATGAGAGCACTCAAGTTTCTGTCATGGTCCAGTTCGGCCTCGGCATCCGTATCGCCACACCCGACCACCAGGATGTCATCCGCGATCGGTTCGATGCCGGCCAGGCCCGATAGCAGCTCGTGTTGCTTGCGCTGGTAGATCTCAGGCGCTACTGAGACTCCGAAAGGGAGCTTGAGCCATCTCATCCGACCCCACGGTGTCCAGAAGGTCGTCAGACGGCTGCTCGCGTCGTCAAGCTTGCACTGTAAAAAGGCATCACGAGCGTCTGCCAACGTGAAGAGGCGAGCCTTGGGCAACTTGTACAACACATCTTCCAGCGTAGGCATATGGTAGTGAGACCTCAGCAGCGCTCGGTTGAGAGGCTTTGGATCGATACAGATTCTTATTTTCTCTGGCTTTGCGACAGTCACCATGTTACTTATCCATGCTGTCGGCTCAGTCACCGGCTCAATGTTGCCGACCTTGACATGTCTGTCCAGTTCCTCCTTGACTCTCGCCTTCAGAGCCACTGGAACATTCCTCGGCGCGCACTGCACCGGCGTCACATCAGGATCCAGCTCGAAGTGTATCTCGCCCGGGACTGACTCGATTGGGTCATTGAAGACGTCATGATAGTCTCTCAGCAGCTGATCTTTGGTGAGGGGCACAGATTGGCTTGCATCAACTGTGTGGAGTTCATCTGGAACGGTGAAGGATACGAGGCCCAGACGTTCGCATGTGCCCCCCCCGAGAAGAGGCTTTTGCTCTGTGTCGACTATTTCAAATGTGAGGTTGTGCTTTTCTCCCCGGATGACACATTCAGTGTGGAATTTCCCCAGTGATGGCATGATTTCCCCAGAGTATAACTTTAACTTGGCTGCGCTCGGGCCTAGCGCCGCTCTGGGTGACAGCTTCTCTTTAATCTTGCGGCCCATGACATTGCAGGTGGAGCCTGTATCCAGCTGACACTGTTGCCTTTTCTTATTCAGGCATAGATTCACAAACCACTTGCGCCCCTGCTGGGCCTTTGCAGTATTGACACATTCAGTTACTAGAAACAGTCTATCATCAGTATCTGAGTCATCTTCTCTTTGCTCATCATTTTCAAGCACATTCACTTTTTTTATTTTGTCAGCCTTGCTGCCAGCCTGGCATACCTTGGCAAAGTGATTTGCTATGCCACATATCCGGCATGTCTTACCGTAGGCTGGGCACTGCTCCCTGCCCCGTTTGTGGCTGCCTCCACAGTATTTGCAGCTCCACTGTGGCTCTCTCTCCGCTGGCGCTGTTTTCCTTTGATGTGCGCGCCTCTCACTCTGCCTGTCCGCGGCATTCACATTGTCCGTCTGTGCTAGCGGGGCCATCACTCTCATGTGTCTCTCGGTTAGCTCAGCGAGCCGGCAGATTTCAGTCGCTGTGTGTAACGTCAACTCACGTTCGCGTAGCAGACGCCTCCTGGTGCCCTCACTCGCAACACCCAGCACGAGCCTATCACGAACCAGCTCGTCCTTCAGCGCACGGTATTCGCATGACGATGCTCTCTCCTTAAGCCTTGTCAGGAAACTGTCTATTGGCTCATCAGCCTCTTGTTTGCAGCTTCCAAACATGTACCTCTCATAAATGACGTTTCTCGCCGGTTTGAAGTAAACCCCCAAAGCGTCCATAATCGCTTTTGGGTCCTTCTGTTCATCCTCCGTCAACGTGAGGCTATGTGTGTACACATGACGGCACTCACTTCCCATCAGCCGTCTCAGCGTGGCTGCCTTGACCAGCTTCGACTTCTCGCTCAGTCCGGTAGCGAGCAAAAAGTCCTCAAACTCCGCACGGAAGACTTCCCAGTTTTTCACCAGATCACCAGCCATGCGCATACCATCGGGCGCGGGGATGCTGTTGCTTGCCATGGCGTTTTATTCCTTTAAGCGTCTTTATTTTATTTTTATTTTTACTTAGACCCCACTTCTGACACCATGTTTCAGTATGTCTTTTATTCAACTGCGGTTCTTTCCGCTCACGCCCACAATACAACAACCGGGTCGTACATGTAACATTATCAGGTCGCCCCTAGGTGTCCCTGTAACACAGGCTACTAACATATGCCTATATGTAACATGGGCCTTAAGAAGTTTGAATGAGTGTAATGTTAGCTTGTAGAGACGTTCGCTTTTAGCAGCCCGCTATCTCGCTAACTTTAGTAAGAGTCTATTAAAATGGAAGCCAAGTTTCTTAAACCTGGCGAAGACACAGCTATACTAGAACGAGGAGTAAGGAATAAATGGCGCTGGGCATGGATAGAGGAGAGTAGTGACGGAAAGCCTTATGGGACGTGGTGCCTCAAACTGAGGGAGCCGGGTGCTTGCTTCTGTACGCCGTGCTCAAAGAAACTTGGCTACGGCAGTATAGTATATACCAGTGGAGGCTGGTGACTTCCAGAATTGAGGAGGCCAATTTATTTAGTTTTTGCAGTAATTTGATATGGAAGAATATTAAATTGACTTGTAATAAAACGAAATCGACTACATTAAAAATAAAACTGTTCAATAAATCCTAAATGTTGTCTACCTATTCGATGTATAAATCGCGCCAGAATCTCGCTGACTTCCGAGGTCATTTTAAGCAAAAGTATTTGGCTAAATGAGCTATTATTTTCAGGGATAATAGCCATGGGTGTTCTAGACGTGTCCTGCAAAGTCAATGACCGACCGTGTTTGCGAGCAAAAGATCCGAGTGTGCGCGTTTATAGCTGAACATGATCTGTCTTTCACAATGGCTCAGCCACTCGTCGATTTGTGCAAGAAGCTATCAGAAGACAACAATGCACTGACAAAGCTGTCCGTTTCCAATCAGCACGCCAGCTATTTAAACACACATGGCCTTTGTCCCGGAATTTAAAAAATGGCTGTGTGAAAAGCTTTAAAAAAGCAACGTTTTCAATGAATATCGACGAAGCTACTAATCTTAACATGGACAAAATCCTCAATGTCCTTGTTCGATTTTTTTATGATGATCTGGCCAAAATACCAACACAACACCTAGCCAGCAGGAAAGTAAACATCGCCAACTCGTCAGCCCTCATGCAGGAGCTCAAAAGATATCCTGGAGTCCAATGGTCTTGACTGGTCACTAGTCATCAGTATTCTACTTGATGTAGATCTATTGATCTATTGTTATAGTGATAGTGGCTTAATAAGTGATGCAATCAGTTTGGCCTTAAGTGATTTAATCAGTTTGTTCTTTTAAAGACATCTAAATATATTATTTTATTTAGTATAAATAAGTATTAATGCATTTTAACATTGAGACATATATTTTGTATTGACTATAAAATAGTATTAATGCATTTAAACATTGAGACAAGAAGCTGTTTTCTGTACCCGCTCTCCCAATATCTCAAACGGTGACCCCCCTCCCCAAGAAAAAGTTTCAGGCACAGGATTTTTTCCCACTTTTAAGCCCTGTGTGTGTGTGTGTGTGTGTGTGTGTGTGTGTGTGTGTGTGTGTGTGTGTGTGTGTGTGTGTGTGTGTGTGTGTGTGTTTGTTTGTTTGTTCATGGCGTGTGTGTATGCTTATTGACCTGTTAGAAGTGGGTCAGTTCAGGATTAGGCTGGCCCACCTCAGGTCAGGTGTCTATTCTGATCTTTTCTCTGCTTCAGATAACTCCTGCCAAGACAACTGATGTAAGCTAATGTGTCTCACTTGTGCAGGGGGAAGGGAGGGAGAGAGAGAAGAAACAGGAGAGGTGTTTGACATGAGAGGTGTTGTGAGATTAAAACGCATATGGAAAGGCTTTATGAGGACCCACCCTCCATGACATGACATTAGTACATGACATTAGTATCACAAATGACGAAACTTCAATCTCACAAATTCAGCGATAGGGTTTCATGCATAGGTGTACTGTAGGAATAACAAAATATAACAAAATAAACGTTGAACTTTGAATACTGAAATACGGTATTTATCATGTTAAAATTACTCTTTAGAAACAAATCATTGTTTTTAAAGTGGCTGATGGGCGCACAGAAAAGACCAGACAGAATACACATCCCCAAGCTGCAGGAGAGGTACCTGTATGGTACTGTATTAAGTCATTTCACTTTCACTTCACACTTTTGTGAAGTGAGTTTGAAAATGGAACTAAAGAGGCCTTGATAGAATGAAAAGGACAGTCGACAGATCCCATGACCTGGAGTCATTAAGCCGCTACCTGTTTGGATGACACAGAGAAACAAGGCCAGAATCCAGCTTGCTGATTGGTTGATGAGCTGATGGGAGGAGGAGATAATTGAGCCTGGCAGCAAGCTGTCTATGTGAATCAGAGTGACACATACACACACACATATCCACATTAGAAAAACTGGACAAGGATTCACTCTGAGGTATCTCCTCCGCAGACACAGACACTGAGAAAAGGTAAGGCAACATGCTCCTCATCTTTATTCAATCAAGAAATTAGCAGTGAATGCAGGAAAAATGTGAATGTGAATTCATGGTTTTGACTTTTGTTTACTCTTGTGTTACTGTGTAACAGTAGATGTAAGTTGCTTATGAGTTGCTTGCCACATTATAGGGTGTCTATGCCATGATCTTGCAGCTTAGCAGGATACTAAATACTAAATGCAGTATAAGATCACAGTATATCTTTAGAAGTTGAGTCCTTTTAAAGGTACCGTAACTCACTTAAATACAATTAATGAGGAGATGCATCCCTTGTCTGTTGTAGCCACTCAAACTCCAACTAAAGGAGATAAACAAGGAGATCAGAGGAAATCAAAGAAAACATTTGGGGTTGTGTAAGACTGTAGCTTTTAATTCTTCTCCCGCAAGACTTGTTAGGCTAAATGGGTCCGATTGTGTAGGATTAAAAAGTGAACTCAAACATTGTAGTTCTCGTTTCAGAATAATGTCAGATTCACATACAGTGTGCATAGTTATGCAACATTGTACCAGACAAATCTATTTTCTGTCAGATATTGGGTCACCTGTACTTTATGTGCTGTAGGGCCCACATCCATTTAATCCCCCTCATTAACCTGGCCTGACTTTAAGTAAAGCCATTTTTAAATGCAGCATGAATGCATGCACCCGTCTATCCTGCACCGTGAAATCTAATCCCTTTTAATCAGGGCCCCATGCATGTAATCTGCATGTATCTCCAGATTTGTACAGAATGATGGGCTACCAGCTGCTTATAATCTTATTGTTAATATCATGGTATCCCTCTATCATATTGTGGATGTCGACATACAGAATGACATGATTTCCATATGCAGAAGGCAGTTTAACATGAGAAATACGGTAGCAGAACTCTATTGACCAGGAAATTGACTTTCAAGGTCAATAGCATAGTGATTGGGTCCTTTTTTCCTAACAAGACACTCTGGCTTTGTGGTCTCTATGTGTGGTCACATGGTGGTCCCCCCCTGTGCCTAAGTGTGATCAGCCGACAGCAGGTGTTTGTATGTGTGTGTGTGTGTGTGTGTGTGGAGGGGGGGAGTTAATAGAAGCTAATTCCTAGGATCAGTGGATTAGCATTAGCATCTGAGCCTGGGGCCAGAGGAAGAGCTACTCAGACACACATAGGCTTGCTAGCTGGTTAGCCTCCAAGACTGCTCCGAGATTGGCTCCTCAGTGGAGTTACATGTGGCTAGCCAGTGACTTAATCTGCCAGAGGGAGGTTACTGTGAAGGTTACGGGGGAAGACTGATCCTCTTTAGTTTGTGGTAGTGTGCTTGGCTGCACCAGTGGAGGCTGGAGGAGGTACTAATCAGATGCCAGACTCATTGACTCATTGTAATGGAATGAGGTCCTCTGATTTCTGCCTCCATTAGCCCTCACAGTTACACACCTGGTTGCAGGACGGCACATGTCTCACTAAATCAGACAAGATTAGGCGTTTCCAAGATTAAGCAGGCGCTGCAGTACCAATCATTTCTTTTGAATCCACACCAGACACACCAATAGGACAGGTCATTGTTGACATAGAAAGGGATGCTGTAGGTAAAACGACAGTTAGGCTGATACAGAGTATGTGGCAGCACCAGCCTGACCAGGGTCAACCTGTGGGTGTCAGCTCCTACAGGGTTAATAAGGGCACTGTATGCAGGGCTTAAAGTTCTCCGGCACGGTGCCGGATTTCCGGCGCAGGGGAATTTTTAGCAATAAAATAAAATCACATGCTATTTGTTTACATCGTAATTTAAAGAGTCATCTTCAGCAAAGAGACAGTTCCGCCTACCAATGGTATCACATTGCTCAAGCCAACCAACGACTTCTAGCCAATCGGAGGCAGAGTAGGAAGTTTGAATGAGTGTAATGTTAGCTTGGAGAGACGTTCGCTTTTAGCAGCCCGCTATCTCGCTAACTTTAGTAAGAGTCTATTAAAATGGAAGCCAAGTTTCTTAAACCTTGCTCATACAACAACCTTGCGACGGCTACAGGTAGCCTACCACTTCATCTTCCATGACCGACCGTGTTTGCGAGCAAAAGATCCGAGTGTGTGCGTTTATAGCTGAACATGATCTGTCTTTCACAATGGCTCAGCCACTCGTCGATTTGTGCAAGAAGCTATCAGAAGACAAAAATGCACTGACAAAGCTGTCCGTTTCCAACCAGCACGCCAGCTATTTAAACACACATGGCCTTTGTCCCGGAATTGAAAAAACGGCTGTGTGAAAAGCTTAAAAAAGCAACGTTTTCAATTAATATCGACGAAGCTAATCTTAACATGGACAAAATCCTCAATGTCCTTGTTCGATTTTTTATGATGATCTGGCCAAAGTAACAACACAACACCTAGTCAGCAGGAAAGTAAACATCGCCAACTCGTCAGCCCTCATGCAGGAGCTCACAGATATTCTGGAGTCCAATGGTCTTGACTGGTCACTAGTCATCAGTATTCTACTTGATGTAGATCTATTGATCTATTGTTATAGTGATAGTGGCTTAATAAGTGATGCAATCAGTTTGGCCTTAAGTGATTTAATCAGTTTGTTCTTTTAAAGACATCTAAATATATTATTTTATTTTGTATTGAGTATAAAACAGTATTAATGCATTTTAACATTGAGACATATATTTTGTATTGACTATAAAACAGTATTAATGCATTTAAACATTGAGACATGTATTTTGTATTGACTATAAAATAGTATTAATGCATTTAAACATTGAGACAAGAAGCTGTCTTCTGTACCCGCTCTCCCAATATCTCAAACTGTGACCCCCCTCCCCAAGGAAAAGTTTCAGGCACAGGATTATTTCCCACTTTAAGCCCTGTGTATGTATGAGAGCCATCATACATATTACTGAGGTCATCTGTACACAACTGTATTTTAGTAACACTCTGAGAAATTAGAAATGCTAAGAAGAAACATTAACACCATTTGACTTTCTTTCTCCTGCTTTCTCTCTCTCTCTCTCTCTCTCTCTCTCTCTCTCTCTTTCTTTCTCTCCCTCTCTCTTCCTCTCCCTCTCTCTCTCTCTCCCTTTCTCTCTCTCTCTCCCTCTTTCTTTCTCTCCCTCTCTCTTTCTCTCTCTCTCTCCCTCTTTCTTTCTCTCCCTCTCTCTTTCTCTCTCTCTCTCTTTCTCTCTCTCCATCAGTGCTATGGCAGGACCCAGGCCCGTAGTTCTGAGCGGCCCCTCGGGGGCAGGGAAGAGCACTCTGCTCAAGAGGTTGCTGAAGGATTACGAGGGAGTTTTTGGCTTCAGCGTGTCACGTATGTTTGCGTCTCAGCCTGCTATGGCCTCCTGGCCCAATATTCAGTCTGGGAAGGAAGTGGGGCAGTAATGTCTTCTATCAAACAGAGTCTTTGCTTCTATCCTTGCTGTCTCAAGCCTTATTTATCTTATTTCTATTTAACAATACTTTATTCTCTAGTAATGATAAAGAGAACCCGAGATTGGTTTAATTGCCATGTAATGTGGAGGAATTTATGGTCAGAGTGTCCTTGACCCATTGGTCATTGACCCATTGTATGACTCATTGTGTATACTGCAGGTTTAAAGTTGAGTTGTGAACTGAATCTGTCCTTTCAGATACAACAAGGAACCCACGCCCGGGGGAGGAAGATGGCAAAGGTACTGCACAGTCACGTTCTCTCACTCATAAACACAATACATCCAATATGAATGGGACTGAATGCTTTAACTTAAGATGGTCTTACTACAGTATGAAAGATATGAGATTCCCCCTGCTTAAAGCAACACAGATCAGTTCTCAATAACTTTTGGGATAGATGATCAACTTTCGGAGATCTCCTCGCAAAGCCCAACAAATGTTTTATAGATAACAAACTAGTATAATCCCTTAGATAGATCAGATATGTAGATGTGATTGCCCTATGAAGAGGACATTTATTTCCACAACTCATACATTTACTTAAAAAAGACAAACACATCACTGAGACTTGACATTTCCATGTCCATTACTCCATAATGCTTAAGACAACAGATAAACAGACAGAAGACTGAGACAGCACCTAAAATAGGATCTATTTGTATTGACTAAAGCCCTGTCATGCTGTCATAGTAAAGTCCCCAAAACTCCCAAAATGCTCCTACCTCTACTGCTCTACTGTGCCAATACAGGCTTCCATCTCTCTGCTTTCTGTCTTGCTTTGCGCCAAACCAACACAACTTGTAGCATACATGTACATCTCAACTTTTACATTTCCCACCCATTTGCCCCACCTATCCCATACCCACTGCTCCAATGCTTCTTACTCCCAAGTGAACTGCACCAGTGGCTTTCCAAAGAACTCCCTTTTAATCCCTTTGAATTTTCCTCCATAGGCCTACACTGTCTCCCTATGCTGCTGGGGGCTATGTTACTGCCCGTAGCAGATATCCTAAGCTCTGTCTCATCCGAAGGTGTAGATATCTCATCCTGATTTGGTGTTCTAGCGAACCTTAAAAACATAGATGTTGTCTTCATGTGATTCATAATCACAACACTAAAAGAGAGTGATGGGGGTTACTTTCATCATCCAGGTACATTGTTACCAAACGTAAACATCATCAAGGGCATGATACTGTATAACATGCTTTAAATCTATTTAAGATTCTCAAGAATACAAATGCCAGTTTGCACTTTGGAGTAAAAAGCTTTTGAAAATAGCCCCCGGTGATACCTCAATAGTTTCTCCCTATTCAGAAGCCTTTTTTTCCCCATCTCCTATATTGGTACTGATTATCAAGCATTGCTAAAATGCAACACACCATTAGCATCACAACATCTTGTTTCCATATAAATACTGTGCAATATCTTGACTATGTATTAGACAATTCAGCGTGTTGCAGTGTGGCTGGTTATAGGCTCTTCTGTCAGTGCAGTGAGGATACACTTGGCCTACAGTACATGACATACTATATTACTTGGTTAGGAGTTGATTTACCTCTGTGAACATTTGAATTTCAACATTTCATTCATTTCATTCATTTCATTCATTTCATTCATTCTGGAATGAATGAATGAATGAATGGTCTTTATTGTCATTGCTATAGTACAGGTACCAAACAACGAAATTTGGAAGGGGTGGCTCCCCTGGTGCTAGGAAAGAAAAAAAAAACTAAAAAAAACAAGAAGGGAAAGGAGCTGGTTTACATAAATAAAGGCTATGTACACTATCCACTATACCGTACTATACTGTACAGATAAGACGACTAGGGTTGTCATATTGCACATAGTGTTATTGCACATTCATTTAAAGTGTCGCAGTCTGCAGGCTTGAAAATTCATTATTATTATTATTATTATTATTATTATTATTATTATTATTATTATTATTATTATTACAGTAGCTTTTACCTGGACAACTGGACAATCCTCCAGTGTACAATATGTTGTCATGCTAATGAGTATGTGCAGACTTCAGTGGCACTCTGGTCCCTGGGAGCTAGCTCTGATGTCCCTGTAGGTGTGATTGTGACTGGGTATCTTACTGTATCTGTAGAGTTCGCCCTGTACCGTTGTAGACTCCCCTGTGACTGTGACTATGGTGTTGTGGAAGAGAAGGACTATCCAAGGGTAGGAACAGCGCAACCTGTTAGTTTGAAGGTCCGTGCGTGTCCTTACAATACACAGTCTCTCTCTCGCTGTTGAGTATTTGTGGTGTGTCTTTGAGTAACACCTTTCGAGTGGGAGATTTCCTCCTATGCATGTGCTCTTTGGGGGTCTCTTTCCTTTATGATGTGAGCTTCTTGTGGTATTGTATATAAATCTCTGTATACACTATCTCACTAATCAATAGAAATACTACTAGCGTGTGTACCTATCTCCGTAAGAGACCTGTATCAATATGGTCTCACTCACAAGTAATGACTGCTTATAGTCTCCTTCTGCCCCCTCTAGACTATCACTTCAGCACCAGAGAGGTCATGCAGGAAGGGATCGACAAAGGGGATTTCATTGAGAATGCTCAGTTTTCCAGCAACATGTATGGAACAAGGTAAACTATCCCCCCAAAAATCTTGATGGCAAAGATCCTCCTCCAAAGTACATTGGTTAACAGCGATTTCAAAGTATGTGATAGTTTGTCAAGTTTGTCAAGTTTGTCAACACAGTTGATGTCGTTTCACCTCAGGTGATGTTGAGACATGTGGCATCACAATGTACCAACATAACACAGTAATTGCTCCATTGGATTCTAGTCACTAGAGCCCACAGGTTATCCTTGTGTCATGACATTCGGAAGACGTCTTGAAGAGCTGGTCTTCTGTGATAATGAGGTCACCAGAGAGCCAGTGACAGATGGCGTTTTAGCCTTCATTAGAACAGAATGGTGCAGGAGCAACAGCAACTCAGCACCTGGGTGTCACATTTAATCTATTCCCCCACCCCCCTTGCTGACCTGTATAGACCTGTCTATAAGGAGAGAACCACTGTACCCAGCATAGTGTTAATGTCACAATCCTCTTAGCTTAACCATAGCATGTGAGGAATATGAGGGTACTTGGTGACACTCACTTGCTATATCCAGATTCTCTCCTCACACCCCTCTATTCTTAGTTTACATGTCCAGATGGAAAGGTGTACAGTATATGCTGTTTTGATTCAATAGAACTGAAATATTTACGGAAAAAAAAGGAATAAACTAACTAAGTGTTTCTAATTTTTCAACACAGTAAGTCCGCAGTAGAGGATGTTAGGGCCCAGAACCTCATCTGCATCCTGGACGTGGATATACAGGGAGTTAAAAACATAAAAGAGACGGACCTGGACCCCATCTATGTCTCTATCCAGCCACCCTCTATAGAGATCCTGGTTAGTCAGTGTTCTTAACCAGCACCATAGTGTTCTTCACTAAACTTGAGTAGATCTAGCTTGATTAAGCTGATTCTATGAGACAGATCGTGAGCTTAGAATTATAAGGTTCTATCTCCGCTTAGGGTAGTTCAGAGATATTGAGCATCAAAGTTTTTACATTCCATTATGTTTTGTGAGATGGAACCTTTGTATTTTATGAATTACTAACTCAAAAATGTCAACATTTTTAAAATACCACCACACCACACAGGCATTAATAAACACCTAATGGATCAGATTATGTAAAAAAACTAAATTTTGACAAAAATGGAGATAGAACCTTATCATTCTAACATCACAAGTACATTGAAATTGCAAGACTTTTCTGATTTGGCCAGGAAAAGCGTCTGAGGGACAGGCAGACGGAGAACGAGGACAGTTTACAGAAGCGTCTGGAGGCAGCACGGATTGATATGGAACTCAGTAAGTTCCTCTTGCTGTCCTTTGTGGAACTACGGTTAGAAAACAGTCAATCTTCTATATGGATTGGAACAATGATTCGTCGATTCTGTGGCATTGATAATGATTTTTAGTAGGGCCTAATATAGATGTTTCCTCTCTTGTATTTTAGGCAAGGAGCCTGGAGTGTTTGACATTGTTATCGTCAATGATGACTTAGACGCGGCCTATGAGTTGTTGAAAAGTGTCCTTATTGAGGTGAGTAGAGGAAGACAAAGAGCATGATTCGGACCATGCATTACAATAAGGCCGTCCTCCGATTTCAACCTCCACCAGCCTCCTCTGGTCTGGTTTTCAGAATTTGACCCTTGACCCTTGTTCATGAGTGTTTACAGTAAGTGTTATGTGAGAGATCAACACATGACAACAACATATGAGATCAAGTAACTGCAATGTTGATATTCTTATCTCTTGTCTCAACAGGAAATAACAAAAGTTCAGGAGGCCAACAAGTCTGAATGAGATGAAGCGCCATCATTCTCTTGCCTGGGCTCTTTACCAGGAGAAATGAAGCCTTTCACTCCAGCCTGAATGACACCATCTAGGATACTGGATCACCACTTAGCAGCAATACGATCTATCTCCCTGACATCAGTTCACTTTGACTTGACTCAAATGTGAGGGCTGCTACTGTATGTGAATAGCAGGCATTACACAGTAACACATATTGTACATACTGTATGCAACTCAGAAGGAAAAGAAGGTATTTGACTCTTAGGTTGTTGTTTTTTTCTCCATCAATAATAACACAAAATGAATGGGGCATATGATAGGTACTGTATGGGTAGAGCAGTTAGTTATTGGTCAATGTCTAGATATCACTCCGTACTGTTACTTTTCGTCCTCTGCCAACTGGTTTTAAAGCCATGTAATCAAATAGAAACCACTGCCAAAGCCACTAGACTTTCGTTTTGTCGTTATAGGGTTTAAATATTACACATTAACTTTCCCTGCCCCAATGTACAATATCAAGTGTGTTAAAGCTATACTGCACACGTGTGCTGACACCATCTGTCATGCCTCCTGTGAAACCTGTGAAATGGTCAGACAAAAGGTGTGCATAAAACTGTGTCTTACAGTAGCTGTACAATGTCAGACTTCGTTGATGTCTCAAAATATACATGTATTGTATTGTACAAAACTTGTAGAGTTTATTGTTCTAAGTAAACAGTAGTATAATAATGTGTTAATGACTGGGTAAGCACAATGCACACCATAAACATATCACAGGGACATACTAACTCAGTGTCATTCTCAGATCAAACTGTATGTGTGGCAATTACAGTACCCATGATGCATCAGCAGGAATTAAAGCATGTGTGTCTGTGTCTTGTGGGTGTGTATTTGAATGTTTTTGTATGTAACTGAACTAGATGAATACACAATGTGTTCAACAAACTCACCATTCATATTCTGTTTAATATAACTTCCATTCAGTACATACATAACCTTTCACATGGTACACATTGTACATGATACTCATGAAATCAGTAATAAAGTATACTCCTTAATTTACTAGTTACTGCATTGTATACTGATTATTGTTCAATTCAATGATTGTCAATTTCTTCATTTATACATTATTACAATAACACAGTAAAACTTTGAAACAATGTTCACTCAAAAGATCTATTATCTAAAGATAGAGCATATTGATTTTATAGATATCAAATATCTATATCTACAGTATCCATAATTATATTGGAGGTTTTTATTTTGATATCATCATGTTTTCAAACTCATGCAACAATATGTGCATAATGTCTAACTAAACATTTTCCCTGATATCATGGCGCCATAGTTCAACCAAAGCCAAAATCCTAAACATTCAGATAGAACATATACAATATACTGTATGCATATGTAAACTTCTAAGTCAACACAACTTTGGCAGCCATTAATACACGATAGACATTTTGATTAGTCTTCATTTTTACTTTTAACAGTTACACATCAGTAAGACACCACATTTTTTTGTTATCAAAATATGGGCTAAGAGGATATGTGTATGAGGATATAGATATCGACTGTATATAACATCTGATCCAGCTCCAGTTAGTTTGTATTTGCAGCTCTCTCTCTGTCACTGGAATAGCGGGCCGTGCAGCTTGGTGCGGACCTGGTCTCGTTTCACCTCCCTCTCCTTGAGAAAGGCCTGGAGCTTGTCTGTGGAGAAGCACACTATGGAGTCCCTGTTTTTGGAGGGGGCCCGCTCGCCCCGCACCCACGGGTTCTGGAGGCACTCAGCGGCTGTGGGTCTCCCCCTGAGGATACGCATCACAGGAAACGCATCAGAGGAAATGCATCACAGGAAACGCATCACAGGAAACGCATCAGAGGAAATGCATCAGAGGAAATGCATCAGAGGAAATGCATCACAGGAAATGCATCACAGGAAATGCATCAGAGGAAACGCATCAGAGGAAACGCATCACAGGAAACGCATCAGAGGAAACGTATCAATTGAAACTTAAAACCCTAACCCAAAAAGCTCTAACATAGACGATTATTCAGAATTGGATAACTTGAAAACTTCCAACTGTATGATCAACTATGACCCAGGTTTTGTGGTTTCTTGGTAGATTGTATTTATCGGTGCTTGAACACTATGGGGTTAAGTAGCATTAGCTGTTGTTCTGGGGCCTCATTTATAAAAAATTACTTGAACGTCATCTTTGACTTTCACGTAAGGACATTTTTCTAAACGGACGTAAGCATTATTTATAAAACGGTGAGATGGTTTAAAGTTGCGTACGTGCTTCCTTCTATAAATACCAACGCAGGTAACATGAACGCAGGTGAATGAGGTTTGTATTAACGCCTGTGATAGCGGCTCAATTATAGCGGCTGAATTAAGACAAGTGCTATAATATAGGGTAGCCGTTCGTCTGGAAGTGGGAGAGGGCAGAGAAGGGTGGCTTCTCGGTAAGTTGCATTTGTAACGTTTGATCATGACAACTACCTGAAGGAAATGGTAACCCCCCAAATCCCTGCCCGCTCACTCCGCTCCTCCACCTCGGCTGGCCGACTGGCCCCACCTCCTCTACACAGCAGTCGGGCTGCCCGATCACGTCTCTTCACAACACTGGCTCCCCGCTGGTGGAATGAGCTCCCCACGGCTGTCAGAACAGCAGAGTCACTACCCATCTTCCGTCGTAGACTGAAGACCCATCTCTTCAGGTTACATCTTAACTGCTCCTCCTGAGAAATCTTCCGACCCTCACCACTACGTCTCCTAAAGACACCCGCTTTCCCCTCTACTGTGTCCCTAAGAACTTCTTTTTTTTTCTTTTTTTTCTTTTTTTTTCAGATTTTATCCCTTTTTCACCCAATTTTGTATCCAATTGAACCCAACCTAGCATCCAATTATCCCCTGCCTATTGCGTAGGATCCGCCGCACGACCCCGTGGCCGGCAGCCCCAGAGGAGATCGCCAGGCAGACTAGCTGACTGGCTCCTCGAGCCCAGCACCGTTATTCCGGCACCCCGGGGGCGCTGTTGCGCGACGGATCCTTGTCCGGAAATAGTCCTATACCGCCCTCTGGAGCGGCCGCTCAATATGCCGCTCCCTGTGTGCCTCGGCCATATCCGGATCTGGCGAGACCGGGATTCGATCCCAGTCCCCGGTGGGCAGCTTGCACTAGTGGCCAGTGCTTAGACCGCTACGCCACCGCGGGGCACGACGTCCCTAAGAACTTCTATTGCCCCCCTTGTACTGTTTCTCAGTTTCTCCAGTAAAAAAAAAATAATAATAATAAAAAAAATTTAAAAAAAAGGCTACGAGCCCGAGCTAGATTACTCTTCCTGCAACGAATGATGGATTGCTGATTCACATGCTTAGTATTCAAATGTATTGATTGTAAGTCGCTTTGGAATAAGGCGTCTGCTAAATGCCAAAAATGTAAATGTAAACAACTAACCAGGCACATGCTTATACTCAGTACTCAAGTTGTAAAAGAAAATCAGGGGAGGTGGTGGATTTTATCATATGAGGACAATTTTAGCATCTCCTCAGCGTCAGTGACTTCAGTGTCAGTAACTTGGTAAAAATGTCATTGCATGTGTGCGTGCCCCCTCGCACCTTGAAATAGCAGTAATACCACGTTCATTGATAAAATGACATAAAGTATGGAAAGAGGGGGGCGATTTTGAATGTTTTTATTTCTGGGGGGATGCCATCCCCCCTCAACTCGAGTGCTGCTTATACTGTAATAATATAATGGTCTTATTCTTATCAGGTGGTCTTATTCTTATATGGCTGCGAACTCCCTTTGCAAACTCCCAGACACCGGAGAAAATCCAGTATAATTTAGCGCGTGGCCGGGCAAGGTCCGTTGTGGAACGCACTAGGCATGTTGAAGGGGAGATAGACAGCTCCGGAGGGATATAAAGGAAGACTGAAATACAATCATAAACATCAGTTCCTTTTAAATCTTGAATTAAACTCGTTTTCTCGGCTGATAACAACATTGTTAATTTTCTTACGAGCCACTTGCATGAATTACAGTAGGCAGTGCGGCTCACATTCCTGTAATAACTCCGCATAACCAGTAGGTAATGTGCGTACGCAAGGTCAATACTCGACGTAGAGCTACGATCGTTTCCACGGTCAAATTGACTCACGTTGAAATTGTATAAATCACTACGTTGACATGGTTTTCTACGTACGACACGGGTAAGATCAACATTTGATCTGAGTACTTTCTATAAATGAGGCCCCTGGATGACTCAGACGTGGACAGCTAGACCCACTCACCAGGCCTTGTTGTTCATGGTATTCTTCATGATGTTGATGGCTCCCTCTGACAGTCCTGGGTAACAGCGGCCAAACTGGATCTTCCCCTTCTTGATGTTTCTGTCCCTCTCCCAGTTGAGGTCTGAATGGAAGGGGTTGTCTGCACTCAACCTAGAGGGGAAGGACGGTCACTGATGGAGACAATACTGATGGATTTGAAGGCAACAATAAACATAAAGCAATGCTTGTAAACAGTCAAACAGAAACTGAAACAAGCATCGACACAAAATGTATAATTTATCAATCATTGCAGAACAGCTGACCATGAAACCCACATTGACCTGTCTGTACTTACATAATAAAAACCAGAACTCCAATAGCCCAGATGTCGGTTTCAGGTCCAACTCCCTGTCCCTCCAGGATTTCCGGAGCTTTAGGAAGGACAATGTAAACTGACAAGACAGGTACACAAAGGACATTCTTCATAAAAATAGTTTTGTTTACTGTACATTGGAAATGTCATATTTAAGTATGAAATGTATCGTATAACTTATGTATCATGTATTAGAATATAATTTTTCTTCAAACAAACGTCAATATAACATTTAATAAATTCATTACAAATATCAATGAAATTATAAAGTGAAGATAAAATGGACTCAAGTGTGGTATGATAGCTAAGAAGAACTGAGAGTGAAGTGGTGGAGTGAAGTTAGCGAAATATTCGTCCGTCCGTCTATCCTCCCTTGGTCGTACCTTTGCTGGTGGATTCTGATGAAGGCCATGACAACCAGAATGTCAATGTTATTTTAAGCCAATAAAAGTACCAATTTCAAATTGAGTGAATGCCACATCGCTTTATTTGGATACGTACCTTTGTTCTCGGACAGCCCTTGGATGTGCTCGATGTTGAGCGTCTGTCCGGGGGTGAAGGACTGAGCAGAGCCAAGGTCCACGATCTTCAGAACGTTCCGGTCGGTCACCAGCATGTTGTCAGACTTGAGGTCCAGGTGGATGACGCGGCGGCCGTGGAGGTAGTCCACAGCACTCAGGATCTGAGCCAGCAGCTCCGCCACGTGCATCTCTGCATACACGTCTCTGTGTGGAGACAACCAGAGGAAGAGGGGGAGAGAGAGAGAGAGAGAGAGAGAGAGAGAGAGAGAGAGAGAGGGAGAGAGAGAGGGAGAGAGAGAGGGAGAGAGAGAGGGAGGGAGAGGGAGAGAGAGAGAGGGAGAGAGAGAGAGAGAGGAAGAGAGAGAGAGGGAGAGAGAGAGAGAGGAAGAGAGAGAGGGAGAGAGAGAGAGAGAGGGAGGGAGAGAGAGAGAGAGAGGGAGAGAGAGGAAGAGAGAGAGGGAGAGAGAGAGAGGAAAAGAGAGGGGGAGAGAGAGAGAGAGGGAGAGGGAGAGAGAGAGAGAGCACATTGGTGTGGAATTATTGTATGTGTAGTCTAACACTCTTTCTCCGACATAATGGTCTTCACCAAATAAAATAGATTAATATTTATTTACATTACACATATACTATGTATGCATCAACTACGGTACTTCTAATTTGACAATCACCACCAAAACCCCATTACGTCAGAGCTATAACATACAGTACAGCAGTGACTCATTTGGTGCTGTGTGCATATGACTCACCTCTCAGCCAGGTTATAGAGCAGCTCCCTCCCTGCACACAGCTCCTCTACGAGCACCAGGTAGCGAGGGGTGATGTAGGCCGTGTGCAGCTGCACCAGGTGTGGGTGATGGAGCCTCTTCAGAAGCTGGTACTCCCTCAGAACCAGCTGCCTCTGCTCCGGCCTGTAGGGGGTTATCTTGGCAGCCAACAGCTGCTGGTTCTGCTCGTCCTGACACTGGGTCACCACGCTGAAACGACCCCTAAGACAGATCAAGGTGGGAGGTGGTCAGACTTTACATTCACATTGGAGTCAAAGTAGACACTTTTATCCAGAGAAACAGACTGTAAATAAGTACATTTCGCCTAGTAAGTGGAACACAGTCATCGCAAGTAAGTGAGATGGAAGTACTGTGCACATTAGTGTGCTCAGGTGTGTAGTGATGAAAGAGCTAGGATTATTTTGCAAAGAGAAAGCTGGAACATTCCTAAACCCAGCAGTGACAGGCAAGTACCTGTTAATCTCTGAGAGGAAGCTGTAGGTCTTGTGGGTAGGCGGCTTTCCTGAACCATCAGTTTTAGACCCCGGGGACTCAGTCTGGATGAGAGGAATGTGAACCTCTGTAGAACAGAGGAGACTTGTTATGTCTGGCCAGTTACAGACCTAAAACAGCATATCAAACAACTTTAATTGACAAACACTTAATACAAACACTACTTAGAGCCAAAGACAACAATCTTTATCATGTCCCTGCCTTCAGGATGGGTTGCCATGACAACAGGGGGTGAGGGGTCACTGAAGGGTCCTGCCCCTGTCTTGCTGACGCAGCCCACCCTGAACACATATCCGGCTCCTCTGGGCAAGTCCTTCACCACATAGCAACTGTCCGTCTCCTCCTCCGACAGCAATCTCCACTCCCCACCTGTGGTAGAACAAGGCATAGATAGGGATTACTGTACAGTTTGTATATTATTGAACACATCTCTCTTTATCAAACTAATGCATAAAACATTTGCAACAGGTGAAGTTCCAAACCTGGTAACACAGTCCAATTTCAATTGACAATGTCATATTTGCTGAAAGGCTGTGTGTGTGTGTGTGTGTGTGTGTGTGTGTGTGTGTGTGTGTGTAATCTTTCAGTTGTACAGTATTTCTTACCATCTGTGCTGTACTGTACACAGTAGACCACTGGGTCGCGGGACGGCATTGGTCTCCAGACCAGCAGAACTCCACCTCCATCCAGATGGTTTACATCAGGCCTGCTGGGACGAACAGGCAGCTCTGGAGAGAGAAGGAGACAACCATAGAGAGATCCTCTACAGTACTCTATAGTATACACAGATACACAATTACACTGGTAGAGAAACAATAAAGGTCTCTCTCCTGCTTGAAACGGGCATCGATACATAATAGTGAAGTCCACACTGTACCTTTGGTCTTCTTGAATACAGGTATTTTGAATTTTGAGAAGAGTTTGGAGGTCTTCTTCTTAGGGCTTTCCAGGTCAGGACTTGGTTCTTTCTCCGCTGGGACAGGAGATGATCCCTTTACAATCGGCCCTGTAGGCGCAAAGGACAAACATTATACAACAAACACTATGAGGGATTTATATTGACAAGCTCATTGAAGCAGTAATTCATGTTGCATTGAATGTCTCAACATTGTCCACTTAAATGTGTTTCAAATAGAACAGAGAAAGAGTGGACAGCAGCTCACCTCCCTTTTTCAAGTCCTCCTTACTGGAGGATCTAGTGAAAAGCTTGGTGAGACTGGAAGCAGATGCCCTCATCTTCTTCCTGAGAGACATGGTGGGGGTTTGAGGCTGCATGATCTCCCCCAGCGTGGGCCCCATCTCTGAGCCCTCCAGCTGGGAGTAGGAATGGCCCGTCCAGGACTGCCTGCGGAAGATCTTCAGGAGCCCAATCTTGGGGGACTTCCCCGTGGGCGGTTTGGCGGCCTCGAGGGCTGGGGCGGAGGCATGCCTCTGGAGTACCCCCTCTTTGATGGGGTCGCTGGCCCTCGGGGGCCTCTCTGGGGCACGGAAGGAAAGACTGGGACTGGGTTTCACCGGAAGGATCTTCCTCTCCAGTGAACCGTTGTTTCTGCCGGTCGAGTTCTGGTTGGGGTGTGTGGTGGTTGTCCTCTGTGGGATCTGCAAAAGGCCACGCCTGTGTATGGGTTCCTGATCAGTGTCCTCAGCCTCTGAGCCCTGCTGGAAGGAGCAGGGGGACGGAGATATCAGGGGCTCCTCCTGGTCGTCGTACTTATCCCCTTCCCTGTGTCTGTGTGTGCCAACAAGGCGGCCGTGGCTCAGCTCCTCACAGGAGCCCAGTCTGCTGGAGGCCTCAGAGCCCTGCTCCAGGACCAACGACTCAGACAAGGAGCACTGGGAACCAGCGAGGTACTCCGCCTCCTCTCCCCCTCCCTGCTCTGCCCTGGTGAACATCCTTTCAGCCCAGTGGGAATCCACTGAGCCAACAGGGGGAAACGTTTCCCCTAACCTCCCCTGAACGGGAGCAATTGAACCTCTTCTCCCTCTGACGACAGCAGGCTGGGGAGACCTCCTTGGGGAAACATCCAAGGTATCCTCTGCCTCATCGTCAGTGAAATCCTCTTTAAAACTCAAAGCGGGCTCTTTCTCAACCGGTTCTCTGCGCTTTGCTGACCCTGGTGAGCGTCTGGAGTACTCGTCTAGTGACCTGCTCCTCCTTTGCGGAGGGGCGTTGGGATGGGAGAGGCCGACCCCACTGTCAAAAGAGCAGGACTTGAGCATGGACGCCTGCAATGATCCCCGCCTCTGACTGCGGTTGTTGGTCTCTGCCTCGTCCTCCACATACTCGATAAGGGGCTCATTGAGGCGGCTGGAGAGGCTGCTACGGAATGGCTTGCGGCCCCTCTCCTGTTTCTTGGCCTGGAACTTGTCCCTGAGGGTCATGTGGCGTGCAGACATAGGCGAGAGCTGCTGGGAGTTGTAGAAAGTGCTGCGGATCAGGCTGCCCCTGGGGATACGCCCCCCCTCACTCCCGGAGCCCTCATCCCCTTCGGAGAGGTACAAAGACGGACTGCTGTCCCTGCTGACCCTACGCTCCCTCTGCGGGGTTTGCTGCCGCGAGACATCCGACTCTACGGACTGCCTGCTCACACTCCTCTCCAACACGCTCCTCCGCCGTCCCCCCATCTCCCCCTCCTCCTCCCCCATCGTCCCCTCCTCCTCCTCTTCCTCTTCCTCAAATCGGAGTGTGTCGAAAGGTTCTGGGATCCTGGCTCTTTCCATGAGGGTGTCGTAGTCTTCCTCCTCCTCCTCGTCTTCCTCCACCTCAGTGGCGCTGCAGTGCTGGAAAGTGTCCCAGGCGTCGGCCTCGTCGTACTCGGAGGAGGAGCCGCTGCTGGGGGAGGTGCTGCTGGGCTCGTGGGGGTCCCGAGGGGCGGTGACCGATGTTTCATGTGGCGGAGCATCCAGCAGCTCAGGGATGGGCCTCAGGGTTAACACAGAGGCCAGGCAGGTCAGAGAACGCTGGGGGGGGGGGGATTGGTTAGAAAGAGCTGTGCAGATAATCACCTATTACTATACATACAATGTATACAGTATCTACATGGTGAGTGAGACTCTCAAAGTAAATTAAAACGCGATTGCAAATGGCCTATTGTACCTGCCATTTCCTCCTTGAGATGAAGACTTTCAGATTCCTTGTATTGATGTAATCAGTCTCGTCCTCTTCATACTCACCCTGACAACATAATGAAACAGTGTGCATCATACATGATGAGTCTTTTTACCCTACTGAGCATGACTGAAAACAATGGGACCAATGATATACAATACACCTTACCTGAAACCAGTCATGGCACAGACACTCATAGGCACTTGGTCGCTTCCTAAGGAGAGCAGAGAGGATCTCATAATCAATCTATCTTACCATTACACTCAGCTAGACTAGAGCTCCTATTCACTATGAAGAAGTGAGTGTTAGACACTGTTTACACTGTATATTCAAATGTGACATACAGGACCGGGTTCCCGGAACTCTCACTCAATTGAAAGTGTGGTTTAGTCCAGAACTAGACTTAATATGTGTCCGGCGGGAAACTGCCTCACAATGTATTGGGTTTCTTACTCTGGGTCTGGTTTCAGGACCATGCGGAGGAGGTCCTGGGCCTGGCTGCTCCTGTAGGTGACGTCAGGGGCGTCCCAGTTCAGCGTCCCCTCCCCCACCCTCAGCAAGGTGGCACGGTCCGTCTCCCCGACAAACGGACAACGGCACATCAGGCTGTTAGGATACAGCATGGAATAAATAATCAACAGGACTGTTCTCTGTGATACAGAAGTTACCAAGTATTACACAATCATTGTAATTGTAATTAGATTAGATTCGATTTATTAGATGCATGGAATGGAATGAGGAATGATATCAAACATGTGTTCTACCTCCACTGCATGATGACATTATGTCTCACTCACAAACTTCTCTGTTCCAAATTAGAATTATCGCATACTCACCATAGGTAGGCCAAAACACCAACAGACCTAACAAAGAAACGATAAACATTTCTATTATGATCAATCATCATATTTTCCCTTATAATATGAAATCCATACCACACAGTCTCAAAAAAGACTGTGACACAGCTCACCAGATGTCAGTTGCTGAAGTGACAGGCTCTTGGTGTACGATCTCAGGAGCCACAAACTCTGGTGTGCCGAACTTGCTGTAATGGTGTCTGGAAGAGTCTATCTCCTGACAGAAGCCAAAGTCACAGATCTTGATCTCGTCTTTGGGGGGGAACACCATCAGGATATTGTCCGGCTGTTTGAATCAAACATTAAGATACAGGCGAGTAATATATTATAATCCCAAAACTCTCTGAAGTGTTAAGATGAAAACATTACAATAGGTGGAATGTTTAAATTGATTTCAACAATGTTTTCAATTCATTGTGATGAAGGAGAGCTTACTTTGATATCCAGATGAAGGATGTTCATGCTGTGAATGTGACCAACACCCTCCAATATTTGCTGAATATACATGCAGACCTGATGATGAAAATACAGAAATTCACTATTACTAAATACTATGAAGACGATCGTCATTTGATTACTAATAATACAACAGAGCAAGTTAGTTGAATAACTTAGGTTCTTAAAGTTTCACCTCTCTCTCACTGACTGATCCCTTCAGCAGCAAATGGTCAAGAAGGCTATGAGAGGAGCAGCTAGGAACAGAGTTAAAGACGTTTTTGGTTTATATAATCTTAATAGAATACATGTTGATACACACTGATAACATAAGCATTGTCAAATCATATTGGTCAAGCACTGTATCACATCATTACCATGTACACATCCTATTATAACTATTGTGGGGAAGGAAGGATACACTTCAGTGACCAGGACCAAGGTGCGGCGCGTGCAAAAGAAGTCCAACAGACAGGCCACTCTGGGGTGGGCCAGGCGGGAGAGCAGGTCCCTCTCCTGGAAGGCCCTGGTCCTCACACTGCTCCTCAAGGGCAGGAACTTGGCAGCAAAGCCCTCTCCGGTCCTCCTGTGGGTGACGCGCTTCACCACCCCAAACGTACCTCTACAGGCACAGAGAAAGGATGGAGGACAATGGGGCTCATTCATATAATGTACAGCACACTTCAGAAGAGACAAATGGCTATGGCCTATCACTCTGAAGTGGTTTCCTTTGCTTGTTTCCTTTAGTTCATGTGGAAGCAAAGGAGGTTCTTTAGAGGAACCTTGCCTCCACAGTTTCATAGCAACAGCACTGCATTGTCAAATAGTCACGTCAAGATAGTGTGTTTACCTTCCTATTTCCTCATGGACATCATACACAGAGAACAGCTTCCTCCTCTTCCCTAGCTCCACCTCTCTCTCCTGCGAATCCAGTGGACCTAAAGATGATCACAACCACAACGTCACAGACAGGTTGTTAGCCAGAGCTAACGTCAGTGCCTTAATGTTGGTTTCAGATTGGAATACACTTCTTTTAGATATAGTAGTTAGAACTAAATCTGACATAGGTTTCACTGGTAGGCTCTATACTTGTCTTGTCCTGTCCTGTTATGCCATCAGCCAGCTAGTTCAAACTCAAAAATAGCAGAAGTGTAGTTGAAGGTGTCGTGGATATAATTGATTCTTAATAGATTTAGTAGAACTTAGATCAATTGTCTCCAAAGAGGCCTTTTATTAAGCCAAGTTTACATGAGCGCAGAGATAAATGAGCAGACCATTAAGCAAGAAGCAATAGCCCAATAGCCAGAAACAAGCAGGAAGTAAAAAGCCCCCAACGATGGCTGGGACTCATATTTATAGAACTGTCCTTGGTCATGAGGTCACCATTCTTGGGAACCAATCATATTATACAAATCTGTGATTACATAAGTTATGGGCCCTGTCCATAGTCAGAATTATTCACTGCGCCACAGATCTTGGCACATCCCTTACAGGAAGGAAATGGGCCTTCCTTGAGTGCTAGCTTCGCCAAACTGTAGAGAGACTTACATTTCTCAGTATAACATGATATAAAACCACTACAAAGGTGTCAATTAGTATTGAGGTCCCACCTTCCTCCACTGTGAGCTGGGCCTGGCAGGAGGTGTATCCTGAGGCGTTGTAGGCGAAGCAGGTGTAGATGCCAGTGTCCTGGCTCTCCGGGCTCAACACGGTCAGGGAGCAGCGGGCACCATGCTGCACCAGCTCCATGTGCTCATTGACCGGAAGCTCTTCCCCATCCTCCAATCACATGAGATATAGTCACAGACACATACAGTGGGGTACAAAAATGTGGGCACCCTTAGTCAAAATGCCTTTTACAATTAATATCTGAAGTGAAAAGAAGCAAAAACCTAACCTCTAAATGGTACAAAGTAAACATGACACATTTCAACACATTTTAAAGCAAGATAAAAAAACATTTATCAACTTTTTACAGTTTTAAAATAATAAAACAAGGAAAAAGGCCTTGTGCAAACGTTTGGGAACCCTGTCAGCTAGTACATTGTAATTCCTCCTTAGGCAACTATAACAGCTCGCAAACTGCAAGAGTCTTTCAATTCTTGTTTTGGGAATTTTTCCCCATTCTTTCCTGGCAGAACACCTCTATCTCAGAAATATTCTTCGGCCTTCTTGCATGCGCGGCATGTTTGAGATCTCACCACAGATTTTCAATAATACAGCACATTGGCCACAGCAATGGAGAGGTATACAAAAACAGCAAGGCGGGAAACGCAATCCATCAACATGCAGTATAGCTCTGTTGCTAAATGGATGTATGTTGGGGCTGAGGGTGTGTAAAGCGCCCCCCCTACCTTGTACCACTGAATCTCAGGGGTGGGCCGCCCTGTGATGATGGCAGTGAAGGCGGCTGCTTGGCCAGGCTCCACACACACGTCCTCAGTGGGCACCTGGATGGAGGGAGGAGCTGGGGAGGAACAGGAAGTGAAGTCATTCAGTGAGATCACTCATATCAGTGGTTTTCCTCCCAATTAGATTGACCAGAATGTGAGTGTGGTCTAACCTTCTGGTATTTCTTGTATAGGTACTGTGACATATAGTTCCTCCTCGTTCTCGACGGGAGCTTGATGCTCCTCCACTGTCTCCACATGAGACTGCTCCACGTGTTCTGTGGCAGCGGGGCCTGAACCCTCTGGACTGCCCTCAGCTCTGCAGAGATAGGAGATCATATCGAGGTGTTTTATAACACATACAAGCACATTACAATGTTATGTTAAGTGTTAACTGTGTAGCTCTACCAGGTCTGAACACTTTAGAAATGTAATACATTATTATATGATAGTTCATTGAGTTTTGGATATGTGGTATATGTTGTACTATGTATACAGTTAGACTGTTCAGTGATAGAGTACAACGGATACATCACAGGGTTGATATGTACATGTAGGGGTGTGCTCACCGTTGGGGATACCCAGGCGTAAAGAGGGTTTTACAGATGGAGGTGGGGCTGAACTCTGTCTGCAGCCATTTCTTTACTAACGACGTGGACCAGCCCTCTGAGTCTGCATCTGGAAAAACCATACAGTTCCACTCAACACACTGAATCAACCTAATCATATGATATAATAATATACATAATAATAGTATGTGTCGCTATTATTCATTATCATTACTGGTCTGGGGGTTAATCTTATCTTTATATGTGTTTCAATTGCTGGTCTTTAATATAGTTTAAAGTCTATCATTTTCATTTGAAGCCATGCTTCACTAATCGTGATCTTAGAATTAGAAGGTTCTATCTCCGTTTAGGGTAGTTCAGAGATATCGAGCGTCAAAGTTTTTACATTCCATTATGTTCTGTGAGATGGAACCTTTGTATTTTATTAATTACTAACTCAAAAATGTCAACATTTTAAAAATTACCACACAGGCATTAATAAACACCTAATGGATCAGATTATGTAAAAAAAAAAAAAAAAAAAAAAAATGGAGATAGAACCTTATAATTCTAACGTCACGTAATCTTAATGTTGAATGAAACCTAATAAGAGCTTATAGAACAAAGAAAGCACAGTTATCTTACCTTGGCGAGACAAGGAACAGAAACAGTGCATGTCTTACCTTACCTCCAGACTTGCCAGAAACCTCACAGTTTGTAAATCATCACATTGCCCCGGAGTGGGGGGGGAGTGGGGGGGATAGAGCACCTTGAGGCCCAGCACATGACCATCTCGTATGGGAGGGAGTGAAGAGTTAGCTAGGCATGCATTGGAGAAAGGAGGAGGACTCCATCACATGCACTGGGTGGTCCCAAAGTACAGTGACTATGATTCAATGGAGACTTACGATACAATACGATGGAGAGGGTTCTGTGTGGAACGTTGTGGTCAGAGGTGGTGGGATGGAGAGAAGGATTGTTAAAGAAAATGGATGGGCTCACATGATCGAATGGTGTCCAAAGGTCTAAAGGAAAACTAGATATAGGTATTAACTACTGAACCCAGACAAAACATTATACAGTATACTGTACATATGACTATACTCATGGCTCTAGAGGAAAGTGATTGACACTGTACCTTAGACATGGGAGACAGCATACAGTAATTTACTGTACTATCAAAGCATTATGCCTAGAAATGGCGTAAATCCATAGTTTCTCTGTGTAATAATAATGGGTTTGGTTTAGTAAGTTTGCATATATAGATAATTATGGGCATGGATATAGACATCTAGGGCCGGTTTCACAGACAAGGCTTAAGCCTAGTCCTGGACTAAATCACACTTTCAATGTAAAATCTCCATTGAAGATGCTTTTTAGTCCAGGATTAGGCTTAAGCCTTGTCTGTGAAACTGGCCCATATAGTTTACAGCTGTTAAGTAATTAATCAACTCTCCAGGTCCTGATATTGCCCCTATATGAACTATACAACTATTTCTATGCCTGTCCTGTTTAGTCAAGCTTTTGGACATCCATCAAATGGAGGAGAATGCCTGAGTCCAATCACATTCAGGTCTGGAAATTGGAAACATGATGCAAAAAACACAAGCAAAAACATCCAATACATAAACTGTATCAATGTCTTTCATGATAATACATACAGTATATGTAGTGTAACGGGTATGAGGTCTATGTTGATGGCTTCTGGTGACTGGTGAGTGTTTAGGGTTGGAGGGGTTTGTGTTTGGAGTGGAATGGGAGGAGAAGGCAATCTGGAAATGAACCAACTGATACTGAACATACATGACATAATGGTAATGACTGAAGGTGAAAACAAATGTAAGAGTGAGGTAAAGTGAGGTTGAGTTGAGTAAAGTAGTGTTTAAAGTGAAGTAGAGTGAAGTGATGTGAAGTGATTTAAGGAATGACCATGGCATGTGCTGCTTCCCTAATCCCTCCTCAATAAACCCTGAACTTCTGGTGGCCCGAGTAGAAACGCTAGCTCCCTTTAGTCTGAGGTGGAGATTTCAATTCATTGGCTGGGACTCTCCTACCTTTGGTGGGGATGACCTGTGGTTGGTCAGGCCCACTGCCTGTCACTGGTAAGAAGGCGGGGCACAGCTCTGCTTTACACTTGGCACTGCCCTGCTGGTTCCACAGCTGAAACACAACAGGGATCATGTAGTCTCACCTCGTGACGTCAGAATTATAAGGTTCTATCTCAATTTGGTCAAAATTTAGTTTTTTACATAATCTGATCCATTAGGTGTTTATTAATGCCTGTGTGGTGTTATAATTATCTGTTGAAATGTTTTAGTTAGTCATTAATAAAATACAAAGGTTCCATCTCACAAAACATAATGGAATGTAAAAACGTTGACACACAATATCTCTGAACTAAACGGAGATAGAACCTTATCATTCTAAGCTCACGACCTGTATGTGAGGGAGTTTCGTACACATACAGACACCATACCTCACACTCATACAGGCCGAGGTCTGTCTCTCCGGGGCTGTGGATGATCAGAGTCAGGATGCCACTGCGGGCGTCACTCTGTACCTGGTACTTCCTTTGGTCTGTCAGCTGTCTGCTCTCCTTAAGCCACCTGCCCAACACATGCCCCCAGGCGACATAGCCATGAAACTAATGCACCTACAGTAGTTACTTATGCATAGGGGGTACATCCCAATGGGAATCTATCACTATTGTAACTAACATGGTATGCTGGTATCATTGGAAGATTCAGTCCCTGAATATAGTTTGAGTACAGTGTAAATCCACAGAAGTTAATAATAAACACAATAAATTGTTTTTGTAAAGTGCTTTTCATATGAACACGTCTCAAGTTTTCCCATACCTGATTCGTGGTAAAGGAGTAGTGTGTGTGGAGCAGGTGAACTGGACGTCCTCTCGCTCCAGCAGACATGCACTCTGCAGCCGTGTCACAAACCTAGGAGGGGCTGTAGAATGGGGAAAGTGTTCACAGTAGATGATATAAAGACAACAGAGTTCAGTAATTGCATTACATACGGTATATGTCCAGTGTTGCCACAGTTACTTTGAAAAAGTATTCTGATTACTGATTACTCCTGTAAAAAGTAATCTAGTTACTTTACTGATTACTTGATTTTAAAAGTAACTAAGTTAGATTACTAGTTACTTTTTTAGTTACTATTGGCAGCTGCCTAGGCACCCCCCCCCCCCCCCCCCGCAACATAAAAATGAAAACTGGTTTTGCCAAAACTCACTTTATTTTAACAGTAACTTAAATTACATAATTAAACTTTAAACAATAACTTAAAACAACAAAATAAAGAGTCTTTCTTTGCCTCACCCAACATAAATACTTGTTTTTAAACAATAAAATAAATATAATCTTTATTTAACAGTAACTAGCAAGGAGTGGTTTCACAAAACCTAAAACCTACCCTGACCATTCAGATATGATCCTAATATAATCCTAATCCTAAACTGGGTGAGTCTGAGTTTATCAATGATCAACATTTATGTTCTTGTCATCCTTTGCTGACACAAACTCAAAATAATCCTTATATTTCCAGCTATTTAACGCATATCTCTGTTCTCGCTCCATTGTGTAGGCTACGCTTCTGTTTACACTGTGCAATCAGCGTGATACACGTGAGCGATTCTGCTGCAATCTCGCGATAGTCGAGAGCCATTTTTTGCGGGCATGGCCTTCCATAGTAACCTCGTGTTGAAAACGTGAGCACTGACGTCACTCCCCAAGCGAGAAAAGCGAACAAATGTTTGTTTACTATCGAACATTACAAAGAAATACTGCATTTAGCCTAAGTTATGAGGTAGTAACGCAATAGTAACGCACAGTCACTTGAATAAGTAACTTTAATCCGATTACTGATTTGGAAATAGTATCGCGTTAGAATACTAGTTACTGGGAAAAGTATTCCGATTAGAGTAACGCGTTACTTAGTAACGCGTTACCGGCAT